>NC_072492.1:10527428-10827428 GCF_027574615.1 Eptesicus fuscus | reverse complement strand
GGGCGAGGTGAAGTGCGGAGGCGATCGATGCTTTGTCTGCGCTGTGCGTCTGTCAGCGGTCCATCGGTCTTAGGCGGCGGGGCGGGAAGCGAGCATCTCGGGCGGACTAACAGGGAGCACTGGCGGGTCTGTGGGTGCGTGGGACTTGCGGGGAGCGCTATCCCCCATGCCGGCCCGGGCGTGCGACTCGCCGCCTTTACCCACGCGGTTACCCCGCTGGCCCCGAGTGTCCGGTCCGAGATGGAGACCCTAGGTAGGTAGCCGCCGGGTCACGTCGGGGTCATCCGGGGCCAAGCCTGTCTGTCCAGCTCCGCCGCCCCCCCCCCCCCCCACCGCCCGCCCGCAGCGGCCAAGCTAACCTCGCTCCTATTGGTCCTGAGCAGGCTGTTACTGAGGCGGAGACGTGGGTTATGATTGGCTGTCTGAGCAGAGAGGAAGTCCTGTGATTGGCCAGATTCCTGGAGCTTGCCAAGGCTGTCAGAGGACGCTCCCACGGAGGCCGGGTAAGCAGCTGCTGCGTTGCCTGTTGGCTCCCGACTGACCATCCCGCTCCCTGCTACTCATCCCGGTTCCGAGCCACTCTGCTGGGCCCCTAGGGGCTCCTTAGGCCCGGTGGGCCTACCCTCAGGGAAAGTCAAGGCCTGGTGTCCAGCGCAGGTGACAGAGCTGAACCTAGCCCCAGAACTCCCGCTGTTTTAGCCCGCTAACGTCACCCTTGGCTTCTTCCTCTCTGTAGAATTGGCTGTGAACGGCCCTGGGTGGCCCTCGAGGGCAGTGGGCTCTCCTGTCAGAGCGGTTGGAGTTGGGACCATCCCCCCAGAGAGCTGGGGCAGGGGGCCGTGCCCGATCTCCAGGGCTCCTGGGGCCACTGCTGACCTGGTAAGGGAAAAACTATGGCTGGGTTGGCAGTGTGTATACAGGCAGCTCAGGCTATGCTCCCAGTAAGACCATAATCTCTTCCCTGACTCAGGCTGGATGCATCGGGCAGTGGACCCTCCAGGGGCCCGCGCTGCACGGGAAGCCTTTGCCCTTGGGGGCTTGAGCTGTGCTGGGGCGTGGAGCTCCTGCCCGCCCCATCCCCCTCCTCGTAGCGCATGGCTGCCTGGAGGCAGGTGAGAACTTGGGCCATCTTTCTGTCTCCAGGAATTTGTCTTTCCATCTCCTGTGCCCCTCAATCTCTTTCATTCTCTGGGTTTCTGCCATTCTGTGGGCCTCAGTGCAGTTCTCAGCTGCCTCCTCTTATTCCCCCTGTCCCCTCCTTCCTGGGTAGGGACAGTACTGCTCCATCTTGATGTGCATTAACCTTCTCTCTCCAGGTGCTCTGCCAGCATCGGGCAGTCCCCACTCTCTGCTCCCCTACCCCCTTCACATGGCAGTAGCTCTGGGCACCCCAACAAACCATATTATGTTCCAGGGTGAGTGAGGATTCAAAGGTGCTGGGGATGGATGGTAAGGCTGGGGTTTTAAAAGAGTTCCTTCAACCCTGACCACGCCCCCTCTCCAACCCCTTCTGCTCTGTAGGACACCCACTCCAAGACCCCTCCATGGAAAGCTGGAATCCTTGCATGGCTGTGTGCAGGCATTGCTCCGGGAACCAGCCCAGCCAGGGCTGTGGGAGCAGCTTGGGCAGCTGTACGAGTCAGAGCATGACAGTGAGGAGGCCATACGCTGCTACCACAGCGCCCTTCGATATGGAGGAAGCTTGGCTGAGCTGGGGCCCCACATTGGCCGACTACAGCAGGTGGGATGAGGCAAGACATAATAGGCAAGGATTGTGCCTTGTGGCTCAGTGCCCTCATCTTATGCCTTCTTCTGTCCTGTCCCCTATACCCTTCCCCCACCTCTCCAGGCCCAGCTCTGGAACTTTCATGCTGGCTCCTGCCAGCACCGAGCCAAGGTCCTGCCCCCCCTGGAGCAAGTATGGAACTTGCTGCACATTGAGGTGAGACCAGGGCTGGCTGGGATAGGGAGGGGGGTTGGGCCACGTATGCACCTGAGCCATTCTCCTCTCTTTTTGTCCTCAGCACAAACGGAACTATGGGGCCAAGCGGGGGGGTCCCCCAGTGAAACGAGCCGCTGAACCCCCAGTGGTGCAGCCTGTGCCTCCTGCAGTACTCTCAGGCCCTTCAGGGGAGGAGGGCCTCAGCCCTGGAGGCAAGCGCAGGAGAGGCTGCAACTCCGAGCAGGTCTGGTTGGATGTGGGCAGATGGGCAGTGAGTGGGAAGACTGGGGCAAGGAATGGGATTCTCACCCCCCCTTTTCTTCTAGACTGGCCTTCCCCCAGGGCTGCCGCTGCCACCACCACCATTACCACCACCACCACCACCACCACCACCACCACCACCCCTGCCGAGCCTAGCCACCAGCTCTCCATTCCAGCTGACCAAGCCAGGGCTGTGGAGTACCTTGCATGGAGATGCCTGGGGCCCCGAGCGCAAGGGTTCAGCACCCCCAGAGCGCCAAGTGAGCAACTGTCTGTTGACCTTCATCTCTTACCTGCGAGTACCTGTGTCCTCCATTTTTCACTCCGTGTCCTCATTTGTCTCCCATAGGAGCAGCGGCACTCGCTGTCTCACCCATATCCATACTCAGCTCCAACCTACAATGCGCAACCCCCTGGCCACCGGCTGGTCCTGGGTACACCCCCAGGCCCAGGTCCCCGCCCCCCAGGAGCAGAGAGCCATGGCTGCCCGCCTGCCACCCGTCCCCCCGGAAGTGACCTTAGAGAGAGCAGAGTTCAGAGGTCGCGGATGGACTCCAGCGTTTCACCAGCAGCAACCACCGCCTGCGTGCCTTACGCCCCTTCCCGGCCCCCCGGCCTCCCCGGCACCACCACCAGCAGCAGTAGCAGCAGCAGCAGCAGCAATGGTCTCCGGGGCATGGAGCCGAGCCCAGGCATGGTGAGTGATGGCCCCAGTGGGAAGATGGAGCGGGGTGATCAGTGGGCGCTTGTCTGAGGTGACCTAGCAGACCTCTGACCAGTCTCCTCCTTCACTTGTAGCCGGGCGCTGACCATTACCAAACTCCCGCACTGGAGGTCGCTTCTCACCAAGGCCGCCTGGGGCCCTCGACACATAGTGGTCGGAAACCTTTCCTGGCAGCTCCTGCTGCCACTCCCCATCTGTCCCTGCCAGCTGGCCCCCCCTCACCTCCTCCACCCCCCTGTCCCCGCCTCTCACGCCCTCCACACCCCCCAGCCTGGCTGAAGGGCCCGGCCTGCCGGTCAGCCCGTGAGGATGGAGAGATCTTAGAGGATCTCTTCTTCGGGGCTGAGGGACGCCCTCGCCCTCACCCACTACCCTTCCCGCACCGTGAGGGCTTCTTGGGGCCTCTGGCCCCCCGTTTTTCTGTGGGCACTCAGGATTCGCACATCCCTCCTACTCCCCCAACCACCAGCAGCAGCAGCAGCAACAATGGCAGCCACAGCAGCAGCCCTACTGGGCCTGTATCCTTCCCCCCACCTCCCTATTTGGCCAGAAGTATGGACCCCCTTCCCCGGCCCCCCAGCCCAACACTGAGCCCCCAAGACCCACCTCTTGCACCCCTAACTCTTGCCCTGCCTCCAGCCCCTTCCTCCTCTTGCCACCAAAATACCTCAGGAAGCTTCAGGCGCCCGGAGAGCCCTCGGCCCAGGATCTCCTTCCCAAAGACCCCCGAGGTGGGGCCAGGGCCATCCCCAGGCCCCCTGAATAAAGCCCCCCAGCCTGTGCCGCCAACGGTTGGGGAACTGCCTGTCCGAGGTGCACGACTCTTTGATTTTCCCTCTACCCCGCCGGAGGATCAGTTTGAGGAGCCCGCTGAATTCAAGATCCTGCCTGATGGGCTGGCCAACATCATGAAAATGCTGGATGAATCCATTCGAAAGGAGGAGGAGCAGCAACAACAGGAGGCAGGCGGAGCCCCTCCACCCCCCTTAAAGGAGCCCTTTGCATCGCTGCAGCCTCCATTCTCCACTGACACAGCCCCAACCACCACTGCTGTTGCCACTGCCGCCGCCGCCACCACCACCACCACCACCACCACAGCCACAGCCACCCAGGAACAGGAGAAGAAGCCACCACCAGCTCTACCACCACCACCACCATTAGCCAAGTTCCCTCTTCCCCCCCAGCCACAGCCGCCGCCACCCCCACTACCCCCAGCAGCCAGCCCAGCCAGCCTGCTCAAATCCTTGGCCTCTGTGCTGGAGGGACAAAAGTACTGTTACCGGGGGACAGGAGCAGCTGTTTCTACCCGTCCTGGGCCCTTGCCCAGCACTCAGTATTCCCCAAGTCCCCCATCAGGTGCTACTGCCCCGCCACCCACCTCAGCGGCCCCTAGTGCCCAGGGCTCCCCACAGTCCTCTGCTTCCTCATCATCTCAGTTCTCTACCTCAGGTGGGCCCTGGGTCCGGGAGCACAGGGCAGGCGAAGAGCCAGCCCTGGGCCCCATGACCCCTGTCCCGCCGCCCCCACCCCTGCCTCTGCCCCCTGCTCGCTCTGAGTCTGAGGTGCTAGAAGAGATCAGTCGGGCTTGTGAGACCCTTGTGGAGCGGGTGGGCTGGAGTGCCACAGACACGGCAGGCCCAGTGGACACGGCAGACCCTGTGGACACGGCAGACCCAGTGGACAGTGGAACTGAGCGACTAATGCCTCCTGCCCAGGCTAAGGAGGAGAGTGGTGGGGTGGTGGCAGTGACAGGACCAGGGAGCAGTAAGCGGCGGCAGAAAGAGCACCAGAAGGAACATCAGAAAGAGCATCGGCGGCATAGGCGGGCCTGTAAGGACATGGTGGGTCGGCGGCCCCGTGAGGGCAGGGCCAAGGCCAAGGCCAAGGTCCCCAAAGAAAAGAGTCGCCGGGTGCTGGGGAACCTGGACCTGCAGAGTGAGGAGATCCAGGGTCGTGAGAAGGCCCGGCCTGATACTGGTGGGGCCTCAAAGGCTAAGCCACCCACAGCTCCTGCCCTTCCACCAGCTCCTGCACCCTCTGCTCAGCCCACACCTGCATCATCAGCCCCTGTCCCTGGGAAGAAGTCTCGTGAGGAAGCTCCAGGGCCACCGGGTGTCAGCCGGGCTGATATGCTCAAGCTGCGATCACTTAGTGAAGGGCCCCCCAAGGAGCTGAAGATCCGGCTTATCAAGGTAGAGAGTGGTGACAAGGAGACCTTTATCGCCTCTGAGGTGGAAGAGCGGAGGCTGCGCATGGCGGACCTCACCATCAGCCACTGTGCTGCTGATGTCGTGCGTGCCAGCAAGTGAGTGAGGGACTGTCACCCATGAGGCTGCTGGCCTGGCCCAGTGGGAGGCTCCCTTCCCCCATCACCCTATTTCTGCCCTCATTTCATTGTCCTCCCACAGGAATGCCAAGGTGAAAGGGAAGTTTAGAGAGTCCTACCTTTCCCCTGCCCAGTCTGTGAAACCGAAGATCAACACAGAGGAGAAGCTGCCCCGGGAAAAACTCAACCCGCCCACACCCAGCATCTATGTATGTGTGCCCCTGCCAGAGGGTTCACTGAGTGTTGGGGGCTGTTGGGGTGCTCAGCCTGAGACGGGGCTCTGATCCAGCCCTGTCTTCTGGTTGTCCCTCAGCTGGAGAGCAAACGGGACGCCTTCTCACCAGTGTTGCTGCAGTTCTGTACAGACCCTCGAAATCCCATCACCGTGATCCGGGGCCTGGCAGGTTCCCTGCGGCTCAGTGAGTGTGGGGGATAGAAAAGTGGGGGAGGGATGCAAGGATTTGGGGGTTTGGGACTCTGAGAGCCCCCACTCTTAAAGACCCAGGATAGTGGCTATCGCGAGCTTTCCTTAGTCATAGGTAGGCTGTATTTGAAGGGCGCTCTGAGTGATGGGTGAGCTGGACTCAAGCTTTTCTCCCATCTGTATCTCCAACAGTAGGCAAGTGGGAAGGGGATATGTCTCAGGGCCTGGTTAGTCACTTTTAGTTTTCTTGGTGATTAAGGATGAGAAGGATACAGATTGTAGAGTACCCCTGAAGACCCATGATTTGAGGCTTCTCTTTTTCAACCTTTATTGTGCAAAATTTCAAACACATAAAAGTAGAGGGAACCATATAGAAATGTAGAAATCAATCTTGTTTCCTCTATACCCATATATTTTCCTTCTACTGAGTTACTCAAAGCACATTCGAGGCTTTCACTTGGCTTAAGTCTTTCATTGCATCTAATGATAGCTTCAAGAATCTGTCACTCATTAAGCACCTACTATATGCCAAGTGCTGTGCACATGTGGCCTCATGCATACCTGAGGACTCTGGTGGAGGAATTGAAGCTCAGAGCAGCAGTGGGAGAGAGGGGGTTGATGAGGGATGGCCAACCTTCCCAGCTTCCTGTGGGGCTGGGGTTCTGCCTATTCCCTGGCTTTACCTCTGGGAAGTCAGTGTCCAGCCTGTCAGAGGCTTGGGGAGTCAGAGGACAGAGTGAGCTGGGTCCTCGATCCCTCCCTTCTGCCTCTTCCCCGACACCCTGCTCCGTCTTCCCTTGCAGACTTGGGCCTCTTCTCCACCAAGACCCTGGTGGAGGCGAGTGGTGAGCACACCGTGGAGGTGCGCACCCAGGTGCAGCAGCCCTCAGATGAGAACTGGGATCTGACGGGCACTCGACAGATCTGGCCCTGTGAGAGTTCCCGTTCCCATACCACCATTGCCAAGTATGCACAGTACCAGGCCTCATCATTTCAGGAGTCCTTACAGGTGAGAGGCAAGCACAGGGAGGCAGGGATGCGGATCAGGGGACTTGGAGTGGGGCTGCTGCGGGAGGGCTCCTGGAAGGTGGCTGACTCAGCCTGTGGCCAAGCAGGAGGAGAAGGAGAGTGAGGATGAGGAGTCGGAGGAACCAGACAGCACCACAGGAACCCCTCCCAGGTACCGCACAGTACGCCCCTTCCTTTCCTTTCGTGACTTCTTCCCTTCCCTATGCTTCTCCACCAATGTGTGTCTTCACCCCCACAGCAGCACACCAGATCCGAAGAACCATCACATCATCAAGTTTGGCACCAACATCGACCTATCTGATGCCAAGCGGTCAGTGGGGTTGAGGCCAGCAAAGCTGGGGCAGGATTGCTGATGGGTCTGCAGGGCGGGGATAGCTTCTCACTTTTATTGACTCTCTCACGGCCGCAGGTGGAAGCCACAACTGCAGGAGCTGCTGAAGCTGCCCGCCTTCATGCGGGTAACATCCACCGGCAACATGCTGAGCCACGTGGGCCACACGATTCTGGGCATGAACACGGTACAGCTGTACATGAAGGTCCCCGGCAGCCGAACACCAGGTGCAGGAAGCGCGCGGGGGGCGGGGCTGGTGCCCGTGCTGCTTTCAGCCAATGAGGGCCAAAGGGTGGCCTTGGGAAGGAGCTCAGGCTCGGCTAGGCCAGCCATGGCGTTCTCTATTGCCCCCTGCAGGCCACCAAGAGAACAACAACTTCTGCTCTGTCAACATCAACATAGGCCCAGGCGACTGTGAGTGGTTCGCGGTGCATGAACACTACTGGGAGACCATCAGCGCTTTCTGCGACCGGTGCGCACCCCCCCGCGCCCCCAACACACACACTAGGCCCACCCCCCATGTCCCATCTCTGGGTCCCCAGGTTTCCATCTGACCCTGTGGCCACCCCACAGGCACGGTGTGGACTACCTGACAGGTTCCTGGTGGCCAATCCTGGATGATCTCTATGCTTCCAATATCCCTGTGTACCGCTTCGTGCAGCGCCCCGGAGACCTCGTGTGGATTAATGCGGGGACCGTGCACTGGGTGCAGGCCACCGGCTGGTGCAACAACATCGCCTGGAACGTTGGGCCCCTCACCGGTGAGAGGGCGGGGTGCAGAGACACTCAGTGGGGAGGGGGTTGGAGCCTCGTGGAGGGGGAGAGGAGGAGCCAGCTGTGAGGGAAGGGGTTTGAGAATCCTGTAGTGACTGCTTCTGGCCCACAGCCTATCAATACCAGCTGGCCCTGGAACGATATGAGTGGAACGAGGTGAAGAACGTCAAATCCATTGTGCCCATGATTCACGTGTCCTGGAACGTGGCTCGCACCGTCAAAATCAGCGACCCCGATTTGTTCAAGATGATCAAGTGAGGGTCCTATTTGAGAGGGAGCCCATTTCCACCAGACCTGGTCCCACTCTTGTTCTGCCTGTAGAATGCAACCCCATTCTCCATCTTTCTCTCCACTCTTTACTCCTGCGCCCTGCAGTGTTACAGTGCTGGAGCGGGTGGCAAGGTGCCTGCTCCAAGGAATTTTATTTGACAGTGGCCCAAATAGATAAAAACCCACATGACATTTTAACGGGGCCTAGTAAATGAGGGCTACCGTCCCGCCTTGCTAGCAGCCCTACCTTACCACCATCGCCCTCCCCCCACCCCCAGGTTCTGCCTCCTGCAGTCCATGAAGCACTGCCAGGTGCAACGGGAGAGCCTAGTGCGGGCCGGGAAGAAAATCGCCTACCAGGGCCGGGTTAAGGATGAGCCTGCCTACTACTGCAACGAATGCGACGTGAGTGGGCCGGCTTCCCTCCTTCCGGGGAGAAAGGAGCCCCGAGGGGCGTTCCTCCCGTGACCGCCCCGCCTCCCTGTCCCAGGTGGAGGTGTTCAACATCCTGTTCGTGACGAGTGAGAACGGCAGCCGCAACACTTACCTGGTGCACTGCGAGGCCTGTGCCCGACGCCGCAGCGCGGGCCTGCAGGGCGTGGTGGTGCTGGAGCAGTACCGCACCGAGGAGCTGGCGCAGGCCTACGACGCCTTCACGCTGGTGAGGCCGCCGCGCAGCGGCTCGGGGCGGGCCGTCGGGCGGGACCCGCAGGGGCGGGCTAATGGGGTGGGCCAACCCACCCCTGAGCCCCCCGCCCGCTTTCTCCCCACAGGCCCCCGCCAGCACGTCTCGATGAGGCCGGATGCCCCGCCCTCCTGCCGGCCTGCAGGGCGCCGCGGGGCCACCAGCACATGCCTGGGCTGGACCTAGGTCCCGCCTCTGGCCCGGAAGGGGGACGGGCATAGCCCTTCCACCCCATTGGCAGCTCCCCTTCACTTAATTTATTAAGAAAAAAAAATTTTTTAAACAAATATGAGGAAAAAAGGAAAAAAAAAAAAAAAAGGGAGACGGGGGAGGGGGCTGGCAGCCCCTCGCCCACCAGCGCCTCCTCTCACCGACTTTGGCCTTTCTAGCAACAGACACAAGGACCAGGCTCCGGCGGCGGCGGGGGTCACATACGGGTTCCCTCACGCCTGCCAGCCGCCTGCCCGGCGCAGATGCACGCGGCTCGTGTATGTACATAAATGTTACGGCAGCCGAGGATTTTAATGAGATTCTTTCTATGGGCTTTACCCCTCCCTCAGAACCTCTTTTTTTATTCCCAATGCTAGCTGTGATCCCTGTACATGTCTCTTGTTTATTCACTTCGTTATGATTTGTATTTTGTTTTTTTGTTTGTTTTTAATTTATAACAGTCCCACTCACCTATTTATTCATTTTTGGGAAAACTCGACCTCCCGCACCCCCCAAACTATCCCACCCACCCCTCCAGGGCCGCCCGCCGCAGGGCTCTCCCTGCGCCCCAGTGTGTGTCCGGGCCCGGCCCGGCCCACCCGTCTCCGCCCGTCCACGGCTCCAGCCGGGTTCTCATGGTGCTCAAATCCGCTCCCCTCCCCTACGTCCTGCACTTTCTTGGACCAGACCCTCCTCGCCCCATCCGACCCGACCCCAACCCTGCCTGAGGGTGAGCGACTCCTGTACTGTAGGGGAAGAAGTGGGAACTGAAATGGTATTTTGTAAAAAAAATAAATAAAATAAAAAAATTTAAAAGTTTTAAAGAAAGAACTATGAGGAAAAGGAACCCCATCCTTTCCAGCCCCGGCCAATTTTAAAAACACGGACCTTCCCCTTACGCCCCCACCCTTTTCTTTTTAAGTGTGAAACAGCCCAGGGCCAGGGCCTCCCTGGGGCAGGGACACCCCGGGAAGAATTTCTCTGGGGCTTTATTTTCGTGTTGTCAGTTTTTTCTCCTCCACGCTGGGGCTGCGGAGGGGTGGGGGGTTTACAGTCCCGCCCCCTCGCACTGCACTGTCTCTCTGCCCCAGAGGCAGAGGGGTCTTCCCAATCCTACCCCTATTTTCGGTGATTTTTGTGTGAGAATATTAATATTAAAAATAAAACCAGAAAAAAAAATCCTGTTTTTAGTGTGCTGATGATAGGGAGAATACTGGGAAGAAGGGCTGCAAACCGTGATTGATGGGGAGATTGCCCAGACCCCGGCCAGAGTGAACCCCTCCCCAGAGGCGCCTGTGGAATGTCCAGAGCTCTGGTCTGGGGGGGTGCCTACTCCTGGAGCCGCATTCCAGGATAAGGGGGGTGGGGTGGGGAGAGGCTGGGCCGGGGGAGGGGCAGGAAAGAGGGCTATAAGGGCCGCTGCCCAGGCGGGCTGGAGCCAGGCAGGCCATGGCGGATGTCCTCGGGGTGCAGAGACCGGTTCCCAACGGCGGCCCGGAGCCCCGGGACCCCCTGGACTGCTGGGCCTGTGCTGTGCTGGTCACCGCCCAGAACCTGCTGGTGGCTGCCTTCAATCTCCTCTTGCTGGCGCTGGTGCTGGGGACCATCCTGCTACCAGCGGTCACCATGCTAGGCTTTGGCTTCCTCTGCCACTCCCAGGTGAGCGGGCGCCCCGGGTGTGCGTGTGAGTACGGGTGGGGGGTTGATGGGCCACAACTTCTTGCCTGAGCTGTTCGGCTTGGGCCTGACACCTCGTCTACAGTTTCTGCGCTCCCAGGCACCCCCTTGCACCGCGCACCTGCGGGACCCGGGCTTCACGGCCCTGCTGGTCACCGGATTCCTGCTACTCGTGCCGCTGCTCGTCCTTGCCCTGGCCAGCTACCGCCGCCTCTGCCTGCGCCTCCATCTAGCCGACTGCCTCGTGCCCTACAGCCGAGCCCTTTATCGGCGCCGGCGCTCCCCGCAGCTGCGGCAAATCCGGGCATCACCAGGGTCCCAGGCCGTTCCCACATCAGGAAAGGTGTGGGTTTGAGGACCCTCGAGTCAAGAACAACCCCGACTAATGCCCTCCTTTTCAATCCGCCCAAGGACTTGAAGCCTGGGGGTCTTCCGACCTACCCTGCCCATCCCTGCCTCAGCCAGTCCTAGCATCCCCTTGGCGAACTGCAGCATCTGTGGACCCAATGTTGGTGAAAATTCGCCATTCCAGAAAACCCTTTCTTTTTACTACCCATATCCGAATCCTGAATATCTGGGCTGGACCCTGCACATACACTCCCCACCCCATCCCCCATCTTGTGAATAGGACAACTGAACCTCACTGGTGCCCTCCTTTTCCGGTGCAGCTCCTCTAGAATTTACAGGCTGATGGGTGAGGTTGGAGGGGAAGGAGTGATCACACGTTAATAAAGAATTAATGAACTGAACGAGCTTCTTGGATCCTGTGAACCGAGGGGTGGTACAAATACTATCACTACTGCTATGTGCCCAGGAAAAGGAAACAACATGGGAGGGGGGTGTGGCTCAAGTGTGCAGACGGGAGCATCCTCCAGCCTCTTGGCCTTCCCTTATCGCATTAGCCTGTTCTTCCTGACCAGACCCAAGCTCTGTCCCTGACCCCAAAGTCACCTCCCCATCAATAGAGTGGAGAGGGCCTGGACTTTGTCGCTTGCCCTGCTCCCCTTGGGGACCCGAGCCCGTTCTCTGACCCCAGCTTAGAGGAACTCAGTGTTGCCAGGCCGGGAAGGGAAACAATGGGCCTTCCGGAGCAGGATGACACCCCCTCCCGCCACAATTCTGGAGCAGCAGCGTGGGAGGGAAGATGGAGGGGTCCACCCTGGGGCCTGTTGGTCCGAAGCGCAGCTTGTCCCCCATCCCCGCCCGCGAACCAGAGGGGACCTGTGGCACTCCTGGAAGTCTAGGTTGTGGGAAGTGCGATCTCTGTCCGGGCATCCCAGCTACACACACACAGGCCACTTGGGTTACAGGTTTAATGAAGTCTAAAAGGCATGCGCGATCATGGTTAGAGATAGGGAGGCCCCGCCAGGCTCTCTCTTTGCACCTCAATAGAAACGATGTGGTGTCCGGGTACCATGGCCAAGCCCAGCACACGGGGTTCCCCAGCAGAGAAGGAATCTGGAAAGAAGGGTCAGAACATCAGGGAGGCAAGCCAGCGTCGGTCCCGCCCCTTTTGAGCCACGACTTCTAGCCTCCCAAAATAAGGGGTGCAGCCAGGCATTAAAGGGGAAATGCCTGAGTGAGGCTCCACCGCATTCCCGCGGTGCATTCCCCGAGCACTGACCCGACGGCTTGAGGAACTCCTGCGCCGAGCCTAGGATAACATTGCAGTCGCGGTCGGTGCAGAGGAAGCAGCCGACCAGCGTCCGTCCATCTGTCATACGAATGCGCATAGTCTTGTTGAGTAGCGCCTCCAGCTGCTGCCGGGCGCGCGCAGCCGGCGAGTCCTCGCGCTCTCCATCTGAGTCCTGCGCGGGGCAGGACACGCGCTCAGACCGCGCCGCCGAGGCTACTGCCCGCCCACGGAACCACAGCTCCCGACAGCCCGCGGGGCGCTCACACTAATCCTAGAGGCTGCCGGGAGCTGCAGTCCCCCCACCATCCCCCCCATCTTGCTCCCCGACTGCCCCTCAATCTCGGAACCCAAGCCCGCGCTAACCCCAGCGCTGGAGCTGCTTTGACGCCGGCTGCAACAGCCATTCTCCTCTCGTAGCAGCATGGTCGGCCCAGCTCCCGCCATTTGTTCCGGGGCCTCTTCCAGGCCCTTCAACTCCCTAAGAACCTTTCGGGTCCGGTGATCTGAGATCTCGCGAGCTCTCCGGGCAGCTTTTCTTTCGCGAGATCACCTCTCCTCCTCCTCTTCTCTTCGGCTACTGCAGAGATCTCGCGAGCTTCTACTTTCCAGCGCTGAGGCTCACTGAATTCTATTATGCCGGATGTATTAAGATATCGCGAGAAACTTTACCTCTAATTTTTTTAAACATATTTTAAGAACCCTGGAATTTAGCAAGAATTTTTTTTTTTTTCAGAATCGCACAGTTCCCTCTGTTTTTCTGCCTCGCGATAAAGTCTGTTCTAAATATCCCCTGTAGCCCAGGCCACTCCGAATTCTTCCCGGGACTCCTGAGGACGTTAACTCAATTATTTGAAAGCGGGAATCAAACTACGTTTCCCATGGATCGACGCCACTCTTCGCCCACCCAGCGTTTGATCTCTGTAGACGGTGGCTGAAAAAGGACAATGGTTTCCATGTCAGCGGATAAACGCTTTGGTCTTAGCTCCAGGATGAGGGAGGATGTAGTAATGAGCGTGTGCTGAGGAGCGAGGAAGAAACTTAAAGGAGCCGGCGACCAATAGAGCAAGAGCCATGCCACGCCGGGGCCTCGTTGCCGGACCAGACTTTGAGTTTTTCCGGCGTCGGTATTTCACGCCGGTTGAGGTGGCCGAACATAACCAACCGGAGGACCTCTGGGTGTCTTACCTGGGATGCGTATACGACCTAACGCCGTTGGCACAAGAACACAAAGGTAAGGGCCACACTTTGGGTCCGCTTCGGGTGTGTTTGTGGGTGCCTGGTTTGGGGGCGGCTAGAACTGACGGCGACTGCCCCTTCCCAGGAGACCTGCTGCTGAAACCCATCGTGGAAGTTGCGGGTCAGGACATCAGCCACTGGTTTGACCCAAAGACCAAAGACGTGAGTTCTGCCTGGTGTTGGGTGTGTGTGCGCGCGGGTGGGGTGGGGGAGCACTGGAAAGTGAGGATGGGGAGGAAAAAAGGGGCTAACCAGAGCCCGAGAGGGTGACTGCTCCCATCCCCTCCCCCAAACCCTGCTTTGAAGATCCGAAAGCACATAGATCCGCTGACTGGTGCCCAGAGATACCGCACCCCGCGGGGCCGCTTTTTGCATGTCCCACCTCAGCTGCCTCGTTCCGACTGGGCCAATGATTTCGGGAAGCCCTGGTGGCAGGGGTCGCGTTACGAAGTGGGTCGGCTGTCCGCCAAGACCCGGAACATCCGTATCATTAACACACTCACGTCGCAAGAGCACACACTGGAGGTGAGAACTGATGCCTGGGGGCAGGTTAGAGGGAACTGGGAATCCCAGCAAATCTCCAAGCAGATCTTCAGGCCATCATCTCTCCACAACCGGTGGAAACTGTATTTTCACCCCCTTTTAGGTGCAAGCCAGGAAAGCAGACCACCTAGGTCCCCAGGGTTGGTCCCCAGTGGCTGGGTCACAGGGGTAATAGACTCCTTTATAAGTTCAGGGCAGCAATTTATGTATCTTAGTGCTAGTGGTCCATGGAAACTCTTACATGCTGTGTTTTGGACAGCAAATGCAATTGGACTCTTAATAGTCTATTGTGGGGATGAAGTTACCGGGCAGTGACTTGACTTTGACCGTTAGGGCCATCTATTAGAAGTGGCTGCCACACAGACAGGTAGGTCTTTAGTGCCATTCATTGCATGTTGAAGCTCCAACTTCATTTCTGCGGCTGTGGAGTATCTGAAGCTATCTACCAAGGGAGGCACTCTGATCCCAGCTCATTTTTTGGGCTCTTGGCCTTTGCTTGGAATGTGTGTGTGTATGTTCCACCCAGAATTCTGGGAGTGGGGTGCTTTTGTGTTCTCCAGGTGGGGGCCCTAGAATCAATGTGGGAAATCCTACACCGCTATCTCCCCCATAACGCACATGCTGCCAGCTACACATGGAAATATGAAGGGAAGAACTTGAACATGGAATATACCCTGGAAGAGAATGGGATCCGGGATGAGGAGGAAGAATTTGATTATCTCAATATGGACGGTGCACTCCACACACCTGCAATACTGCTCTACTTCAATGATGACCTCACAGAGCTATAGGAAAGGAGATATATGCTTATATAGACTCAAAACATATTTTGAATTTGGCTGTTTCTGTACCCTGTAGGAAAAGAGATGGGGATGGAGTGGGGGAATGCCTGGACCTAGACTTCCTTTCTACTCTGGGAATTGACCTGTGGTTCCCATGCCCTTATGAAATATAAAGGTCCTATTTCACAGGCCCATTATAATTTACTCAGAAAATTAGGGAGAATGTTAGAAGTTAATTTTTTAAAATGATACGACAAAATATCTTGGACTAAGGAGATGTAGAAGAGGATAGAGTTCAGGTAGAACTTTTTTAAAAATTATTTTTATTGATTTCAAAGAAGGGAGAGAGAGAGAGACATCAATAATGAGAGTCATTGATTGGCTGCCTCCTGCACTCCCCACACTGGGGATCAAGCCCACAACCTGGGTATGTGCCCTTGATCAGAATCGAACCTGGGACCCTTTGGTTGAAAGGCTACCACTCTATCCACTGAACCAAATCGGCTAGGGCTCAGGTAGAACTTCTTGATAATAAGAGAAAGAGAAATCCTATACAGGGATGAGGGATGGAACGACTTTTTTTTTTTTTTTTTCAATGATGGAAATGGGATGGCTGCAGGAAGATGGTGTTTACAAAGACAGAAATAGGAAATGTCTATCATTGGCCATACAAAACTGGCTAATCTCCCTTCTGAATAGTATTTGCCAGCTGAAACCCCAGGGAAAGAAAGGAAGTGAATGGTTACCAGGTAATTAATTTAGTTTAGATATTATATTATGTGCTTTATACACTGTTTAGTATAACTACCCATTACCACTATTTTACAGATAAGTCTTTTGAAGTTTAGCAAGATTTAATAGAACTAAGGCAGACTAGTTAGTAATCAGGAGGTAAACCCAAGTCTGCCCAATTCCAAAGTCCATATTCTTTTCATTGTAAAGGAAATATCTCAATGTTCTAGGCTCATTACGCAATGCCTGTAGGCTTATTGTGCAGTCAGCTGTTTTTTTCTGCAGCTATTAGCAGAGGTATGCAGAGACAGACAGGAGGCAGTGAGGTTGAGTATCAGCTGAGCAATAGCTATTGAAACTACTTCTTGGTTAATCCCATAGCAAAATTTTCTCCTGACATTTTCAAGGCAAAGAGGTGGGTATATAGTGATTCCAGGAAAAACTAGAGTTGGGCCTTTGGAGTGGGACACTTTGGATGGTGGAGCAAAAGGGAGGTAAATAGCACAGTATGGGCCTGCACCTCTTAGGGAATGTGAGGATGCAGGGTTGACTTTGCAAGATATTGTTTCTACAATAACAGGCTTGACAGGGGTAATGTAAATAGAGGAGCTAATTAAGTCAACATTCCTGAGGACCCAAAGAGAACAACCAGATTTGGTCCCATTTAACGTAAGCAGGGAAGGAGAATGAGAATAACAGGTGAGTTTCCTGATGGTAACAGGCAAACAAGAAGCAGGGAGGGGATAGTGCATCCTCCTGACATGGGCCCAGAGTAGAAAAAGGTGGCCCCTGTGAGACACTGGGTGGGCTGCATAGGAGTTGTTGTGTTTTCTTAAATATATTTTTATTGACTTTAGAGAGGAAAAGAGAGGGAGAGAAACATCAGTGATTAGAGAGAATCATTGGCTGCCTCCTGCATGCCCCCTTCCTGGAGATCGAGCCCACAACCTGGGCATGTACCCTTGACCAGAATCGAACCCAGGACCCTTCAGTCTGCAGGCTGACACTCTATCCACTGAGCCAAACCAGTTAGGGCCATAGGAGTTTTTTGAAGGGCCAACTATGAAAGGCATGGACGAAGGTGGAGACATCTGTATTGGTTTCAGCAGTACCTGAACACAAGGTGAGAATTGAGGGATTCTTTTAGTCCTATGTATTGCAAGAGTCCATGAATTACCAAAATCATTTTGATGTTTAATCAACTCTCCAGTTATTTTGTGTGCATCTTGTTTGTCCAGTTAAATCCTAAACTATTTGAGAACCAAAGCTATGTTGTTGCTGTGGGCATGTGCATCCTCAGGACCTATGCCTATGGGATCTGTCCCTCTTCCAGAGTCTCCTACTTCAATGCCTGTTGCCAAAAACACATCCCTCTCCTCACACATCCAGTCACTCTCCAAGTAGACTATAACTCCTAAATATCTCTGGAATCCATCTTCTTTTTTCCAAGCTATCATCACCTGTGTTAAAATTATGGATGTAATTGGCTGGCTGGCTGCTAGATTGTATCTCATTAGAGCATTAATCATGTCCAACTTGTTTCTTGCTGTATTCCAAGTGTTAGGCACACAGTTGCCGCTCAATAAATTTTGATTGGATGAACTCAAATGTTAAGTGATTTCATTTGTTTATAATAACCAATGAATGGGATGTTGTGTCCTAGGAGGCAAGGTGAGACCAAGAAATAGGATGTCTGGATCCTGTGCTATAGTCTCTATCCACAGGTTTCTATTACCTTGCTCTCCATAGATCCAAGACCAAAAATTATTCCATGAGGTTCTTCCTCTCACCAGATTTTTGGAGCAATCTGTCATTTCCCCATTTGGCCACTAGGTGGCTGTAACTGTCTACAAAGTCAGGGAGGGGACTGGAGGAGGGAAAACACTTTCAAGTTCTAGAGGTTAGGATTAAAGATGGCCCCTTTGAAATTTATAGGTGGAAGGGAAGGATCTGAAAAAAAGGAAAAACTACAAGGCCATTATTCTATTAGCAATACGTTTATTCCTGTTTTTAGTTTTCCCTGCAAGCACATACCAGGAAAGGAATGTAATTTGAGAAATAAAATTCAGCCCTGACCTGTGGTCTAAGTGGTTAGAGCCTTGCACCGGAGAGGTGCAGGTTCCATTCCTGGTAAGGGCATCTTGTCAAGGGCATGGACCTGGGTTGCAGATTTGATCTGCTGGTCAGGACATGCAGAAAGCAACCAGCAGATGTTTCTCTCCCCTCACCACCCTTTCTTTCCACTCTTTCTAAAGGTCAATGGAAAAAATATCCTGGGGTGAGAATGAACAAAAGAAAAAAAATTTAATTAATGTTTAAAAAATCATGGGATAAGTAGAGGATCTGATTACAGGTGTGGGTGTGTATGGGGTGAGGCATGGAGCTATGGAAGGAATATAGACCACAGATTTTTAAGATAATAGAGTACATTTGTTTATTAATATTTACTGTTTTGGGTAGGGGGCTATAAAGCTTTCCACTAGGCACTATTTTGTTCCCTAAATATCCAAGACTGGATATTTGTATGAAGAATATGTAAATAATGCCTTGGCCTAAAACTTATAGAGTAAACAGAACATGAGTGTAGGATCTCTTTTGTTCTGGAGGGAAGTGGGGTGGCAGAATATTGAAAGTTGCCTTTTCACAGTAAATTATAGCAGCTTCAAGGGACTCAATTGGCAAATATTCAAATATTTCCCACAAGTCTCGACCCTATATACATACATCACTAGGGGTAATAAAAAAATTTTTTTATTGTTGTTTTTTAATATTCCTTGCAGGAAGCTTGCCTGCTCAATGGGATAAAACACACACAAAAAAAAAGAAATGAAAATTGTACCTCATAAAGGACCAAATTATGTTATAGAAAAAGTTTCCACCCTCATGGCAAATCACAGGTGGATTCTTAACCTGGACCTGCAGAAATGGTTTCTAAATATTGTATGTGGGCACACGTGTATTATTTTGAAGAAAGGTGCTATAATTTCCATCAGTCTTTCAAACTGGATCAACCTCATACCCCTGAATAGTACACACAAACACATATACACACAAATATTTTAAAGACACCCTCCCCATCCCTCCAGCCGTAGCTGGTTTGGCTCTGGATAGAGTGTCAGCCCATGGACTGAAGGGTCCCAGGTTCGATTCCAGTCAAGAGCATGTTCCTCGATCCCCATCCTGGTTAGGGCACAAGTGGATGTGTCTCTTTCACGTTGCTGTTTCTCTCTCTGTGTGTCTCCCCTTCCCTCTACTCTCTCTAAAAATATCCTCGGAAAAATACCCGTGGGTAAGGATTAACAAAAAATAACAAAATAAAGACCTTCAAAAGTAAAATATGAAAGGTGACGATACAGTGTCATCCTAGGATTTCTGACATTTGTCTAATTGTCTACCTCAACCTGTTATATCTCTGTTCCCATGGCAGCAATTCCTAAAGAATTAATCTTTGGGGCATAGTTTATGATTAGTCTGAAACATTTTAGTACTGTCTCAAATTCTGATCTGGAATTGGAGCTGAGTGAGGGAGTCTATCATTTGTGCTTATGACCACAACACCCAGTCATGACATCAGGATCAGGTTAATGCACCCAGCTCCCACAGCTGAGTGTAGGTAAACCACATAGATGTTTCATATTGGGAGAACAGCCACTTTATGATGGACCAGCAGGAGCACACGGAGATTTAGTTGTAGAGAAAGCAGATAATTTGAAACCTGAATAATGTGGAAGTAAGAGATTAGGAGGCATTCAAAATACAAATAGATATGCAGTCCAAGTACTGAGTATTCTAGGCACATGGGAAACACTAAAAAAAAAAAAAAAAAAAAAGCTGGGGAATGGGAATAAGTGAAGTCAGACCACTGAAGTGGGGTCAGAGGTAAAGAAGGTTGAGATGAGGAACAAGATGGTAGACTGCTAGAATTAAATCTTTCACTGGGAGCAGCTCAGCTCCTGCCCTTTGGGAGCTTAATGTTTAGTGGGAACTTGGGCATCCAGCTTCAATCATCTGACTTAATCATCCCTTTATCTCCAACAGCCATATAATGCCTGGCCAAGAGTACAAGAAATACATGTTTGTTTCAGGAATGAATGGCACACGTTACCCCCACTATTCAAAATGTCTGAACTCAGGAGCCGAATAGATTCAGATAATGTGGTATCCATTGCTATTTGCCCTCTCTCACTATTTGGAGCATCTGAGGAGATCTGAATAATATCATTTGTGCTGGTAAATTCTTCTAATCCTTCTATAGAATAGTAAGGAAGATGAAATATTCCCTTGCCCTTAATAAACAGCCTAGAGGGGTAGGTATTACTCCACCATAGTATATCAGTTGAGAATGTATTTGGTTGCAAGTAACAGAAGGCTGACTGCTGGGGCCTAACTACAAGGGGTTAATTTTTCCTCACATACAATGTTTGTGGTAGTGACTCCACTAGATAGTTCATTAATGTCTCAGGTAGCTCCTGTTTTTGTTCTCATGTTTATGGTCTTTGGGGCTGTACTCCTTCTAGCCTGGATTTTGGGCAGGAAAGAGGAAAAGAAGAAGAAAGAAAGGGCAATGCCTATATTAAGCAAAAAATTTCCCAGGCATCCTTAGCAGACCTTTGACTGATAGGAAATACATTACACAATAACCCTTAGCTGCAATGGAATCTGGGACAGGATTTTATATTGACATCCACAACAAAAGCAGGGTCCACTACTGTGGAAGTCTCGAGAGAATGGATACTGGGTAGGAACTAGTGATGTCCTCCACAAGAAGTGTGAACGTGCTATTCTATTCATCCACTCATCAACAAAAAAGTTACTAAGCACTTTGTGCCAGGCACTGTTCCACTTACTGGAAATACAGCAGTGAACGTGACAAGTAAGTCTCCTGCTTTATTGGGACTTATACTCTGGTGGGGAAACAATAAACAAGTAGACATTTCAGACAGTACTGAAAGCTATATACTGTGTATTTGTATATGTATGTACATACATACATATGTAAACACACACACACATATGTATAAATGCCAAAAGTACTATACAGAAAAAAAACTAGAATCACATGAGAAGAATGGTGGAACGATCAGAGGCTTGTCTGAGATGATCACAAAGATTGCTCTCTATTACCTGTAGATCTGCATTTACCTACATTATCACTTAATCCTCACAAACTTAAGTCCTATTTTATTGACACTGAAAAAAGAAGGAAATTGAAGCACAGAGAGGTTAAGTAATTTGCCAAAGGTCATACAATTAGTAAGTAGCAGAGGTGGGCTTTGAACCACATAGTCATAGGCCACCCACAATTACTGAGTTGCACCACCTCCCTGCATTATAAACATAGGATGCTGTTTCAGTTACCTATCCCTGCTTAACAAAACCACCTCAAGACTTAATGGCTTAAAACAACCACCATCATTTATTTTGCTAATGAACCTATAATTTGGACAGGGTTGGATAGCTCATTTCCACTCCAAAAGGTGTCAAGTGGGTGGATTGCTGGAAGCTGGAGGATTCACTTTCAAAATGGCTCACTCACATGGCTGGCGAGTTGATGTTGGCTATGGGTTCTTTTACATGTAGGCCTCTATGTGGGGCAGGATGGGCTCCCTGAGATCATGGGGGTTGGGTTCCAAGAGCAAGTATCCCAAGCGAACCAAGAGGAAGCTGAATCACCTTATATTACCTTGCCTCAAATCCAAGGGAAGGGAACTAGACTTCACTTCTCAGTGGGAAGAGTGTCAAAATTAGTTTGTAATAAGAGCATTTTGGATGTTGAATATTATGATGGCCATTTTTGAAAAATATAATCAACCAGCTGCATTGGAGGCAAAAGGAGGGATATCCAATTAGTCTTGGGTGTGGATGGAGAAGTAGGAGGTGGGGAGTTGATACCTGAGTAGAGCCTTTTTTGAAAACCTAAGTTGGAATCCTGACCCCACCTTCCATTTATTCAATTCATTAATACTGAGCATCAAGTGTCATGTAGTGCTGGAATCTGTGAATACACTAATGAATAAGACAATTTCTGCCCTCAAGAAGCTTATACAGGCAGTCCTCGGGTTACGTCAGACTCCACGTACGTCATTTTGTAGTTACGTTGCCATCTCCCATTTATTTATAAAAGAAAAAGTTCCATCATTTCAATGTATATGTGCTTTATGTTTTTTATTATTTATTTACCACAAGCAAAGGTCAGGAATTGTTATCTTCTTTTAAATTTTTTTTACTGTCTCACTTCATTACTGCTGTGTATGTGGCTCCATGTGAGTGACGTAGGTGCTTATGTAAGTGGGTTCCAACTTACGGCGGAAATCGAGTCACGCTGTACCGTAGGAATGGATAGGGTCTCCAACATAACCCGAGGACTGCCTGTAGTGTAGTGGGAGATTCAGAGACATTTGTGAGCTCTTGTCATCTTGCTTTCACTTGTACACAACAGCCCAGAAAAGCTTTGAAAGTTCTCCTATTTAAAGTCTGCCAAGGCTTCCTATTCCTCTTAAAAGGATGTAAGGACACCCTTACTATCATGCACAATGTGATGATTTGGCTCTTCCATGCTCTTCTTTGTCTTCCATAATGGCCTTTAAGTTCCTGGAATCCCCCAAAGCACCTTTCTGCCAGGGCTTTCTCACATGCTATTCCTCTACATGGAACAACACTCCAGTCTCCACTCACCATTTGGCCAACTCCTGCTGCTTAAAGTCTTTGCTTAAATCAGGGGCCCTCAAACTTTTTAAACAGGGGGCCAGTTCACTGTCCCTCAGACAGTTGGAGGGCCGGACTATAGTTTAAAAAAAACTATGAACAAATTCCTATGCACACTGCACATATCTTATTTTGAAGTAAAAAAACAAAACGGCAAAAACACAAATGGTCTCACCTCTACACTGTGCTTTTATGCCATTTATTCCTCGGGCCGTAGTTTGAGGACGCCTGGCTTAAATGGTACTTTCTCTGAGAAGTCTTTCCTGATCCCTTCAATTATAACAAATCTTTTATCAGACCCTCTCAGGCTGCCCTAAAACATCATAAGTTACAATTCAAATATTTAGCTTTTTGCTTTTTCTTTTGTATTTTTTCTTTTTAAAAAAAATACATATATTTTTTTATTGATTTCAGAGAGGAAGGTAGAAGGAGAGAAAGGTAGAATGATGAGAGAGAACTGTGGATCAGCTACCTCCTCCACACCCCACACTGAGGATCCAGCCCCGACCAGAATTGAATCATGACCTCCTGATTCATAGGTCAACGCTCAACTACTGAGCCACACCAGCTGGGCTTTCCCTTTATTTTATTATTATTTTTCCATCGCCATTTATTCCCCATAAACCCACTTCCACCTCCACCCACTCCCCTACCTCCCCCCGACAGTCACCACACTGTTGTTTGTGTCCATGAATTCTTTCTTTCTTTCTCAATCAAATATTTAGTTTATTGTTTAATGTCCATCTTCCTTCCTTCTGAGACTGTAAGTTCTAGGAGGGCAGGGACCACATCCCTAGCCCAGTGCCCAGCCCAGAGCAATTAATCAATATTAATAAAATTAACAATATAATGTGAATGCTCCAAAAGGGCTAAGTATGAAATGCCTTAAGAACACCCAAACCCAGTCTGGGGAGATCAGGGAAGGCTTTTTGTCAAAGCATCATCTCAAGCTGAGACCTGAAGGACAAGGATGAGGCAGCCAAGAGAAGAGAAAGAGGAGGGTAAAGAGAGAGAATAAATGGCATAAAAGCACAGTTTAGAGGTGAGACCATTGGTGGAGAGCTCAGAAGCAGAAATGCAAAGAGGAGTAAAGCTAAGAGGAGATGGGAGGACCTGAAAGGGTGGGCAATGAGAGACATTAAGGTCAGACCAGGTCATGGGAGGCTTTGTAAATCAGGTTGTTTTTGTGTGTTTTTTAAAAAGATATAACCCACATACTATAAAATTTGCCACTTTAAAGTATACAATTCAGAGTCAAGAATTTTACAGAGAATGGCATGGTAAGATGTGCATTTTTAAAAAGTGACTTGACTATATAATGTCAAGAGAATGGATTGGAGGGAAGAAAAAGGGAGGGGAAGAATGTGGAGACAGACTAATGCTACTGCAGCAGTTCAGGAAAGCAATGAAGGTAGCTGGAACTAAGTTAGTGGCAGTGAGGATCGGTGAATATGAACTGAAGTAAGAAAGAATTATACAACTCAATAATTTACTGGGAGGGAGTGTGGCACATAAAGCGCAGTCAAGGATGACACCCCAGTTTCTGGACAGCATGACTAAGATGATAAATCCATTGATGGAGAAAGGGAATGCTAAAGAGGAATCTGATTGGGGAGGAAGATGATCTATTTTTAGTTAGCTGTATGAAGTAACTTTGGGCATGCAAATACAGATGTCTAGATCTTATTGGATATATGACACTAGATCCTAAAGAGAGCTCTGGTCTAGAGTTATAAGTATGTAAATTATCAGCAGAATAACTAATGCTAAAGTCAAAGATAAGATCAGCTCAAGAATGAAGTGTGATCTGAGTAGAGGGCCTGGGAGGAATAAGATCTCAAAGAAGAGGAGAAGGAGACTCAGAAGGAAAAGCCAGTGTGGTGAGAAAGACCCAGGAAAATGGTGCCATGGAAGCCAGAGAGAGGATATCTGAGAGGACGGGGTGGTAAACAGTGTGAAAAGTTACATAGAGGTCAAATAAAATAAGGACTTTAGTTTCCATAATTTAGCAAATGGCAAAATGGTGGTGTATTAGAGTTGTAGTTGGATGAGATATGAGCGGGATATTCACTGAAGAAATCCAGCTGCCGAAGGGAGGAGTTTTCTGGCTCTGTAACCGTGCACAGGATCCTTTCCTCCCTTTAGTTTCCATTTAACCATAAATACAGGTAACAGAAGTACAACGTCACTAAGGACAATAGGTATAAACTGGGATATGATCACTTAAAAAGAAGCAACCTCCAGTGTTGTTAAGATTAAAATAAGATATGGGGAAATGCCCAGCAGTATAAATGGTCCTTGGAACAGGCACAGGAAAATTTTAGTTTTCTTTCGCTCTCCTTGTGCTAGCCACTCTTTATTTAGTAACGAATGCTTTCCTTGGGATATCCCAAGATTTGGCATTATTAGGCATCCAGGTAACATTTGCCATAATTAGAAAATCAGTAGGCCATATCTGTGATTAACATTTGGTTTTCTGATCTAACAATAGTGTTTGTGGCCTGGCCGGCATGGCTCAGTGGTTAAGCTTCAACCTATGAACCAGGAGGTCAAGGTTCAATTCCCGGTCAGGGCACATGCCCCAGTTGCGGGCTCGATCCCCAGCAGGGGGCGTTCAGGAGGCAGCCAATCAATGATTCTCTCTCATCATTGATGTTTCTCTCTCCCTCTCCCTTCCTCTCTGAAATCAATAAAAATATATATTTTTTAAAAAGTGTTTGTGCCTCCATTAGGAAAATTATTTGCATTCAATAAAATGTGATTTGTTTCATATCATGCTGGAGTTTAGTTTATTTACATAAACTAAAGCAAGGAAAATGGCCCAACTATTGCGATAAGAGTAACTAAAGTCAGCACTTTGCTTCTTCAATTTAAGGTGCTATCATAACTCTGATCATGAATTCCCTCACCTTACTATTATCTTAAGTGAATCTCTAAGTTGAGAAATGGTTAATAGTAAGTAAACTTGTTTAGAATAATGGCTACCAATTATTGAGTGCCTTATAATTAGTCCTTTATGTAAGTTAGTTCAGGTGTTTTTTAATCTTCACCCAAGGATACTTCCATTGATTTTTAGAGAGAAAGAGAGAAATATCGATGTGAGAGAAAGACATCGATTGGCATCCCAACCAGGGCTCAGGCCAGAGAGGATCTTGCAACTGAGGTATGTGCCCTTTACAGGAATCCAACCTGGGACCCTTTAGTCCACAGGCCGACACTCTATCCACTGAGCCAAACTGGGTAGGGCTAAGTTAGTTCAGTTTATTCTCACTACAGCCATGTAAGGTAGGCATTAATATCCTTGTTTTACAGATGAGGGAACTGAGTTTGCCCAGGTTCACCGTTAGTAAGTGACAGAACTTGGATTCCAGGTGCTACCAGACTCCAAAACTCAAACTCTCTAATGGAGGGAGTGGGTAACTTCATTATTTGGCTTTGGAATACAATGTAGGAATTACACAATTTTGGAATATAGTCTAAAACGCTCCTTGTCTGGAGAGCTAGATGGTGAAAGGCCCAAGAGTAAGCAGAAGCTCAGTTGGTTGGGTGTCGTTCAGGGCACTAAAGGGTTGCTGGTTTGATTCTGTGTCAGGGCACATACCCAGGTTTCCGGCTCAATCCCCGGTGGGGAGTATATAGGAGGCAGCCAATCCAATCCGATCCGATGTTTCACTCTTATCTCTCTCTCTCTCTCTCTCTCTCTCTCTCTCTCTCTCTCTCTCTCTCTCCCCCCACCCTCCCTCTTCCATTCTTTCTTTAAAAATCAATTTAAAAATTCTTTAAAAAAAGATTGCAGGTTCAATTCCTGGTCAGGGCACATATCTAGGTTATGGATTCAATCCCCAATTGGGGCGCATATGGGAGGCAGCCATCGACATTCCCTCCCTCCCCACCTCTTCCTCTTTCTCTAAAATTAATAAAAAAACATATCCTTGAGTGAGGATTTTTTAAAAAGTAGCAGTTACAAGGCAATGTCAAAAGGGGAAAATGTCTGGTGTTTGCCAGAAGCAGAATGGAGAGAAAGGTTTCTGGATAGGAAGTCGAGGGCAGGACGGAACCAGCTATCAATTTTCAGTGAATGGGTGGAATGATCAGGAGATAAGCAGATGACAGTGAAGAAGTAGAAGGGTATACAGCGAGCCTTTTCACACAAAATGGGGGAATGTGGAAGCAACCCTGGAGATAAAGAAATTCCTTAGGTATGTGGTCTGTTTCCAGGGTTATTTTCCATATTACTTTAAACTATCCTTTTAGGACTACCCAACTTTATGAACAAATATTTGATATTCACTATCTACAATTCTCTCTTTCTGTATATTTTTAAAATTAATTTTTAAAACATTTTTCTTTTTACTATAGAATATGTGCTCTTTGCAAAAAATTCCAAGTAGAGAAGCATAAAGATGCAAAACAAAAATCATTCTTATTTCTATCACTCAGCAGAAACAACTATTAACATTTTAACAACATCTTTTTATTATTTTCCTGCATGGTTGAGATTATACTATATATATAATTTTATATTATTTTACGCAATTAAAATTAAATCGCAAGCATTTGCTCATGCCATTTTACTAATGTGGCAAAAGGTTAACAATCAGATCAGTTAATTTAAGTGAAGAAGTTATATACAGGGAGGGGCAGAAGTAGGTTTACAGTGTGAGTATGTGAAGCAGTTTATTCTTATAATACTATTTATTATTTATTTATTTTTACTATTTATTATTATACTAGAGGCCCAGTGCATGAAAATTCATGCACTGGAGGTGGGGGTCCCTCAGCTCGGCCTGCCCCCTCACAGTCCGGGAGCCCTCAGGGGCAGGAGGTGACTCGGTGATCAGGAGAAGGCAACGCCCCCATCACAACTCTGCTGCTGCCACTGCCGGCAGTGCAAGCCTTGGCTGGCCCTGGTTACCTGAGCCTCAGGCGGCCCCAGGTGGCTGGGCAGCCACCATCCAAGGCTTGCCTGCGCCTTGGGAGTTGGCTGGGCAGCTGCCATCCAAGGCTTGCCTGCGCCTCAGGCTGGCCCTGGGTGGCTGGGGGGCTGAGGGCGGGTCTGGCCGCACCGTGCGCCAGATGTGCACCCCCACCCCCCGGCTGGGCTGAAAGGACTGTGGGACTCCGACAGCAGGCACAAGAGTGACCGGACCCGCCTGAGGGCAGGTCCCGCTGCACCACACACCTGCCATCCCCCTACACGCCCCCCCACGTGGCTGAAAGAACTGGGGGACTCAGGCAGGGCTGAAGGGACTGGGTGTTACCATCTTGTGGGTATGGGCACTGCCATCTTTGTGATGGCATGACAGTCAATTTGCATATTCCCTCTTTATTAGATAGGATTATTTTCCACATGAACAACTGTAAACCTACTTTTGCCCCACCCTGTATGGGTATTCATTGTAGTCCTTTAAAAAAATTTTTTTTAAATTGATTTCAGAGGGGAAAAGAGAGGGAGAAAGAAAAACACGATGAGAGAGAATCACTGATCAGCTGCCTCCTGTACGCCCCTACTGGGGATTGAGCCAGCAACCCAGCATATGCCCTTGGCTGGAATCCAACCCGGACCCTCCGGCTAGGGCTCACTGTAATCCTTCAACTTTTCTTTTTTTTTTTTTTAAATATATTTTATTGATTTTTTTACAGAGAGGAAGAAAGAGGGATAGAGAGTTAGAAACATCGATGAGAGAGAAACATCGATCAGCTGCCTCTTGCACACCCCCTACTGGGGATGTGCCCGCAACCAAGGTACGTGCCCTTGACCGGAATCGAACCTGGGACACTTGAGTCCGCAGGCCAACGCTCTATCCGCTGAGCCAAACCGGTTTCGGCCCTTCAACTTTTCTATAAGTTAGAAATGTTTTTTAATTAAGAAGTTACAGATGAGAAGGGAACTAACCTCGAAGAAAAAGCAAAGGAATGACAACACAAAATTCAGGATACTAGCTGGGTAGGAGCAGGAGAGGAATGTGGAATATGGAAGATCATCTGAGACTCTAAAGATCTTACTACTGTTATATTTATTAAACCAGATGATGGATACATGTGTTCATTTTAATATTCTTTGTGGTCGATCTATGCTATATATATTATTTGAACCTATGAAATAGTCCCCAATAGATGAGATTTTTTAGTTAAAAACCTCAATAAGCAATATTTTAATTGTTTCTCTTAATTTTCTGCTGTGTAACTTCCTCACCCAAACTAGCTGCTAAATACAATACTTTTCTCAGTTTGCAGTCTTCTCTTTTTAATTGAGATAAAATTCACTACTTTAAAGTGTACAATTCAGGAGTTTTTAGTATATTTACAAGGTTGTGCAGCTATCACCAATACTTAATTCCAGAATATTTCATCGCTGCAAAAAGAAATCCCATACCCATTAGCAGTCATTCTCCATTCTCCTCTCCCCATCCCCTGACAACCAATTATCTATTTTCTATCTCTGTCAATTTATTCTGGACCTTTCATATAAATGGAATCATACAATATGTGTTCTTTTGTGTCTGGCTTCTTTCACTTAGCATGATGTTTGCAAGGTTCATCCATGTTGTAGCATATTAGTACTTCATTCTTTTTATGGTTGGATTTTTGTTTATTCCTTAGTTGATGGACATTTGGATTATTATGAATAATGCTCCTATGAAGATTCATATACAAGTTTTTGAGTATGTTTCAATTCTCTTAGGCCTAGGACTGAAATGATTGGGTCATATGGAACTCTATATTTAACTTTTGAGGAACTGTCAGTTGGTACTCTTCTTAACCTCCACGAAGCATCTAGCATCAATTATTGTATCTTCCCTCTGGACTGTCTTCTTGCTTTACCACAATAACACAAGCTGGTGTACCTACCACTCTAACAATTTCCATATTTTTCTTTGGCTTCTCTTCTCTCCCCTCCATTCTTCAAAGTTCCTCCATGGTTCTGGCCTCTACTCATCACTTGAGATACTAGCAATCCTTATCCGTTAAAGAGGTACCAACACCTACTATAACTTTCTATCATAAACTTATCACTCTAGTCAGATGAGGTCCACATACTACTTGCTAAGTATTTTCTTACTCAACCCAGACTGCCCTCCTCTCTGCTATATAAATCTTATTTATCCTTTGGGACCTACTTCAAATACAAGTTCATATGAAAATTCTTCACTTGTTCCCCTTCCCCCTACAAGATTTCTCTTCTCTGCATGCTCAGATTTTACAGCCCAGAGCAATCATCACTACCACATATTGTTTAACTTTCTGTGTGTTTATATGTCTGATCTCAAAAAGTGTCTCTCCTCTTTCCACCTAGCTAATCCTTTGGTCACTAAAAAATTGTATAGCCCTAACCGGTTTGGCTCAGTGGATAGAGCGTCGACCTGTGGACTCAAGGGTCCCAGGTTTGATTCCGGTCAAGGGCATGTACCTTGGTTGCGGGCATATCCCCAGTGGGGACTGTGTAAGAGGCAGCTGATGGATGTCTCTCTCTCATTGATGTTTCTAACTCTCTCTGCCTCTCCCTTCCTCTCTGTAAAAAATCAATAAAATATATTTTTAAAAATTGTATAGAAGTGTAAAAAGTCATCTTCTTTCTCTTGCTCTATAAAATCGTGGAAATATAATATATTGTTAAATATATAAACATATGTGTATATATAAATATTACTTATTACACATAAATATAGTGTATTATATATTTACTCTGTATAAAAACATATATAAGAAGTACATATTATCAGAACAAAGAACAGACCTTACCACAGAAGGACAGGTGGCAACCTTACTTAGCTATTTTGGGAACCTCTGGCTTAGATGACTTTCCATCTCTAATTCCATGATATCCTCAGCATTTACATGCTTTTTCGTTATTTAAAAAGACAACTAGGAATCTCTTTAACACCTCTTTGTGTAGAAAATAGTATAATGCAAAGTGCTTTTTCAGTTCTTCTATCTGCTTTGTTGCACCAGTTCATGTCTGTGCTCTATTAATCATTCTCATTGGTTCCCTACATCAAGATTTTAGCCTGGGTCCACAGACTTCAGAGTATTCACGACACCATGAAAACATATGTGATATTTTGTATATTTACTGGTTTTCTGGGTGAAGGGTTTATAACTTCCTATGATCCAGAAAAGGTTAGAAACTATTGCTTTGTATAAGTTTATTGCTTTTGCTTTATATAAATAATTTTATTATTGCCTTTGAAGTCCCTTACAATATTTCCTTTGTGAGTGGGCATCTAATTTCTGGTTTGCATTTGACAGTTGCATGCCTCAGTTCCTTGTTCTCACTATAATGGTCTTCTCATTAAAACAAAAAACTTTTGCCCTAGCTGGTTTGGCTCAATGGATAAAGCGTCAGCCTAGGAACTGAAGGGTCCCAGGTTGATTCTGGCCAACAGCACATGCCTGGGTTGCAGGCTCGATCCCCAGTAGTGGGCATGCAGGAGGCAGCCAAACAATGATTCTCTCTCATCATTGATGTTTCTATCTCTCTATCCCTCTCCCTTCCTTTCTAAAATCAATAAAAATATATTTAAAAAAAATAACTTTCTTCTCTACCAGTCACATGGTATTTTAATTCTTTTCATTTTTTGAAGTACAGGAATATAGCAAAAGGCACATAGTGGGACCCACATTGAAAATGACAGGGAGGGAGACAAGCAGCTGGAGAAAGCGAGACACACGGCACAGATCAAGGGCCTAAGGACAGACAGAATAGACAGGTAAAAGAAATATAGAGGAACCTGGAAACACAGAGAGACACAAGAACGGAGCAGACAGAGAAGGGTGGCAGAAAAAAGACAGGTTGGCAAGGAAAGAAAGGAGCTGACTGACAGAGAGGCAGGCAAGATCACCAAGAGGAACAGAAACAGAAAAACAGAAAGGAGTAGAGAGAGAGAGAAGGCAGAGAAAGGAAAAAACAATAAGGAAAGAAAGAAGACATGACAATATCTTACACTACCCCGTGCTTTATAATTTAAAAAGTGCTATCACATATATTATTGCAGGCAGACAGGGAGAATCCAGCAGACAGATGGGGTGATGGAGGGATAGAGGTCAATCAGACAGAAGAGAGGGAAGGTAGCCGGTCAGAAGAGAGGCTAGAATGGAGCCCAAGACAGATAGTTAAGAGGAGAGACAGAACCAAGAAAAGAGAAGTGAGAGAGGGAAAGACAGGCGAGAGACACAGAGATGGAGGCTGAAATCGTTCAATTCAGGAATACAGGCAGTAAAAAGCAGAAATAAAAGAATAGAGCATTGTGCCGAAACCGGTTTGGCTCAGTGGATAGAGCGTCGGCCTGTGGACTTAAGGGTCCCAGGTTCGATTCCGGTCAAGGGCATGTACCTTGGTTGCGGGCACATCCCCAGTAGGGGGTGTGCAAGAGGCAGCTGATCGATGTTTCTCTCTCATCGATGTTTCTAACTCTCTATCCCTCTCTCTTTCTCTCTGTAAAAAATCAATAAAATAAAAAAAAAAATAAATAAAAGAATAGAGCATTGTGTATAAAAGTTTTATCATCACCTTTCTGAAGAGACTTGGATAGAGGCTTTATCTTTGTTTCTCCCAATGAGTTATAACACCTCCAAGGTGGCATGTGAGAGGAGGGAGTCAAAGGGAGGATGAAAAGGGAGAAAAGTTTTAGTAAAAAGCAAAGTTTTTTAGACTAGGAGGAAGACAAACTTCTTGGGCAGGCCTAGATCAACAGCCAAAGAGTGCTGCTAAACCTAAAAGGATCTACATCCATATACCTTTAAAAGAATTAATACAGATGTGGAAAAGGTAGAGCAGGCCTGTATCTAGTCTGTGTACATGTAAGCTCAGCTTACAAACTGTCTGTACTTATTAAATTGTACCCACATTTGTATGGTATTTTTCAGTACTACCAGTGCTTTTCTCAATTAATATATACTTCAGTGATGAAAAGACCAGCAGGGGTGGGCTGTCACCAAGACAACTTATTATGTAGATTGAACGGGAGATGAGAGAGCAAGCCCTTCCTAAGAGCTCCTCAGGTACTGGTAATAAAAGCACGTAACTAGCAACCAGCCAATAAAAAAGACAAATGCCACCTGGCTGGCATGGCTCAGGGGTTGAGCGTCAACCTATGAACCAGGAGGTTATGGTTTGATTCCTAGTCAGGGCACTGCCCAGGTTTCAGGCTCAATCCCCAGCCTATCAATGATTCTCTGTCATCATTGATTTCTCTCTCTCTCTCTCTCTCTCTCTCTCTCTCTCTCTCTCTCTCCCCCCCCCCCCTTCCTCTCTGAAATCAATTAGAATACATTTTTAAAAAGACAAGTGTTATAAAGTAGAATAAAAAAGACAAGAGGCAAGAGATGGTAATCCCAGTGAAATAGGAAGCAGTACTGACAGACTAACAGGAAGAAGCATTCAGCAGAACTAGGAGAGAAGTAGGAAAGAGTGTAGCAAAAAGCAAGTAGACATATAATGTAGACTCTTTTCTGGAACAATATCCAAGAAATGTGAAGTAGTGAGCAACTCTGAGGGAAGAACTAAGGGCAGGGGGAATAGCAAGAGAGGCTTACTCTTCACAGGACATTTTTAGTACTTAAAACATTTTATACCATGTGTATGTACTGTCTATTTAAAAGTTGATTAAAAAAATAAGAAGAAAAAGGAAAGCAAGCTGAGATGTGGACAACGGAGCCAGCAAAGCAGAGAGACAGCAAAATGGCAGGAAGACAAGGAAAGACTGGGAAAATGGCAAAAAGACTGAGGCAGGCTGACTGAGGAACCAGAAAGACAAAAAGAAAAAGAGACAAATGAAATGGAAGTAATCAATGAGAGAAGGCAAGGGATATGGCAAGAAGGAAGATAAGACTTTGGAGAAATGGGTTCACTGAGAGGTTTGGGCTTAGACTAGGAGGAAGAGAGCCCATCATCATTGATGGGATGTTGAGATAGAGGAAGCCAAGAGAGAAAAAGCTGATAAGCAGATAGACTGAAAAGATACAAGCATTGCCCTAGCCAGTTGGGCTCAGTGGATAGAGTGTCGGCCTGCGGACTGAAGGGTCCCAGGTTCGATTCCGATCAAGGGCACATGCCCAGGTTGCAGGCCTGATCCCCAGTAGGGGACATGCAAGAGGCAGCCTATCAATGAATCTCTCTCTTCATTGATGTTTCTCTCTCACCCTCTCCCTTCCTCTCTGAAATCAATTAAAATATATTAACAACAACAAAAAAAGAGATACAAACATTAAACAGTGGGATAGCAGCAAGCAAGTAGGCAAGAAGACAGATATAAAGGGAGGCAAAAAAAAAAAAATCATGAACTTAACAGGCATAAATAAAAGGAGGAACAAGTAGAAGGGTAAGATTGAGACAAACCAATACAGGGAACCATGGCAAGGCCTGGAAGGTAGACAAACCAAGACTAAAAAAGTGATAGAGACAGGCAGGCGGGGAGACAGATGGCTAAAGAGAAAGTGGTGGGCAAACAGCCAGAGAAGCAGACAGACAACCAGGGAGAGAAATAGGCTGGCAGCCAGTCAGGGAGGAGCAGATCGGCAGGCAGGCAGACAGACACCATAATAGGAGTAAGCAGGTAGAGAAACAGGCGGAAACAAGGATAGAAGAAGAAAAATCAAGAAGTCAGTAGGGAGAGAAGAGAGCAGGAGAAGCAGGCAAGAAGAGGGGGAGATGGATAAGAGGAAGAATCAGGCAAATTAACAGATCTATATGCAAAGCACACTCGTGAGAATGATGAATGTTTGTACAGGGATGCACACAGCCACCTTTAGCCACCCACACCTGCAGCTCATGGCACATGTGGCCTAATCCCCAGGCAGAGAGAGGCACTCAGCACGGAGGGAGAGGGCACAGAGGCAGAGACTGTGGTGCACATGATGTGTAGGGCTGTCAACAGACACATGAGGACACTCTTCCCAGACACACACAGAGGGGCCAGAAAGAGGGGGGGAGTCAGGCAGACATAAGGAAGAGGCACATGCAGTCAGATCCTGGAAGACAGAAGTAAACAGAACGAAGACAGGCGTGGATAGTTGTTTAGAGGTATAGAACCTGAGGTCAAAGGGGTGAGTGAAAAATAAAGACACATACCGAGAAGCCCATATACAGAAAAAAGGGAATACTCAGACAGACTAGGAGGAAGAGAGGCTAAGAGGACATAATACAATCAAATGAAAGAGGGATAAGAGTTAGACTCACAGGAATGATACGGCAGCAGAGGCAAGATAATCCCAAAGGCCAGCTTAAGAAAAAGATGGAAATCAATGCTCAATAAAGTACATTAGTGTGGGGGGTGGGGTGGGGGGGGGGGGGGGGCAGCGTGATACATCAATAAAGAACATTTTAGCCTCTTAAGCAAAAATCTGCAGTTTGCCTTGTCACTAATACTTTGTGGTTGCTGCCTACTACCCCTCTCTCTGAAGGTGCTCCTGAACACTGCAGAGGTTGCCGGGTGGCTGGCACCCATATTTAAGATATAGGGAAATAACCCAGAAGAGAAATGATTCCACAGACACAGGATGGGAAGCAAAGGGCAAAATGAGATGAAAAGAATAAGAGGAAACTAGAGTAAGAAAAGGATGACAAGAACAAAAAAGCTAGAACCGAGCTATTTGCCCTTTCTTTGCTAGCATTGCTCAACTGACAAATTTTATTTTACGACTTCTCCGATCAAGTCTCTGGATGAGAAAGCTACTTTTTGACTCCTTTTCAATCTTCCATTTCATTCCTGGTACCATTTTAAAGATAAACACTGGGTACAGTTGAAAACCAAGGGTCAGAATCAGATGAAAATGGGAGTATAATCCCCTACCTCTTTTTCTTCTCAGTTCCAGCTACTTTTCTCTGTCATGGTACCTTAGTTTTCTTCCACTTTATCAGTGTTGGAGATCATGGAAGAAAGGAAATATACTGAAATAGGAGAAAAGAGAAAATCATTTCACAATCTTCAGACTTGATTATTTCCCCTTTATTCTAAAAATCTGTTCAATTTGCCCCTAAATTAATTTCCTAAGTCAGATGAATTTTATATTCAAGCAATTGGGGAAGGGAAGGGCAAGGTAACGGAGAAGAGTGAAGGTAAAATATACAACAACATTAATCACTGAAAAGGCTGGGCAAAGGGGAGAATCAAACATGGACTCCTTTAAAAAAAAACACCTCAATCATTGTATCTATTCATATCTCTCCCCCAAAAGTCACTAGGATTTCTACCACTTTTTAAAAGAAAGAAAAATCCATTATCACTTCTCACTTAAAAGGTATGTGCACGATTAAACGCGTTTTGACTCCAATGAGGTATGTAGAAACAGTTATATATAAACATATATTTCATCTTTTTCCTTTTCAATGCCTGAAGGGGAAAAAAAACCCTTCACATCAAACCACTCCCTTCTGAAGTATTCAGGGGAAAAAAAAAGCGCTTTTCTTTAGAGAAGGGAGGTGGGGAGGAAGAGACTAGTAAAGAAAAGAAAAAAAATTAAATGTAGTTGGACTAGTATCTAACTAGTTAACCTTTAACAATTTATGCTGATGTCAGACTGAGCATGAGTACTGATTAATGCCCCCCCTCGAATATTTTTTATGAGGGGGAGTTAGTCACAGCAGCCATTTTTGTTTTATGCAGAAATCCTTCATGCCCCCCCCCCCTGCGCGCACACACTCACACACACACTCAGTACACAGGAAAATATCTCTATTAATCTGTGCACTAATCAGTTATGAAAAAAGGGAGAAATTTGTGGGTTTCTGGGTAGAAGCTTGGAGATGGGGGTGTAACAGGGAGGAGAATGGGGTAGGGGTGAAAATGAAATATTAAGCCAGCCATTTTGTTTTAAAAGGGGATTTTCCCCCCTCTCCCTTTCTTCATGGAGGGGGTGGCGGTGCTGCAGGGGGGGTTGTTTTAAAAATAATTTCAAGGCGGCCATCTTAGTGCCTCAGCTCTGAGAAATATTTCTGAGCGCCCCCCTCAGAATTTAAATATATTTAAAGTAACGGAGAGGGGGGCAGAGAGAAGTCGAAAACTTTTATATATATATATTTATTTTTTTTAAATCCTCCTTTCTTGTTCTCTTGGAAGGCGAGAAGAAAAAAGTCTCTCTTCAATTTTTTTCCAAGAAAAAATTTTGGGGTGGTTTGGCCCCCCTCCTCAGACGGCGGCCCCGAGGGTGGGAGTTTTGGAGGGGGGTGACCCGGGGGTTTGGGGGGCTGGGGGAGGCTGAGGAGGAGGAGGAGGAGGAGGAGGCCGCCGCCAAGCAGGAGGAGGAGGAGGAGGAGGAGGAGGAGGAGGAGGAGGTGGTGGTGGTAGCGGTGGGGGAGGCGGGCGGGCGGTGGGTGGGGGGGTGGTGGGGGGGCCAGAGCCACAGGATGGCTTCCCCTCTGAGGGACGAGGAGGAGGAGGAGGAGGAGATGGTGGTGTCGGAGGAGGAAGAAGAGGAGGAAGATGAGGGTGACGAAGAGGAGGAGGAGGTGGAGGCGGCCGACGAAGACTATGAGGACGACGACGAGGGAATACTCGGGCGCGGGCCGGGCCACGACCGGGGCCGCGACCGCGACCGCCACAGCCCCCCCGACTGCCACCTCTTCCCGCCGCCGCCGCCGCCCCCGCCGCCCCCGCCGCCAGGTAAGCGGCCGCCCGACTCACCCCCACCCCGGCCCGAGTGGGAGCCGCCGGCACGCGAGGCCGGGCTGGGGCGACGCACCCACCGCGCGGCCGAACCGAGGCGAATCCGGGGCGCGGGGCGCCGTCTCGGGCCCGCCGCCCCACGGCGGTCCGAGCGGTCCGGGCAGCGGCGGCGGCCGCGGGGCCAGGCCTCCTCCCCTCCCCCGCCGCACCCCTCCCCCGCCGCCGCCGCCGCCGCCGCCGCCGCCCGGGCTGGAGAGTGCTGGGCGCGAGCTGCGCGCGCGGACCGGGCCACTCGGTCGCGGCTTTCGGGGGAGGAGGAGGAGGAGATTTTTTTTCCCTCGGCGGGGAGGGGGTAGGCAGGAAACGGCCGAGGCGAAGCCAGGGCCCCCTCCCTGGCCGAGCGAGGGACCACGGAGACCCTGGCGGCCGGACGGCGGCGTGGGGGAGGGGCGCGGGGGGAGGGGCGGCCGCGCGGGCACCCCTCGGGCTCCGTCCCGGGTGGGGTCGGACGGAGGTAAAGTGGGGTTTCCGCGTGTGGAGCGGCCCACGGCCCTAACCCTCACCCCTCAGGAGTCGGGAAGGCGGCTGGGGGGGGGGGCGGTGTCCGTCGGACCCCCACCTGCCGGGACTTCAGTGTCCGCCAACTCTGGGGCGTGCGGTGGGGGAGGGGTCGGTGCACGTTGGTGGGCCGCCGAGGGCCGGGCAGGTGGTGGCCACACTCCACGCAGGCCACTTCCTGGAATCACTTGCTCCTTCCCCCGCTCCCCGCAGCTCGTCCTCGGGGGAGCAGGCACTTAGAATAGGGGAGGGAGGGGCAAGGGTCTGGGAATCCAGATGCCCCAAATTCCATCTCCTTTGCTCAGGGCTCTTTTGTGTCAAGTGCGCATCCCCCCGCCCTCCCCCCCATGACCCTGTCAGTCTGGGGTGGCCGAGCTGCCCAGCGATGAATCTCACGTGGCTGCCATTCACTGTCACTCTCGCCGAAACCACCCACACCCTGACCAGGTTGGGGTGTGTGAACTGCCCACCCTGCTGTTCGGCAGCCTGGCCGTCACTCTGCACCCCCCCCCCCCCCAGGGATGACAAGTCGCCAGCGCTGTCTGGGCAGTTCCTCCAGCTGCGGAGGGGAGAGACCGCTGCTCGCACCAGGGGCCCAGCCATGGCCCCCTCAGACCGCTCTCCCAGCGGAATTATTTCCCGTCTTCTTCTAGGCGAGCATCCTCAGGGTGTTCACACCCTCTGCTTGGGTAATGAGGGGATACCCGCACCCCCAAGCCTCTGGGTGCCATGCAGCACAAATGCACCAAACTTCCAAACACCTAACATCACGTTCTTTGTAAAACTGTCATATTGGTCTGTGTGGCGTCTGTGGCAAACGTCCTGTGAGGGCGGGGAGGGTGCTTTTCTTAGGGCAGGAGGCTACCTGTCTGGTGAAATGGGATAAAGCCCTTTCCACCGCCACCAGGCTTCTCTGGAAAAGGGAAAAGTTTTTAGAAAGTTATCCCAGTGAGCCCATTGATTTGCTGGAGGGAAAAGGAAGAAAGAACCGTGGGGCGGGAAGGTGCCCGGAAAGCAGCCCAAGGGGCTACAGAAGAGGGAAAGAAAGGATGTCGGGTTACGGTGGGGGATTGGCAGCTGTCACCTATTTGCATTTCGAACTTGGAATGTGGCGTCTGGGTGTTTCTGATCCCGGATTTAGGTTGTGAGCGAGGAGCCTGAAAGAATCTGAGGCTGAGATGGGTCTTTGTGTCAGTGCTCCCTCCCCTTCCCTCTTGGCTTTTTGAATAGACCAGAAGAAACGTCAGATGTTTTTAAAATTCTTTATTTGAATTGAAAACCCACCTCCTCTGTCTCCCAGGGCAATTTTATCTCCCTTTCAGCCCTCCTAGTCAAATCAGTGACCTTAGATGACTTTCTGGGGTAAAACTTTGGGAAAATATTTTTAGTCTGCTCATTATTTCTGTCTAAGTGTGGGCTAAATAACCCTTCTCTGAGGAAATTTGCTCAGGCTGCCCTCCCTCATCCTTTTCTATGTGCGTATTAGAGGTTTCCATTGTTTTTCGTTCTGACTGCTTTGATTCTCACCATTTTGTCTTACATTTTACCCAAGACCAATTTTATCCCTTCCCCCCTCTCCAGTCTCCTTACATTGTTAAACGTTTAAAATAATAGCACTCGTATTGATGGGGGAAGGGAGCAGGAAGCCCAAAACTCATTTCTTCTCCCTCCCCCTTCTGGCAAGTCTAGAGAAATAATATAACATAATATATAGATGTGATTCCTGGGGGTGGGGGTGGGGGTGGGGAACGATTGTGGGTGGTGCGGAAAATTCTGGTAGTTTCTTTGCAAAAGGTCTGAAGATACAAACCCACCCCCTGCGTGCAATACGCATGTGCAGCAGACCTATTATGGTGGTTCGTTGTGGGGGAGGGAAGGGAATTTGAGAAAAAAATAAATATATGTGTGAGAGATTGATGGTGAGATTAGAAGAGGGGCGGGCGGGAGGCGAGGCTTGCGGCGAGACTCCTCCTGCTTGCTCTGGCTGCCAGGCTCCGCCCCGCGCTCCCGCCCGCCCGCCCTCCGCCTCGCCGTCTTCCCGCGATCCGAGCCGGGGCTGTGGGAGAGTCTGGGCTCCGGGCCAGCATTGAGTGGCTGGTGAGACAGAGGTTGGGATTTAGATTTGCCTTATTGCCCTCCCTTTCCTTTCCTAGCCATACTACCTAGCCTCTCCCCACCACCGTCTTCTTCCGAAGTCCGGAAACCTGCTGGGGTGGGGATTGGACCTCACTGGCTGCGAGGTCCCAGGGCGCGTGCCCCACCCCCAGCTGGTGGTGACCCAGGCGGTTTCCCTGATCCTCAGCCAGTTGGCCTGCTCTTGCCACTCGCCCGGCAGCCCCGTTTCCATGTTCCTATTAATCTCAGTCCCTGGGGTTAGGGAGAGCTGACTGCTGAGGCATAGCGTCTTACTGACTTCCTATTTCCTATTACAATTTTCACTCTGCGCCCCCTACCCCCCCGGAGGGCGGGGAGCTTTCTGCAGACACCCCCCCCCCGCCCCCATTCCTAGAGTGTCTTCCTGCAGGAGAGGACACAGGATCCAGGAGTTATGAAGAACAGCATTGAAGGGATTCTGAGGCAATGGAAACTGAGGCCTCCAGTGTTAATTGTGGCTAATTTTCCCTTGGCTGTTGTGGGAGGAAGGATTGTGTGTCCTGGAGCAAGGGGCTGGGCCAAACGCTGGTTTTCTCCAGCACAGCCACCTCTGCCGAACAAGACAGGTCTGGCTGGTTAGTCTGATGCTGGCTGTGGGAGCGAAGCCAATCAGGGCTCCATGTCTGTGTGGCATCAGTGTCTTCCTCTGCGTGGAGTAACTCTGTCTCCTAAGCTTCCACAGACTAGCAGGGGGAAAACCATGGGAGAACCAGCCCCCGCCTCTCTGACAGACATTTGGAGAGAAAGTTAGGGACCTAGTAGCCCTGCTGAAAGCAGGCACAGGCTGTCCTCGGTGTGTGCCTGTAAGTATGCGTGTATGCTTGTGCATGTGATAATATATATGCAGGGTGTGTCTGTGTCTATATCTTTGTCTGGGTCTCCCATACTGTTTATTTATGAATGGTCAGGATGTCTGGAGCTAAATTTGGAAATGAAGGGTGAGACCAAGGGACAAAGAATAGGGCCCTAGAGTTCCCAAAGGGAGCAGGGATATAGAAATAGATTTGAAGGCAGATCCCAGGCTGCTTAGGAGGAGGAGGAGGAATAATAAATATATAATAAAAGCCTAATATGCTAAGTGTCCTGTCATCCAATCAGCCGTTCAACCAATCAGAGCATAATATGCTAATGATATGCTAAGGACGCTCAACCTCTCGCTATGATGTGCACTGACCACCAGGGGGTTAGCTTGCTGCTGGGGTCCGGCCAATCGGGACTGAGCAAGAGGGGCTGGACACGCCCTGGAACCCTCCCATGGTCCCTCCCCGGCTGGCCAACCTCCTGTGTCCCTCCTTGGTCCTGAGGCCCTGATTGTGCACGGTGGGGTCCCTGGGCCTGGCCTGCACCCTCTTGCAATCCGGGACCCCTCAGGGGATGTCAGAGAGCCGGTTTCGGCCCCATCCCACAGGCCAGGCTGAGGGACCCTACTGGTGCATGAATTCGTGCACCAGGCCTCTAGTCTATATATATATATGGTTAATATGCGAAGTGTCCCCTTGGGAGTTCAGCCAGGAGACCGCGAGTTCGGTCACTATGACGTGTGCTGACCACCAGGGGGAGGTGCAGAACGAAGGAAGGCTCCGACCAGCAGCTGGGGAAGGGAGGCCCCAGCCAGCAGCCGGAAGGAAGGCCCTGGCCAGCAACTGGAAGGCCCCGATCGGCCCTGATCATTGGCCAGGCCTAGGGACCCTGTGCGTGCATGAATTTCGTGCACCGGGCCTCTAGTATTTAGATAATTGTGGACACTTTCTGCTGTAGGGTTAGGATGTGATGAAGGAGCCAGAAACTGTGAACCTGTGAGCCAGAAGTGAAAGTGACCAGCTGATAATTCCTTTTCCCCAGGCTGTGTTGGGGTGACAGAAGGCTGGGTGATCATCTGCAGGAATATAGAGGCCTCCCTCTTCACAAAAAGGATGTGAAGGGCCCCAGGGTGTTAGAGTGAGAACCCAGGTGTCCACCTTTGGCTCTCCCTTCTCAGCATCTGGCTAGGGAGCTGCCAGCTTGTGTCTCCCCACTCCAAGTGCTGGGGTCGGGCCAGGCCAGCAGCTGGGCATGGCTTCCCCAGTTCCTGGGCAGGATGCCAGCTGGCTGAGTGAGGTTCTGGAAGGCAGGAGGAGCCCTGGCGGCGACTGAAAGGACCTGCCACAGTCAGAGCCCATGACCTAGAGCCTGGTCCCTTGTTAGTAGGAGGGGCGAGAAGGGAGTGGTTTGGCCGCTCTTCCCTTCTGACCCTTGACCTCCCATTCAGAACCAAAGCATCCCAGAGTACTTAAAAGACTGTTTGCATCCAGTGAAAAGAGTCAAGGTTTGGAGGATTTAACGCTGGAGTTCCTAGAGAGTGGGAAGTAGGAACCAAGGAAGTAGGAAGGGTGAGGACAAGGGGCTGCATAGACTGGGAACCTAGAGGCTTAGGTTTTCTGTTACTCTCTGCTCCAAAGATAAGGATGACATTCGACTGCTGCCTTCAGCATTGGGTGTGAAGAAGAGAAAACGAGGACCCAAGAAGCAGAAGGAGAACAAGCCAGGAAAACCCCGAAAACGCAAGAAGCTTGTAAGTGTTAAAGACTCCTGTCTCTACAATAAGGTTCAGGATACCCATTCCCAGAGGTCTAAATTGTTTCTGGCCCTGCCCCCCCCCCCGACACACCACACACACCCACACACACACACACACACACACACACCACCAACCCCCTGCACCTCTCGCTGGCCTGTATCTCATGTATCTGGGACCCTAACTTCACTTACTACAAACAGTGAAGAGCCTAGCTTTCTATGTAACTTGCCTTAGCAACAGAGAGAAGCAGTTGAAAGCACAGGCTCAGGAGGTAGACTGCATGAATTTGTCTTCTGGACAATTTATTTAGCTCTCTGTGCCTCAGTTTCCTCATCTGCAGAAACACACACAACACACACAAACACACACAACACAAACGTGGGTAAAAATAGATTAGCTACTGTCTCAGGATTTTTGTGAAGATTAAAAGAGACAATATGTGTTATGTGCTAAGAACAGTTCCTAGCACATGGTAGGGCTGAAGAAATGTTATCTTTATTTCTCTCCCTTAGGACAGTGAAGAGGAGTTTGGCTCTGAGCGGGATGAGTACCGGGAGAAGTCGGAGAGTGGAGGAAGTGAATATGGAACTGGACCAGGTCGAAAGCGGAGACGGAAGCACCGAGAAAAAAAGGAGAAGAAGACAAAGCGGCGGAAAAAAGGGGAGGGAGATGGAGGGCAAAAGGTGAGTAGAATTAGGGAGTAAGGGGGAGAAATGAGTAGTAAAGACAGATGTGAGGAGGGAGAACCCCAAAGGGGGCTATTGGCTAAATGGAGAAGCTATAATGGGGGAGAAGTGGGGGTTGGGCTGGAGAATGGAACATGAAGCAGAAACCCCAGGGAAGCTGGTGGGTAGGTAGGGCCCACCAGCTTCCCTGGGCCTAGGATAGGGCCTGGAGAAGCACCACCTCAGCCTCACTAAAGCCTGGTCTCTCCCAGCAGGTAGAGCAGAAGTCATCAGCAACTCTGCTTCTCACCTGGGGCCTGGAGGACGTGGAGCATGTGTTCTCTGAGGAGGATTACCACACGCTTACCAACTACAAAGCCTTTAGCCAGTTCATGAGGTGCGGTGGGACTGGAGAGTCCTCGAGAACAGACCTTCTTATTTTGGGGAGGCCCTGGCCCCTCTGAAATCTGATAAAAGCTAAGAAACTGATCTCCAGAGAAATGCACAGCACATACACAAAATTCCAATGTAATTTTAGGGAATTCCTAGACTTCTAAGGATCCAACGACCACAGTCAGGAACCCTTCACAGGTGGGGGAGTGTCACAGTTCCAGCACCAGGTTAGAAAATGCTCTAGTGACAAAACAGAGAGAGGGGGCTGACAACCTTCTTGCTCCAAGAGTTCCAGTTTCTCCTGTATGACTTCTCTCTAGACGGCAGCTGAGAGAGCATCAGCATGCCTCAGTTTTCTTTGCTCAGTTATCCAGTCCTCTGCACCTACCTTAGGCCCCGGTAATAATGGAGGATGCATTGCAAGCAGCAGCACCTGAGCTTCTATGGCTCCCAAGTAGAGTATAGCAGAGAGGCCTTTAGGGAGCAGGCACTTTGACATAGCAGTTCAGTGCTCTGGAGGCAGCCTACTGAGGTTCAGGTCCTGGTATCGTGTGAAGTATCAGTTACTTCACATCTGTAAAATAGGGATGTCATAGTATGTAACTCATAGGGGTCTTGTCGGGATTTGATGGGATAATGAATGGAGAGCTCAGTACAGTCGGTGCCTGGCTCCTAGGGAGCATTCAATACCTGGTGACTGTTATTAAGTTCTATTGTCTCACCTACCTCACTGCTAAAGACAGTCACCCATATCCCCGCAAGGCATGGCCCATCAGACTCCACCTGATGGGATCCTTCATCAGGGCTCATGGAACTTGTTAGAAAATTCAGAGAATCATGGCAACTCATAGTATTATTGTGAGGATAAAATAAGGTGTAATGGCCATCGCTGGTTTGGCTCAGTGGATAGAGTGTTGGCCTGCAGACTGAAGGTCCCAGGTTCGATTCTGGTCAAGGGCACATACCTCAGTTGCAGGCTTGATCCCAGGCCCTGGTTGGGGTGCACGCGGGAGGCAAATGATCGGTGTGTGTTTCTCTCTCTCTCTGACTCCTCCCTCCCTTCCACTCTTTAAAATAATCTATGGAAAAATGTCCTAGGTGAGGATTAACAACAACAACAAAAAAGGTGTATTATATATGAAAGTATTTTATGAACCTTAAAGTAATATTCAAAAATAAAGCATTTTTATTGATGTCACTTTTGTTTTAACCTTTTTATCTTCTGTTCATTTAAATTTTATTTTTTCTATTTTTTAATATTTTGTTTTATTTAACCATTTTTTTCTTTTTTAAACTTTTTATTTATTTTTAAATTGCTGTTATTCTTATTTTTTTAATATATTTTCATTGATTTCATAGAGTAAGGGAGACGGAGAGAAAGATAGAAACATCAATGATGAGAGAGAATCATTGACTAGCTGCCTCCTGCACGCCCCCCACTGGGGATGGAGCCCCACAATTCGGGCATGTGCCCTTGACTGGAATAGAACCTGGGACCCTTCAGTCCACAGGCCAACGCTCTATCCACTGAGCCAAAGCAGCTAGGGCAAATTGCTGTTATTCTTAATAGGACATACTGTCGCCACTCAGGAATCCTAGCTTGTACATAGACTTAGTTGATAAGGGGAAATGGCAATATTCCCAGAACATCTGTTAAAGGTCTGAGTCTTCTGCTTATATGTTTACAGGCCCCTAATTGCTAAGAAGAATCCTAAGATCCCAATGTCTAAGATGATGACCATCCTTGGGGCCAAGTGGAGAGAGTTCAGTGCCAATAACCCCTTCAAGGGGTCAGCAGCAGCTGTGGCAGCAGCAGCGGCTGCAGCAGCCGCAGCTGTAGCTGAGCAGGTGTCAGCTGCTGTCTCATCGGCCACCCCCATAGCACCTTCCGGATCCCCTGCCCTTCCACTCCCACCTGCTGCTGATATCCAACCCCCACCCATCCGAAGAGCCAAAACCAAAGAGGGCAAAGGTGAGAAACCCTCTTTGAACAACTGTCACCCCACCCTCCAAACCACATGTTCTCAAATTATAGTCTAGAACTCTTTTGTCCTCTCAGTCCTGATTGTTGCAGGAGAAATGTTTTCCAAGAAGCGTTCTCAGTGAAATCAGAACCCACAGAAAGGATCCCTGTGACCTCTGTTATCCCAGGATGTCATGACCTCTGGTTTTTCTCCTCATTGCCACTCCTCATTCAGGTCCAGGCCATAAGAGGCGGAGTAAGAGCCCCCGAGTGCCTGACGGACGCAAGAAGCTTCGGGGAAAGAAGATGACACCACTCAAAATCAAACTAGGGCTTCTGGGTGGCAAGAGGAAGAAAGGCTCAGTGAGTAGCCCTTCCCTGTTCGCTATACACTTTCAGGGTGTCAGGTTTGGGGGGGCGGGGCAGGTGTCCAGACACAGGGTCTATGAGGGAAGCTGGAGTGGGAGCCAGAGGCCTGGGGAGGGGAGTGAAATCAAGTCAACCTCTCTGACAGCCATGGGGCTATGGGCAGTATGTTTTTCAGAGTGACGAGGGCCCCGAACCAGAGGCTGAGGAGTCAGACCTGGATAGTGGCAGTGTCCACAGTGCCTCAGGCCGTCCTGATGGCCCTGTCCGCACCAAGAAACTAAAGAGAGGCCGGCCAGGAAGAAAGAAGAAGAAGGGTAAGGGCTGTCAGCTCTGTGTGATCTTGTCAATTTGCTTTCCTTTCATTCCTTCATTGTCTTTCTTAGTTTCAATTTTGACTTCTTTATTCAACCCTTCTCTCTCCCTCTCTCTCTCTCTCTCTCTCCTCTCTCTCTCTCTCTCCCTCCCTCCCTCCCTCTCTCCCTTCCTCCCTCTTACCACCCCCAATACACACACCCCCCCCCCCCCCCGCTCCCCAATCCCTCTTTCTTTCTCTCTGTTCCTTTGCCTCCACCGGGGTATATGACAGTCCTGGGCTGTCCTGCAGTGGCCGGGGAGGAGGAGGTTGATGGCTACGAGACGGATCACCAGGATTACTGTGAGGTGTGCCAGCAGGGTGGGGAAATTATTCTGTGCGACACCTGCCCTCGTGCCTACCACCTCGTCTGCCTTGATCCTGAGCTTGACCGGGCTCCTGAGGGCAAATGGAGCTGCCCCCACTGTGTGAGTACCTGGTGCCAGCATCTCAGGGACCCACCTGTCTCTTCCTCCTTGGTTTCAGTTGTCCTCTTCCTATGCCCAGATGCCTGGGCTTCTCAGTAACATGTTTAAGTGACCAAGATTCTAGTTTGTTTCTCTCCCCATCCCTTTGCTCCCCAAATCAACATTTTTAGAATCTTAGACATCCTGTTTCTTTGTTCCCACCAGTCTTCCAGGCACTTCTAGGGTTTGGGTGTCCTGTCTTTGCCTCTATCTTCCAATCTCACTCCTATTTCCTTTCTGCTGTCTGTCTCCGTGTCTTTCCTTGGCCTCCCAGGAGAAGGAGGGGGTACAGTGGGAGGCCAAGGAAGAGGAGGAGGAATATGAAGAGGAGGGAGAGGAAGAAGGGGAGAAGGAAGAAGAAGACGATCACATGGAATACTGCCGTGTGTGCAAGGATGGTGGGGAGCTCTTGTGCTGTGACGCTTGCATCTCCTCCTACCACATTCATTGTCTAAACCCACCCCTGCCTGACATCCCCAACGGTGAATGGCTGTGTCCCCGATGCACAGTGAGTGTACCCATCTCTCAGTGTTTACTGTCAGCCCCGACTCCTTTCCCATCTCTGGGTCCCAAACGTTTAGCTCTTTCTCTGCTCTTCCCCACACAGCCCTGTATTCCCTTGTGGGGTCCCTCTCCTCCTGCTCTAATGATGGGCTCTTTCTGCCTTTTTCTTTCCTCCTCGTGTGTGTCCATCCTGAAGTGCCCCATGCTGAAAGGCCGTGTGCAGAAGATCCTGCATTGGCGGTGGGGGGAACCCCCCGTGGCAGTGCCGGCCCCCCAACAGGTAGATGGGAATCCAGATGCCCCACCTCCTCGTCCTCTTCAAGGCAGATCAGAGCGGGAGTTCTTTGTCAAGTGGGTAGGACTGTCCTACTGGCACTGCTCCTGGGCCAAGGAGCTTCAGGTACGAGGGCCTTTCCGTGCCCCCTGTCCTGCGACCCCATTTGCTGCAATTCTCTCTCTCACCCCCAATTTTCTGTTCTTCCGTACATACCGATTTTGCTTTCCCTCACATCACGCCTCAGGCCCCCACACCGTACCTACTCCCTTAGTTCGCAGATGTGGTGTTCTTGGTCTCTAGCCCTTCCTCTTGGTTTTCATTGGATTTCTTCCCTCAGATATAACGTAGTCTTCCTTAGTCCCACCTCTTATCTGACTTTAACAGTGTTTCACCTATATTCTCAATCTTTTTTTTTAATATATTTTTATTGATTTCAGAGCGGAAGGGAAAGGGAGAGAGAGAGAGAACATCAATGGTGAGAGAGAATCATCGATCAGCTGCCTCCTGCATGCCTCAGACTGGGGATTGAGCCCACAACCCAGCTATGTGTCCAGACCGGGAATCAAACCGTGACCTCCCGGTTCATAGTCAGTGCTAAACCACTGAGCCACGCTGGCTAGGCTATAGTCTCAATCTTTTTTTTTTTTAATATATTTTATTGAATTTTTTACTGAGAGGAAGGGAGAGGGATAGAGAGCTAGAAACATCGATGAGAGAGAAACATCAATCAGCCGCCTCCTGCACACTCCCTACTGGGTATGTGCCCGCAACCACCGTACATGCCCTTGACCGGAATCAAACCTGGAACCCTTGAGTCCGAAGGCTGACGCTCTATCCACTGAGCCAAACCGGTTAGGGCTATAGTCTCAATCTTAATAAACCCATTTCCTGCCTCTTTTGCTTATTACATCCCCGCACACATCCTGACTCTGTTCTGTTTCATTGTATTCTCCTGCTTTAGCTCTAATTTGTGTGTCTCATCCTACCTCTTTCATTGCTCCCTTTTCCATGCACTTCCCCTGGTGGCTTCTTCCTTCTTCCCTTTGTTCTCTGGGATGATAGGATTATCTCTTCCCCCCCCCCGTCCTCTGTGCCCCATCAGCTGGAAATCTTCCACTTGGTGATGTACCGAAACTACCAACGGAAGAATGACATGGATGAGCCCCCACCCCTGGACTATGGCTCTGGTGAGGATGATGGGAAGAGTGACAAGCGCAAGGTGAAAGACCCGCACTATGCTGAGATGGAGGAGAAATACTATCGTTTTGGCATCAAGCCAGAGTGGATGACGGTCCACCGTATCATCAACCACAGGTGAACTCTTGGTCCATGGGAGGGCCTTGGTCCTGGGATATGCCACTTTTCTTGTTGGAAGTATGGCCGCATGTTAGCATTTGTTAATTAACCAAATAATTGATCTATCTGAATAACTCCTGCTGCCGCCCCAGCCCTTCGGCCTTGTTTCCTCTCTGGGGATGAAAGAATCCAGGGGAAAGCCCAGCACAGCACTGACTTTTTTGCCATTACTTCCTTTAATCTCTCATAGCACAGGAAATGACAGTTGAGTCTGGGGATCAGGGCATGAAAGCAAAGCATGAAAAACATGATTCATACAGAACAGTGTTTTTAGTATTTCTTTCTTCATAGTACTTATTACTGCTTAGTGCTATTATAATTTATTTTTTTGTTTCATTGTTGCCTTCCCCAGTAGAATATGAGCTCCATGAGAATAGAATCATTTGTCTCTTCTGTTCACTCCTAACTCACCAGTGCCTGGCATATAGTAGATGCTTAGTAAATACGGATTGGGTGAACAAATGATATTGAAGCCCAGGGTGGTGTGTTTTCTTTTTGTTTGTTTGTTTGTTTTTTGTTAATCCTCACTCAAGAATATTTTTTCCATTGATATTTAGAGAGAGTAGAAGGGAAGGGGAGAGACAAAGAGAAACATCAATGTGAGAGAGGCACATTAACTGGTTGCCTCCCACACATTCCCCAACCAGGGCCGGGATCTAGCCTGCAACCGAGGTATGTGTCTTTGACCGGAATTGAACCTGAGACCCTTCAGTCCCAAGGCTGACGCTTTATCCACTGAGCCAAACTAGCGAGGGCCCCAGGGTGTTTTTTGATAGTTGATTTTTAGGAAGCCATTCTGGAAAAGTGAGGGTAGTATTTCAGCCATTCTGAATTCCCTTTTAGTGGCCAACATTGAAGATTAAATGACAAATTATGCATGTTTGCTGATAATTGTGTTTATTATGATTTTTTCCTACTTGTGATCCATATTATTTTTCTCTTCCTGTCCCACAGTGTGGATAAAAAGGGAAATTACCACTATTTAGTAAAATGGAGGGATTTGCCATATGACCAGTCCACGTGGGAGGAAGATGAAATGAATATCCCCGAATATGAAGACCATAAGCAAAGCTACTGGAGACACCGGTAAGGGAGCTATGTCAGGGGTTAGAGGGCGTCTGAGGATAGGGGCATAAAAGCTAACCCTTTAGCATAAAATGAGGTACAGTAGGGACAGACACAATCTAGAATTTAGGACATTGGGAACCTGGGCTAGGTTGTTTGGGGTGGGGTTGGTGAAGAGGCAGTGTGTGGAACAGAAATATGATTTAGCCTGAGTAATGGGAAAGAGGATGTTCAGGAGTAAGGAGAGTTAGCTGTAGAGGTGAAATCTAAGGGTGAGTTTAAAAAGCCTGGGAGAAAGGAAATGGGAGAAAATGTAGGTTATGGGAAGTGGGAGATAGGTCTGGAATGAGTTCAGAAGAGTGGGGGTACCAAGAACCAGGCCTCACTCAGGACCCACTCTTTTCCCAGAGAACTAATTATGGGGGAGGACCCCGCCCAGCCCCGAAAATATAAGAAGAAGAAGAAGGAGCTGCAGGGTGATGGGCCTCCCAATTCTCCTACTAACGATGTAAGTCCTCTCACTTGGCCTTTCTCTCATTTCTGGAGCCATGGTGATGGAACATTCCCCAGGGGCAATGACAGACTTCCCAGAGTTTCAACAACTTCTTTGAGTAGTAGCTCTTTCTTCAATATTAAGTCTTGCCCCAAGAGTGGCTAGGAATTTTGGCATAAGAGCGAGAGAGCCAAAAAATAAAATAAATTAAATTAAATAAAAAAGAGTGAGAGAGCCACTAGAGACAGAAGCACATAGGGCTCTTGCACCAGTTTCCTTCCCCACAGTGCTGCTGGGTGTTGTTTTAAGGAATGAGGGGGAGGGACTAAAGGCTAGAACTTTCATGAGCTCTGGCTATAGTAGAAGGAATTGTAATCCAACTTGGTATCAGTGCCAGGGAGGAGGGGAGAGGAGACCAAGACAGCTGACAGTTCCCTTGAGCTTTTTGACTTCTTAACTCTACAGCCTACAGTGAAATATGAGACTCAGCCACGGTTTATCACAGCCACTGGAGGCACACTGCACATGTATCAGCTGGAAGGGTTGAACTGGCTACGCTTCTCGTGGGCCCAGGGCACTGACACCATTCTGGCTGATGAGATGGGGCTGGGCAAGACCATACAAACCATCGTCTTCCTCTACTCACTCTATAAGGAGGTGCTGAATTCTGGGGCTCCTGAGGGGGAAGCCAGGCTGAGGTTGCCTGGACTACGGAATGAGGGGACGGAGGATGAGGGCAGAGGATGGGGGGAGGGTGTGACAGGCAGAGGACTGGGGTATACGACCTAGACTAATGGTCCCCCCTACCCTGTACTCCCAGGGCCACACAAAGGGTCCCTTCCTGGTGAGTGCCCCGCTCTCTACCATCATTAATTGGGAGCGGGAGTTCCAGATGTGGGCACCCAAGTTCTATGTGGTGACATACACGGGCGACAAGGACAGCCGGGCCATCATTCGTGAGAATGAGTTTTCCTTTGAAGATAATGCCATCAAAGGTGGCAAGAAAGCCTTTAAGATGAAGGTAAGCCCCTCTGCTTCATATCCTCTTAGACCCTCAAATCTGTCATTTCTTTGCCCCAACCAGGATTTCAGTTTCTTTATTCCTCACTCAGCTTCTTCCTCCTTTGCCCACCCTCACCTCTCTGCATTCCTGCCCTGGAGACGTAGTAGGTACTTCCAGGGGTGTACATGGATCTGTCCATACTGGACATGTGGTGAAAGTTTGGGGCCATGTTCAATAATCCCTGCATGGAGCCAAAGTTTCAGGACAGGATAACTGACTCCCTTTGGCAATCATGGTCAGGACCGGGTGCCTCGGTAGAAAATGGGGGTTTAGGGGCTTGGGTGTCGGGTGGCAACTGAATGGATAATGTTGTGTTGGCAGAGGGAGGCACAGGTGAAGTTCCATGTTCTCCTGACATCGTATGAGTTGATCACCATTGATCAGGCAGCACTTGGCTCCATCCGCTGGGCTTGCCTCGTGGTGGATGAGGCCCATCGACTCAAAAACAACCAGTCCAAGGTGAGTGAGATACTCAGGCCTCAGAAACTTGAGGTTGTGGACTCCTACTTGCCTTAATCCTAAAATATTAAGTACCAGGGACTTTTCTGTAGTCCATGAGGCAAGATGCCTGAGACCCTCTGCGAGAAGTCCAGGTTGGAAGAGGGTGAGGACTAGGGATTTGCAGCCTCTGATCCTGGAGGAAATGGAAGCTGGAGGCAGGAAAAGGTTGACACTGTGGGCCAACCATTTGCCACTGATGGGCCCTTTCTCCTGTCTTCTTGTCCCATTTTCTAGTTTTTCAGGGTCCTCAATGGCTACAAGATAGATCATAAGTTACTGCTAACAGGGACTCCATTGCAAAATAATCTGGAAGAGCTTTTCCATCTGCTGAACTTCCTCACGCCAGAAAGGTTTAAGTAAGTAGCTCCTTAGGGTAGTCTGCAGAAATGAGAGGGGGAGGGGCTAAAACAAGTGGGTAGAGGATTCATCTGAAGTGAAGAACAGAGCTTGAGGTCAGAGGCAAAGAACTTGACAGCTGTTCATATCTCTTCCTGGCTACTAGCAACCTGGAGGGCTTCCTGGAGGAGTTTGCAGACATATCCAAAGAAGACCAGATTAAAAAACTGCATGATTTGCTGGGGCCACATATGCTTCGGAGGCTCAAGGCTGATGTCTTTAAGAACATGCCAGCCAAGACAGAGCTCATCGTTCGGGTGGAGCTGAGTCCCATGCAGAAGTGAGATGCAAAGCGGGTTACCTGGACTAGGGGTTGGGCATTTGTTGGCAGCTTTCCAAGAGTTGGTGATCAAGTGCAACATCATAATAATTTCTTTTATTATGTCTCTTCTCTACCCCCAACCCTGGTCTTTAGGAAATACTACAAGTATATCCTGACTCGAAATTTTGAGGCCTTGAATTCACGAGGCGGTGGGAACCAAGTGTCACTGCTTAACATCATGATGGATCTTAAGAAGTGCTGCAACCATCCATACCTCTTTCCTGTGGCTGCTATGGTAGATACAAGAGCTGGGAACTGATTAGTAAATGCCTGGCTTTCTAACAGTGGGAGGTGTTGAGCACAGGGCTGAAGCTGGGACTGGATTTCTGAGAGGAGTAGGAATTTAAAAGGTGTGGAGGCTGGATCTGGGCTTCTAGCTTTCCAAGGCACAGTTAGGATATAGGGGTATGTTTCCTTATCCTCTCCTCCTTTCTCCCTTTTTTTCAGGAGTCCCCAAAACTCCCCAGTGGGGCTTATGAGGGTGGGGCACTTATTAAGGCGTCTGGGAAGCTCATGCTGCTGCAGAAGATGCTGCGGAAGCTAAAGGAGCAAGGACACAGAGTACTCATCTTCTCACAGGTGACCCAGCCCCGCAGTTCATTCTCGCCGTCAGACTAATCCCTTACCTCGTTCCTGTGCCTGCCCTGGTATGAGAGATGAGGAGATTGCACCCTTAAGAGTTTCTGCTATAGCTAAGTTCCTCTTGGACTCTGGTCCCTGTTCTTTGGAAGTTGTAGTCAGTTTCTTTTAAGCCACATGGAGAGAATGGAAGGGTGAACCATCTGCCTCTTCAAGGAGGTCTCTGGGGACTGGTAACCATTTCTATTTCTTAACCTTATTGGAGAGGGGAGGAGAGACAGACCTTTTGGAAATCTTACGTAATTATGGGTCCACTCTCCAGAAAAGCTGCACAATTAAACAGTTGTATACAGGTTTTTAGAGAATTTATAGATTTCTTTGAAAACTTTTCATGGGTCTCAGAGAAGAGTCTCTGCCTTAGGAGAAATGATCTGAAATCAAGAAGAAATTATGACAAGAATGTGGAATGAGGCGGGGGGGAGTGGGGGAAGCAGCACCAGGGGAGCATAGGAGTGCAGGGGGACAAGGGTAAAGATTGGGGTTGAGGGAAAGTAAAGGCATAGTCAGAACAGCCAGGGCACACCCCACTACCTCCTCATTCTGGACTCTTCTTTGCCCTTGCTCTAGATGACCAAAATGTTAGACTTGCTGGAGGATTTCTTAGACTACGAAGGCTACAAGTATGAGCGCATCGATGGTGGCATTACTGGTGCCCTGAGGCAGGAGGCCATCGATAGATTCAATGGTAAGGGGGGAGATGCCTTGGTCCTACTATGTGTGGGAGGCCTGAGAAACCAGTGCATAGGTCCCTGGGCTGGGAGGGGCCTCGTCTGGGAGTATACTAGCCACTTGGGCTTTTGAGTTGGGGACTTGGTTGTTTGTAGTCGGGAACATCTAGGAGCAGGTAGACTGAATTGCTGGCTACAAGAAAAGCCTTATCTCCTCATTCACACCTCCTAGCTCCTGGGGCCCAACAATTCTGCTTCCTCCTGTCCACCCGAGCTGGGGGCTTGGGCATCAATCTGGCCACTGCAGACACTGTCATCATCTTCGATTCTGACTGGAACCCTCATAATGACATCCAGGTGGGAACTCGCCTCCTAGAGCTTCTGCACTATTTGGTTCATGGAGGGGAGGGTGTGTCATGTTCTGGGGGCCCCTAGCCAGTTTGGCTCAGTGGATAGAGCATTGGCCTACAGACCAAAGGGTCCCGGGTTCGATTCTAGTCAAGGGCACGTACCTTGGTTGCAGGCTCCTTCCTGGCCCAGGCCCTAGTCGGGCTCGTGCAGGAGGCAACAAATCGATGTGTTTCTCTCACATTGATGTTTCTCTGTGTCCTTTCCTCTCACTTCTACTCTCCCTAAAAATCAATGGAATTGATTAACAAAAAAACAAAAAGAAGGAAATAAACCTCTGGGGGGACAGATAGAAGACTCTTCCTTCCGGCCTCCTTTCCTGAGCATGTGGATGGCATCTCCTCTGCCTCTCCCCTGGCCCGTCCTCACTTTCTCCCTCTCCCGCAGGCCTTTAGCCGCGCTCATCGAATCGGCCAGGCCAACAAAGTAATGATTTACCGGTTTGTGACTCGTGCATCAGTGGAAGAGCGAATCACACAAGTGGCCAAGAGAAAGATGATGCTGACACATCTGGTAGTGCGTCCTGGGCTGGGCTCCAAGGCGGGCTCCATGTCCAAGCAGGAGCTGGATGACATCCTCAAATTTGGCACTGAGGAACTATTTAAGGATGAAAACGAGGGTGAGAACCTCTTTTGCAACTTTGGAAAACTGGCCCCTGCTCTCCCGTGAGCACTTCTCTTCTGAAACCCTTGAAGAAAAGCTATTCTGTTCAGTCTGTGGAGAAAGATTGGCCCCTTTCCTTACATGGAGGGTTGAAATAACAAATCACTACCTTGACTTCCAGGGAAAGGGCCTTCTCCAGAGCTCCTGTGGAAGGGAAGCAAAGTGGAATGCTTTCCTTTGATCTTTTTAAAGTTCTGCCCAAGATTTTGGTTGGAACTCAAGAGTTCCCTCTTGTTCCCCATCTCTACCAGGGGAGAACAAGGAGGAGGACAGCAGTGTGATCCACTATGACAATGAGGCCATTGCTCGGCTGTTGGACCGAAACCAGGATGCAACTGAAGACACTGATGTGCAGAATATGAACGAATATCTCAGTTCCTTCAAGGTGGCCCAGTATGTGGTGCGGGAGGAAGACAAGGTGAGAGGCTGGGCTAGGTAGGTACTGTCTATCCCAGGCCAGCTCTGAAGGGCAGTTTCCTTTACTGGACCTCAAAGGAGGAGGATCCCTTTCCTTTTGTTTTTTATCTGATCTTTTATCTTAGTGCCCAGCTAAGAGCAGTAGTGAACCACAAACAACTTCTTGGTCTAATGGGTCAAATTGGACTTTGGAGAAAGACTTAGGCACAGAAAGCACTGCACTGCTACACATGGAAGGGTACTTTCTGAGTCAGAGCAGGAGGGACGCAGAGGGCACTAGAGGAGAGGTTTCGAAAGGGAAATAACAAGGAGAAGCGTACTGAAGGTAAGAGATAAGGAAAAGGAAAATGTGCAATGTCTAGAAAATTTATGCAGAGTTGAGATCTAGGAGGCAGGAGGTAAAAGGACTGGGTGAAGAGGGAAGCCACCAGCATTCATTCTGCTGCTGTTCAGATTGAGGAGATCGAACGAGAGATCATCAAGCAGGAGGAGAATGTGGATCCTGACTACTGGGAAAAGCTGCTGAGGCATCACTATGAGCAACAACAGGAAGACCTAGCCCGGAATCTCGGCAAGGGCAAGAGGGTTCGCAAGCAAGTTAACTACAATGATGCTGCTCAGGAGGACCAAGGTGAGGACTGCACTCCCTCCACTCCCCATGCCCCAATGCAGGAACTGAGAAGCAAAGAGTGCTGAGGAAGGGCCTGAGGCTGGGAACATTTAGTAGGAAAGAGAGAGGCCTAGAAGTCGGGCCTTCCTTCTTAAAGGGGAAAGAGATTAGGAAGGATCAGTAGGAGCTACCCAGAGGCCAGGTGGGTTTGCAAGTGATCTAAACTATTTGGTGGTTGTGGAGGGCTCCTGTGGACACCCAGGAGTCCTTGTTAGAGTGGGTTACACAGGATTCAGGAGGTATCAGAGACAAGGTGTGTGGTGAGTGGACATGGTTCGGATATATGGCTTTGAAGTCAGACTGTGGACTGTCATCCAGCATCCCCAGGAGGCATCCAGGAGGAAAGGGCTTGTCCAGGGAGCCATCACTGACCACTAAGTCCTTTCCCCTTGCAGATAACCAGTCAGAATACTCAGTGGGATCAGAGGAGGAAGATGAAGACTTTGATGAGCGTCCTGAAGGTGGCATCTACTTTCCTGACTTTCTACCACATCTCTTCTCATTTCACTTCCTATTGTCCTTTAAGCCCAGTTTTTATATAAATAAATGCCTTTTTTAAAAAAAAGAAAAAGAGAAGATTACAGATAAGCAGAAAGGAAGAAATATCCCTAACCTCACCATTGTTAAAATTTGGCGTATATAACCACACAGGCTTAGATGCCTAAATGAAAGATAAAGAAAGGTTACATCATTTTACATTCCCATCAGTAATCTTGCTTGCATCAAATATTTAATACTAATTTTTCAATATGACTTGATTCTTTTAGACCTAATGAGTTAGTAGTTCTGAAAGTGCTTGGAAGAAAATTCGAAGTGCCTCAGACATGTCACAGGCCTTCCCCAAGTTCTGTTTCTTATGGGGATGGGGTGTTGGCAAGGACTCGGGGGGTGGAAGAAGTAATGGATCTATTTACTGGGGTCATCCCTGTCCAGGGCGTCGACAGTCAAAGAGGCAGCTCCGAAATGAAAAAGATAAGCCACTGCCTCCACTGCTGGCTCGCGTTGGGGGAAACATTGAGGTGAGAGCTGGGCCCAGGCGCCCCAGGAGAGAATGAAAGCTGGGGTTGGAAATTGAGTCACTGAGGGAGAAAGGACCAAGAAATGAGATGCCTGGACATCATCACCCACTTCCTCCTCTCGTTAGGTGTTGGGATTCAACACCCGTCAGCGGAAGGCTTTCCTCAATGCTGTGATGCGCTGGGGGATGCCGCCGCAGGATGCCTTCACCACTCAGTGGCTGGTGCGAGACCTAAGGGGCAAGACTGAGAAAGAGTTCAAGTGAGTGTGGGTGATGCGGGACAGAGTTGGATGAAAGGGTAAGAGCTTTGGGTGTTACTTCCTTCCTCTTGGCCACCATATGATGTAATCTTACTCAGCTGACCATCATGCTCCCTGCCGTACAACAGTTCCTGGCTCGGTTTCCTGGGAGGTGGGCTTAGCCTGACCCACCTTCCCTCAGACGAGCTGAGAGTAGAGAGGCTGGGCTTCCTTCCCCATGGGAGAGGTCGTTAAGAAAGGAGCCTCACCTAGACTGTCCTTGCCTCACATTTATTTGGCCATTAACCGGGAAGGGGAGCTGGTGAGAAGGATGAGGAGCTGACTGATGGGGCCTAGGAATGAAGTACCAAAGCCAAGGAGACCGTGGAAGAACAAGGGGAGGGGCAGATGGGGGTTTAGGATTTGGAGAGGCTCAGGAGGACCCCTGGAGGCACCTCAGGAATTTAGGGTTCAGGGGTTCTGTAACCCCTGTCCTTCTTAAGGCTCTTCTAACCCACCTTCAATCCCCATGCGTCTTAGGGCCTATGTGTCTTTGTTCATGCGCCATCTCTGTGAGCCCGGGGCAGACGGCTCTGAAACATTTGCTGACGGGGTCCCTCGGGAGGGCCTGAGTCGCCAGCAAGTGTTGACCCGCATTGGAGTCATGTCTCTCGTCAAGAAGAAGGTATCACATGGCCCATGCACACAGACAATGGGGCGGTTAGGGCCTGGGCCTGGGTCTGGGGCGGGCTGGAGGGGGCCCATGGGGGGAAAAGAGGGACTTATGTAATACTTTCAACAATAAAGAATTATTTTAAAAAATAAGAAGGTATCAGTCTTCCCCTCACCAAAAGGGCCAAGCTGATTGGCCCCTGTCCTTCCTCTGTCTTGCGTCCCTGAGTTCCAGACTCAGGCTGGTTCAAAATGAGACAGAGGGGACTGGACCTCCTTTGGGTCCATTGCTCAAAGCAGATCCTTGTGTCTGTGACTCTCCCTCTCCCCTCAGGTACAGGAGTTTGAGCACATCAATGGGCGCTGGTCGATGCCTGAGCTGATGCCTGACCCCAGTGCTGACTCTAAGCGCTCCTCCAGAGCCTCCTCTCCTACCAAAACGTCTCCCACCACCCCTGAGGCTTCTGCTACAAACAGTCCATGCACCTCTAAACCTGGTAATTGGGTCAGCATAGTTGGAGAGATGGAGATGAGGCCAGGATCGGATGGGGCGAGACACAGAGGAATTGGAGTCAAGGTGGGGAGTTTCTGCCTTCTTCACTCTGCCTTCCCCCTGTAGCTACTCCAGCTCCAAGTGAGAAAGGAGATGGCATAAGGACACCACTTGAGAAGGATGAAGCTGAAAACCAGGAGGAGAAGCCAGAGAAGAATAGCAAAATCGGGGAGAAGATGGAGACAGAGGTGTGTGGCTACCTGGCTCCTCTAAGGAGAAGGAATGGGGGTCTTGAAGGCCAGGTGTCTGGGAACCCCCCAGTTCATCCAGATTCATTGTCTTCCAGGCTGATGCCCCTAGCCCAGCCCTATCGCTCGGGGAACGGCTGGAGTCAAGGAAGATTCCTCTAGAGGATGAGGAGCCAGGGGTAGCTGGAGAGATGGAGCCTGAACCTGGGTACCGGGGGGACAGAGAGAAGTCAGGTGGGTGCATGGACTTAGGGGTGATGGGCTTAGAATTTGGGGGTTCCCTCTTCTGGGTTCAGGAAATGAGGGTGACATTCTCCCTTCCTGTCCCTTACCCCCTCCCACAGCCACAGAGTCGACGCCAGGAGAGAGGGGGGAGGAGAAGCCGTTGGATGGACAGGAACACAGGGAGAGGCCAGAGGGGGAAACAGGGGATTTGGGCAAGAGAGGTAATGGGTGGAAGGACTGTACACTTGGGAACCTGAGGGAATCAGGGGAGGTGGAGTCTGGGGGACCAAATGCCTGGCACCTGGTGGGTTGCTGTTCCAAGTTCCAGCAGAGTACAGGGTGTAGTCTTGGGATCTGGAAGGAGACTCCTCAGGTGTGAGCTGTGTCCCATCTGCCCTAGCAGAAGATGTTAAAGGGGGCCGGGAGCTTCGAGCTGGGCCTCGAGACGAGCCACGGTCCAATGGGCGACGTGAGGAGAAGGCAGAGAAGCCACGGTTCATGTTCAATATTGCAGATGGTGGCTTTACAGGTGGGTGGGTGTCTCTTACTGCCATCTATTTTTCACTGGGATTTGCTCATCCTCATGGGGTTTCTCTTTTTGCCTGAGGCCTTTAATTCCAAGTAATTGCCAATGAAATGATACATACTGTCTCTACTCCTTGCCCTCAGTCCTTCTTAAGTACTAGTATACTCCTAACTCTAAAGTTGTCTTTAATTCTATCTTTATCTATTTTTTTTACTACATTTTTTATCGATTTCAGAGAGTAAGGGAGAGGGAAAGAAAGAGAGAAACATCAATGATGAGAGAGAATCATTGATCAGCTGCCTTCTGCACGCCCCACACTGGGCATGTGCCCTGACCAGGAATCAAACCCTGACTTCCTGGTTCATAGGTTGACGCTCAACTACTGAGCCACGCCGGCTGGGCTCTACCTTTATTCTTAATCCTAACTTGAACCTTGTTTGTAATTACTTTTATTCTTAACTCTACTCTAACCTTGACCTGTCCCTCATAAAGAGCCTTAGTGTCCTCCTCCACTATTCAGTTCCCTCTTCTCTACCTGTTTGTTGGATGTGATTTGAAAATTCCTGATGCCTCATCTGTCTTCCATCCTCTTTTCAGAGCTTCACACACTGTGGCAGAATGAGGAACGGGCAGCTATTTCCTCGGGGAAACTCAATGAAATCTGGCACCGAAGACATGACTATTGGCTTCTGGCTGGGATTGTTCTGTATCTTTTGATACAAATACAAGAAAAAAACGGTTCTCACAACCTAGAGAGAGGGGAATTACAGGGAAGAGGAGTCCACACCCAGAGAAGGGGGCATAGTGCCACACTTTGGGGAGATCAAGCCCAGTCCATTCCTGTTAAATTCCTTGATGGTCCTCTTCCTTCATTGGCAGCCATGGCTATGCACGGTGGCAGGACATCCAGAATGATGCTCAGTTTGCCATTATCAATGAGCCATTTAAAACTGAAGCCAATAAGGGGAACTTTCTGGAGATGAAAAATAAGTTTCTGGCCCGGAGATTCAAGGTGGGGATGAGGAACAAAAGGAACAGTATTGAAGAGGGGCTTGGGTCAGAGGTGGGCCCAATCTGGTTGGACTGTAGGGAAGGTTAACACCTTGAGGGTGGTGGTGATGGTGATGCTCGAGGCCAAGGCTGGAGTGTAAGCTTGTGTTTGTGACTGGTCTGGATCTGCGTTGGTGCTAGGGTCGGTACTGGTGTAGAGTGGGGATGCCCTGGGTCAGCAGTGAGAGCAATGTGGTCTCCAATCTGGCTCACCGTCCACTCACCCACTGCTGGCAGACCCTGCACTAACCCCCCTCCCCCTGCCCTCAGCTCCTGGAGCAGGCGCTGGTGATTGAGGAGCAGCTTCGGCGGGCGGCCTACCTGAACCTATCACAGGAGCCGGCGCACCCCGCCATGGCCCTCCACGCCCGCTTCGCCGAGGCCGAGTGCCTGGCTGAGAGCCACCAGCACCTCTCCAAGGAGTCGCTGGCGGGGAACAAGCCGGCCAACGCCGTACTGCACAAGGGTAAGGGCCGCGGCGGCCCCGCGCGGGGGAGGGCCCACAACGCTGCGTAAGTCTTCACCCCGCACCCCTCAAAATCTTCCCACCCCTCTGACCCCTTTACCCTCTGAACCAACCCCCTCTGACCTCTAACCCCACCCCTAACCCACCTGGCTTTTAGCCTCTAGGGTTTGTGCAGCCAACTCTCATCCTTGCCTAATAGCATTCACATCAGTGCTTAAGAGAGGGACTTTCTCCCCAGAACTCCATGAGACTATGACACATCCCCTCCAAAGTGTAGATGATCTTCACTGACCCACATGCCTGCCATACTGCTGATAGCACCCTCTCTGGGGCCTTGGCCTGTGTAGAGCCACAAAAGTCCTTATCCCCAATCCCACAAATCACATTCCTCAGATCTCATTCACCCCACGAGGCGGAAACTACCACCATCCCACCCTCTGACCTTACCCCATGAAACTTCCCTTTGACCTTCAACCCTTCCTCCCAAACCTTCTTACCTTGAAAATAAAATATCGAATTCCAAGGCCCTTTAACCATCTAATCCTATCTGATGTAGTAATTGACTCCTGGACCCTTTGATTCCTAATGCTGACCCTCTAACCTCCCTCCCCCCTTACATATTAAAACCTTGATCCTTAAATCTTTGACACCACTTACCACCTCCCCACACCTCCTATTTCCTCCCTATCATCCCCAACCCCAAAACTTCCTTCTTCCAGTATGGGATGTTCTGACAACTCCCCGCCCCTATGTCTTCCAATGTCCTCCCCTATCCTCCTTTTCTCCATATTCCCTTTTCCTTCTCTCTCCATCTGTCTCTGTGATGATCTGGTCTCTCTGCCTCTTTACCTGTCACTTACCTACTCACTGAGTCGCTCTTTTTCTGTGTACTTCTGTCATTCTCTTCTTCTCTGGTTCTTTGACATCTGTGTCCTCTCATTCTCTTTTTCTGACTTTATCTGTCCATCTGACTCTTCATCTCTTTTCCTGGCTCCATCTCTCCCTTTCCCTGTCTTTCTCTTGCCTTTCTTTCTCCATGGCCCGGGCCCCAGTTCTGAACCAGCTGGAGGAGTTGCTGAGCGACATGAAGGCAGACGTGACCCGCCTGCCAGCCACGCTGTCTCGAATACCCCCCATCGCAGCCCGCCTTCAGATGTCCGAGCGCAGCATCCTCAGCCGGCTGGCCAGCAAGGGCACGGAGCCTCACCCCACACCGGTAACCTCCTTTCCCTCTAATTCCATTCTCCCTGTTGGTACTCCTGCATGTACACATACTTACATTGAATCCTATACAATCTGGAAAAACGACTTACTCTAGTATACTCATCACCCTCGAGTCTCCTGTATATTATACCCCTCAGTAGTTCTAGAATTTGGTCCTTAACGTTTTCCCTTCAGCTTATTTCCTTTCAGACTGGGGACTCTCTAACTTGGGTTCCCTCTCTATTCCAGGTCTTTCCCCCGGGTCCCTACGCTACACCTCCGGGGTACGGGGCGGCCTTCAGCACCGCTCCCGTAGGGGCTCTGGCCGCCGCAGGCGCCAATTACAGCCAGATGCCTGCAGGGTCCTTCATCACAGGTCAGCTGACTCCCTCTCATTCCTCCTTTTCCAAGCTTCTCCCTGCTCAGCTATCTTTTACTGCTCCAGCCCATCTCATTTCCTTGGAAATACCCAGTGTTTTATGGAATGGAGTTGTTCTGGGGTTTATTCTTCCCACCCCTTTCTGAGCTTCTCTTCCATTTCCTTGCCCAAAAAACCTCATCCAGGGTTTCAGTGGTTCAGCATCTTGGTATCTCTTACCTGAGCCTCCTCCATCTGGGCTACTTCAGGGAAAGAGAATATGAATGAGAAGGGGGTATAGTGAGAGTTGGAGCATGTGTTCCATCATGTGGCACAAGGGAGAATCTCAGGGAGAGGTGTTTGCTCTGGTCTTACCACCCCTACCCTGGACAACGGCAAGTGGCATGAGGTGGCTTAGAAATGAGAATATACTGCCCGGCCATTGTGGCTCAGTCGTGACCCATGAACCAGGAGGTCACGCTTGGTCCCCAGTTGGGGCGAGCAGGAGGTAGCTGATCAGTGATTCTCTCTCATCATTGATATTTTTTGTTTTTGTTTTTTTAAAATATATTTTTATTGATTTCAGAGAGGAAGGGAGGGAGAGAGAGAGAGAGAAATATCAGTGATGAGAGAATCATCGATTGGCTGCCTCCTGCATGCCCCACACTGAGGATAAGACCGCAACCCGGGCATATGCCCTAACCGAGAATCAAACCATGACTTCCTGGTTCATAGGTCGATGCTCAACCACTGAGCCATGCTGGCCAGACTCCTTATTGATGTTTCTAACCCTCTCTCCCTCTCCCTTCCTCTCTCTGAAATCAATTACCAAAAAAAGAGAGAGAACGAGAATATACTATTGTCAGCAAGTGATGTTTGGGAGTGAAGTAGGGATTTGACTTCCTTATCCCCTTTCCCAACAGCCGCCACCAACGGCCCTCCAGTGCTGGTGAAGAAGGAGAAGGAAATGGTGGGGGCATTAGTGTCAGACGGGCTGGATCGGAAGGAGCCCCGAGCCGGGGAGGTGATCTGTATAGACGACTGACTGGATCCCAGGCCTGCCCTTCACCCAGGCCCCGTGCCCGAGGCCGACCCCCAGCTCAGGCTCTGGGGTCTGCTGCCAATCCTCCGCCTTCCCCACCCGCTGGGCCACCACAGGGCTAGGAGCCCCTTTGCCCCTCTCTCTGACTCCTCTTTTCAAGAAGGGCCCTTGGTCTTTCTCCACTCCCACACATCTTCCCCACCACGCTTTGAAGACTGTGCTGGTGAGAAGAGGTCTGGGTGGGAATTGGTTAGCAGGGTCTTCCAAGAACCTTTATCCTCCACTGCCAAACATACACAGCTTCCCAATAAATGGTTGTGGGGAGGTAAGAGGTGGAGCCTTCATTCCTGCAATATAAGCTCCATCTTGTGCAGAGGTGGGGGATTAGCACTGCCTGGCCTTTAGGAACTTCCGGTGGAGGAAAGGGAGCTTTGAAGGAGGAGGGGGACTTTAGATAAGGATGACGATGAGCCCTGGCAGAGAGAAAGGGAAGAGGAGGGGTGGCTGCATGTTTCCTTCCCTTACCTCTCCTTAAATAGAGTGTGGAGCAGTTACAAGGGAGTCCATTGCTGTTCCGCCTCAGAATAAAGGCGCCATTCACTGGCTCAGTTACCTCCTGTGTACTGGCATCTTGTGTTGGGCATCTTACCCCCTCCACAGGGGCCAAGAACCACCCCTACAAAGAGAGTAATGGTTGGGCGATACTCCCTCAAGCCAAAGAGGAGCTCCCCAATCTGTCCTAGGGACCCAGGTAACCTAGAAAGGGTGGGAGAGAACAATGGGCCAGACGTTGGGGGAACCCCCAGCTCTGGGGCTCAGGTTCTTTGAGGACTTCTCCCCTTTCTCCTGAAGGCCTGAATACAGACTAAATTTGAGTGTGTGAGGCAGGGGACTAGTCAGGGGACTATTTGCTTTTAGGACCAGAGAAAAAAAATGGAGAGCAGGCTAGGGATACGCGGGCACGCACACCCTCTTCCCCAGGAGGGGCTGAGGAGAGTGGCAGTTTGCATGGCGAACCCCCCCACTTCCTCTTCGCTGCCCCTTCACTTTCTTGCTGGCCCTTCCCCAGTCTTTTCACACTCACTCCTGGTCTGTCCCAGTCCCCTCTTCTGTATCAGGTTTATTGGTTGTATATATAAATTATACTTTCCTTTCTGTGTGCTCTGTTGTTTTTGAGTGGGAGTTCTTTGACTGGGGGGAGGGATAAGGAAAGAAAGGATTTTGCTGTTTCATATTATCTATCTTTTTCTCTTTTTAAAAACCTTGTGACTACCTTTTTCTTTTTTATTTCTTGGATCATCAATTAAAACTCCAAGGCTTTTTCCAACCCCAATCCTAATGTGATGAGCTCAGTTTAGAGATGGAGGGTGAGCAGCAGGATACCTATACAGGCCTCAGGTTGAGGTCAGAGAGATAGCAGGGATTCTGGACAGAAGTGTGTGAGGGGTTGCCTGCTGCAATTCAGAACTGCCTTCTATTCATCCTTTTGATCATCCTTTCCACCTCCATCCTTCCCATGCTTAGTTCCCACAAGAGTCAGTAGAGGTCACCAAAGCTCCACGGGTTCAGTCCCAAGTGTGAAGAATTGCGTCTTTTTTTTTTTTTTAAGAGTTGGGGCGTGGGGGGTCAGACCTCCATAGCTTGCTAAGTATTTTAACTGCTAGACACTTCTTTGACATGTATCGTTCACTACCAGGGCTGCTCAGAAGCTGAGCGAGGTCGGACACTTAGTTTTTGAATGTTAAAAAATGAAAGATAAAATTCAACAAACACAGCTGAGAGAGGTCAATTTTTGAATGTTAAAAAATAAAAGATAAGGTTCAACAAACATTTATTGAGTACATACTATGCATTAACACTGTTGTTGGCACTGGAGATAAAATAGTCACAAGTCAGTCATTACTTTCATGAAGCTTACACTTTAGTAGGGACACCAACAAAACACATACTGTCTGAAAATAAAAGCAAAGAACATAAAACAAGGCATTGTGCTACAGAAGGTGAGGGAAGGGGCAACACCAGGCTGAATGCTGAAAAAGGCTTCCCAAAAGAGGGAACATTTACGCTGAGACTTAAGGACAGGAAAAACCAAAATATGGTTTAAATTCACATTTTTAACTCAGAGAAAATCCAACTATGCACATGAATTCAGATTTCTTCAGCAACAGAATGTCACTTTAGAACCTTCAATAAAATAGTATATAATTTATTCAATACCATTTGTGTTCTAAATATTTCACCTATAGATGGTAACATTCTAGAGCACCTAGGACCTGGGCTGACAATTAAATTTTTATGTGTACATAGATCAGTTGGGGTTCTTGTTAAAATGCAGGTTCTGATTCAGCAAGTGAAGTGGAATCTTGAGACAGCACTTCCAACAAGCCCCCACTGACTATGTACTATAAGGTACTGATGGGATTTAAGATCTGATGCCTTTACCAAATGTCTCTTTTCTATCCTTGATAGGCCCTCATTAGGTGCCTCAGATGAATGTTCTTTGGACCTTCTGATACCTGCCCTAACAGGTTGGAGGGGGGTTCTGAAATGAGGCAGGACAGAGGCATCTGGATAATTTTAGGAATACAGTACTGGGAGTGGGGCGACAGTGGGCATATCAGCACGGGGGGTGGGGTGGAGCCAAACCAAACGGCTTATTTTTCTCATGTCTCTTAGTGGTAGAGAAGTGAGATTAACATGACATGAAAATCAGCCTCTGTCCTGTTCCATTTTATTTTATTTTTTTGAAATTTTCAAACCATTGACATAGAATTGCTAAAATGGGACCTGTTGCTCCCACACACCAGAGTTGCCCTGGACAAAAGCCAAGTCACAGCTAAGGAAACAGTCTGTCTTCTTCCCACGGGTACATAGACTTTGTTTTTATCATCCCTGGGCCACTCTATCCTAAATATGTATGGCTGGCACAGTCAGCAGATGGGGGCGATTCGTCTAGGAGCCTCCCCAGCTCAGCATCAACACCTCCCAGGGCGTTCCCTCCTGCCCTCGGCTGCACTTCCTCGTCAGTGCCAATCCTGGGATGGGAGAGGGGGTAGCCTCGGCATCAACCCCTGGTACTACAGCACGCCCTGGAAGGCAGCTCCCACCTTCCTTCCCCACCTTCCTTCGGCCTCAGCTTCCGGGCCTCGGGGTTACAGCGTGCAGCGAGTCATGTGGGCCAAGTCCTTGATCTCCGGACAGTACAGAACTGGGGGAAAGAAGAAGGGTTAGTGGCAGCGGGAAGATGCAGTCTAAACCTGGGCATTCTCTCCCCCAACCCCCGTCTCAGGAGCCTCCCGGGGTGGCCCCTCACCGTTGCTAGGCAGCGGGCGCCGCCAGCGGCGCGCGGGCGACAGCAACCTGTCCCAGAGCCGTCGGAACGCGCGCCACCCCGCGCTCCTCGGCCCCGACCCCTTGTCGCTCTCTTCCTCCTCGTCGGCCTCTCGGTCGGCGTCGCCACCTTCCCTGCCCGGGCTACCAGCCTCATCAGGTTCACGTTCAGCCCGCGCCTTTTCCTCCAATCGCGACCACAAGTCCGGGTCGACAGGGATCTCCGTGACCCCGCCGCGCGGGAGCGGGGTGGGCGCGCGGCAGAAGGGGCACGTGACGACGCGGCGGAAGCGCACCACGCGCGCGGCCGCTCCGCTGCGGTCGCCGCGCGCCGCCAGCTCGCGCAGGCAGGCGGTGCAGAGCTTGTGGCCGCAGCGGGCGCGCGCCGTCCCGGGCAGGCGGCGAGGCGCGCGGGCCCCGAGGTTGAAGGGCCGGTAGCAGATGTCGCAGTCCAGCTCTCCCCGCTCCGGAAGAGATGGCACCTTCACCAGGAGCTGCATGCTGCCCGCCGCGGACTCGAGGGTGTCGCTAACGCGGCTGACGCCGTGGGCAGCACGAACTAGCCCTCCCTGTGACCCGGGTCGGGTCTTGGGGCGGGCGCCGCCGCGTCTGGCCCCTTTTAAAAACGAGACCCCGCCCCTCGAGGCGTCACGCAGTGGTCGGGCCGCTCCCTGCGGCGGCATGTGTGGGGGCGGCGAAGGCCGGAGGCCGGGAATGTCAACGCTGGCCGAGCTGGTCCGGGGATGGGGTAGGAGGCCAAAGTGATGCCAGGACTGGGGAGCCGGGGAGATAAGAGGTACACAGCCCTCTACTCCCTACACACCTTCCTTCAACCTCCCGGCACAAAGCCTGTGCTCCAATTCTACCTGCTGCAACCCCCCATCCTCTTCCTGAGCCCACCCAGCCACGGCACGGGTCTCTCCAGTCCCTTGCACCTGTCCGCTCAGCTGGTTACACTTGCACAGCCCCATCCAAGCAAGCTTCCTCAGCCAGGGGCAGTGCTCATTCTGCCCCATCTTTAGTGGGCTCCTGGATGTTTGAACGGATGCTGCCTGGCAGAAACTCATTCTGCCCGCAGCTCACCTTGGTATATACATCACACACACACACACACACACACACACACACACACACACACGCACACACACACACACACTCACCGTGCTCTGGGAAGGCTGGCTCCCCAGTTTTCTTTCTTCTCAAACAGCTACCAGTTGACATCTCAGTCTTTGGGGCGACTTAGATTTCAGGACCATGGCCTTAGGAATCCTGGGAATCCTTTCCTTCCAGAGTAGTCAGGCCTGGACACCCACACACCATGATGACTCCAGCAAAACAGCCCAGCATGAGTTCTGACTCAGGGGTCTGACTTCCCTCACAGGTAAACAGGACATGGTACTCACAGCCCACATTCCCTCATGGTGCCACACCCATCCCCAGCTGCCTCCTCACCCTCCTCTCCTGGACCTGCAATCCAGGTTCTGGGGTGGAGGGTAACATCTAGAGCCAGCTGACTTGAGTTCATATCCCAGCCACCACCACCACTTACTAGTTGTGACACTTTGAGCAAAGTTACTTCACTTCTCTGGGCCTTGGTTTCCTCATCTATATAATGTGGATACTAATAGGAGTAAATGAGCTCATATATGTAAAGTGCTTAGAACGGTGCCTAGCACAGAGTAAATGCCACATATTAGCTATAATTATTATCCTGTGCCCCCAGCCTAGATTGTATTCATTTTAACTTCTCACTACCCAACATTTTCAACCCCCATCTCTCTGGGTCAATACCAGATGGGTTTTTCTAGACCCATGCATTTACTGGCAGTAATAGGCCATGTGGAGTTGGTTTTGCTTTTTAACTACATTGTTAAAACCTTAGCGGGTAATCTTTGTGAGGGGGTATATCATTATCTGTAAGCAAACATTTCAGAACTTCTAAGTTGTATTGTCTTTATGGTCACTTGGGGGAAGCTACCTACTTATTTCAGTGATGCTGTCATAATTCAAAACTGTTTTGGAAATTCTCTTTGGGGTGGTGTTCAGAGATCTCACATATTTTAATATCCCCAGTTGGTGATTAAATCTTAAACTTTTAGGGTAGATTTGATTATATAAATGCTCCCAACGTGTTTCACAATTAAAGCCTCTCTAAGCTTCAGACCTGGATATCCAGTCACTTGCTCCTCCTTTCTTATTTATCTTCAAGGACCCAAACCAATGACCTCCTTGTCCAAATCAGCATCTCTTCCATTGTCTCCTACTTCTTTTTTTATCCAAATCCAGAAATCTACAACCAGCCCACAGAATTATGAAAAAAAAAATGATGAAGAAAATTGTGTTTAGATGTTGCAAGCCACTAAATTTTGGAGGTGATTTGTGTATCAATAGATAATTGATCTAGAAAGTTTCTTACTGTCCTTAAGATAAAGAATATTCTAGAGTGCCCTCTAAGTCACTGTATGTTCTGAACCCACCCGTGTCTCACATTCTGCTTCCACTGCCTCTTTGTCCTTAGACACTCTGGCTTTGGAGATCTTTGGATCGGATGTTCTTTTCTGCTGCAAGGCTTTCTTGTATGCGGTTCCCCTCACCCTCTCCTTTCACCTTAGTAACACCTACTTGTCTGTCGGCTCTCAGTGCAGCCTTTCTCTGGCCTTTGGACAACTGAAGTTTCTGTTTGGGTGCTATTTGTTTGTTTTGCCCATTTGTAAGTTCCATGAAGGTTCTTCTGAGTCTGGTTTTGTTCACCATTGTATCCCATAGTAGGACTCAGTAAATGTTTGTTAAATTAAGGGATGAAGTTGCCTGGCTGGTGTGGCTCAGTTGGTTGAGTGTCGTCCCATACACTGCAAGGTCGCCAGTTTGATTCCCAGTCAGGGCACATACCCAGGTTGCAGGTTCGGTCCCTGGGGTGTGTACCAGAGGTAACCAATGCTTTTTTTCTCCCTCTCCCTTCCTGTCTAAAGTCAATTAAAAACATACAGTTAAAAATGAATGAATGAGGTGAATGATAAATGTGGTGAATGAGGTGTGACAATAAAGGAAGGTTTCTTGCAAGGGGTTTCTAAACTGCCTCTGAAGGGCATAATAAGGAGCTTTTTAAAATGTTCTGAGCAATGGAGGAGACATTTTTAAAATAAGTGCATAACCCTCCAAGGTAGTTATGTAAGAGAGGACTATTTTGAATTGATAAATTCATGTATGTTTGTTACAGAAAAACTAATGATAGTTTAGTCACACATTTTACCTCCTTGTTTCCTCCACAGTCTTCCAAAATGAGTAGAAGATGATAGGAATGGTATGTAAGTATTCATTAGTTGATCCAGTTGGTTGCTAATCCAGAAAGTGGTATGCTGCTTTTTCTCTTTTGGAAATTGCTCTCCCCGCTTCACGATCAGGGGTGAGGATGGGTAGCAGGGAGATGGTGAGGTGGTGGTTGTTTTTTAATCCTCACCCGAAGTTATGTTTTCATTGATTTTTAAAGTGACAGGAAGGGAGAGCGAGAGAATCATTGATGTGAGAGAAACATGGATTGGCTGCCTCCCGCATGCCCCCCCGACTGGGGACCAAACACACAACCTAGTTATGTGCCCTGACTGGAACTCGAACCCGTAACCTGTACCGGAGGATGCTCCAGCCAACTGAGCCACCCGGGCATGGCAAAGTTGTATTTTAAGAAAAGCAGAGCACATTCTTCCCTGCCTTGTGATCTTTAAAGGTTGTAACTTTCCACCCACTTTCTGTCTCAGGGAAATCAGAGTTCTTTGGGGAAGACTAAGGGGCTGTATCTGACATAATCCCATTCGATTCTGCTTTTCTGCCATCCTCACACGTTTTCCTTTTTTTCCAACGATAACTCATTGCCCTTCTCTGTATCATCTCAACCATAGACCAGTTTTCATTTTACCTCTCCTTCACCAAATCCCAAAGCCTCAACTTCAGAACAGCCCTCCCATTCAGCCACAAGAAAACCACAAGAAACTCGTTCCTTAGTATGTGTGGGTATCAGGCAAGAGTGAAATTAAGGAGTATAAAACCAAAAGTGTGGCTAATATAACTTTCAAAACAAAACAAGGGCTGTGGTGTCAGGGGGAGGAAAAAGACGACGAAGCCAGATCTCTCTGGGTTCTAAGGAATGTGGCAATGGAAGGAGGAAAGGAAGGAAGGAAGGAAGGAAGGAAGGAAGGAAGGAAGGAAGGAAGGAAGGAAGGAAGGAAGGAAGGAAAAAAACTGGGGCCCAAGTAGTTTGGTGCTGGGCCCTTGATGAGAGTGGTGCCTAGGAGCACAATGCTTGGGTCTCTGGGGTAAACGAACAGTGGAGAGAAAGCTAGTACTGGAGCTTTCTAATGGCTGGGGCTAGAAGGCCAGATACCTGAGACTGAGACCCTAACCGCCCACCCCCTGCAATTTCAGACAGTGATTGAGGAAGGATTAGGTTGAGATTTTATTTACAATTCCCTGGAAGGTCTTACAGAAGAGAGGCCATTATTATTGCTTTAAGATTATTGCATTCCCCCTAAGCCAGGTAGAAGTCCTGGCTCAAAAGTCTATCCCCAGACCCTTTTATGTTAGCCCCGTATCCCTGCTTTGACCTAAAGGCTGTCACTATTTCCTGTGACGCACAGCCCAGCCGCCTCCCAAGGACTGCCCTGGCCCAGCTATACATCTGCCATCAATTTTCTCTCTACCTTTGTCAGAAACAACGTTTTAACACTAATTCCAGTTTTAAGCCCTCCTTCACCTCCTGGCTGGGAGGCAGGGTCCTGGGTTCCCAAAGATTATCATTTAGTTCCCGCCAGGACCAGCCTGGCTTCCTTTGTACGGCATAACGGCATAACGGCATAACGAAAGAACCCCATTTTCCTTTGGCCCAGATGACATCACAACTCACTTGTTAGGTTATACCCCTGAATGACATTTCAAGAGCCACTTTTGAGGTAATCTGCGTTACGTATGTCTACCGTTTAGCTTTTTTTTACCCCCTCGGCTATTGGGGTAAAAGAGAAAGAGGGGAGACCAAATGGCAAAGAGGGGATGGCCCAGTAGCTCATGCCTGGTATTAGCAAAAAGGCCTGGAAGAACGCAGAAGGGAGCAGCGGCCTACTTTTCCTCTCAAGCCCCACTGCGGAAGGATATGGCTTTGTTCATGCGTATAGATTATCGAAGCCGGAACTCGTTAGTGGGCGGGACCACTTGGCTCTGGCAGCTGCGTGGAGGGATCTGGAGCTGGAGGGGTTTGGCTTCCGGGAAACAGTTCTGGGTGGGCAGGCGTGTAGCGGCTCCAGATTTGGGACTCTGCGCCCCCGACAGACTATTTCTTGGAATGTGGTTTGTTCCCCAGGAGCCCGTCTATCTCCACAACCGTCTGCGGGGTCAGCTGGCTCAGCACCTGGAGGAGAATGGGGTGGTTGGGTCACTGAAGAAGGATCTGAAGTTTGAGGGCCTGCACTTAGAGGACCAAGTGCAGGGAAAGAGTCACAGCTGTGCCCGTTTTGCCTTGTCAGCCTGGAACTTCTCATCTGCAAAGTGAGGGCCTTGTAGTGAGTCCTCACTTTGGGTTGGACAATGAGGCCTTGACTCCTGGGGAGGGGACAGAGATGGGCTCTGCCTCTGATTCCCCAGCTCACCTGTAGGGCACCCAGATGTTCTATCAGCTGCTCTGCACTCGACACCCCCAGCAAGACGGAGCTGACACCCTCACTGCGGAGACACCACGCTGAAGCCAGAGGAGGAAAGCAAGAGAACTGATGGATAAGAATGAACATATGAACTTCAGAAGTGTCTCTGAGGAAGAGGATTCTCCCTCAGGACAAACCTCTCTTGGGTTTGAGAGTTTCTCCGAAGGAGACAAGGCCTCTGCAGGGTCCAGGGTTGGCAGTGTCTCACCAATAGCAAGCTGTGCCACAGTGCAGCCCAGCTGGTGAGCTATGGGTAGAAGGTCCATGACTTTGGCTTGTTGCTTCTTGCCATCCTCACTCTGCACTTTGTCCTTGAGCCACTGGTAACCCTGGAGGCCAAAGAGAATCAGCAAAAGACCCCCCCACCCCCACCCCAGAACAGCCAAAATAGGCCAGTCCTGCCACCTGAGCCCCAAGATCAAACCTTGATGGTGGCCCTGCAGGGGTCTGGGACTCGCCCATCATACTTGCTGTGGATGAGGCCACAGGCCAGAGGGGACCAGGTGACTGAGCCAACACCTAAGAGGAAGAGGATTAGATGTGGGGAAAGGAATCAAGGTGATGCTGAGCCCGAGGGAAAGGTAGGGACGAGGGGGCTTCGAACCAATCTTGTGGTAGAGCTCTGGCAGCTGCATCTCCACCTTTTCTCTTTGAAACAGATGGTGCTCTGCTTGTTCACACACTGGAGGAATCAGATTGAACTGTCTGGCCACAGAGTAGGCCTCCTGAGTGGGGTGGGAAAGAGAGAGGGCTGGGGTGGGGAAGCATTCTTTCCATTTTCTTCCACTCCTCCTCCTCCAATAGAGTGGGGTTTGGAGTGGCCATGTGAAAAATGGGAATCAATTGTGGGACAGGGGAAAGTGGGGTTGCACACTCACCATGATTTCTGCAGCCCCCCATCGGGATGTCCCCCAGTATAGAGCCAGGCCCTGGTTGATGACATAGGTCATGGCTCGAACAATCTCTAGGCATATGGGAGAGGAGAGCCTTACTGCCAGATCCCTGGCATCCAGGACTCCAGATCTGCAGATCTCTGCCTGCCCCACCAAGACCCCAGGCATCTCTGTGGAGTCAGAGAGGTTGCTTTCTGCTCTTTGCCTCCCTCCCTGTCTAAGTCCTGGGGTCTGAGCCTCCACTGTGGAGCGTGGGAGGCCTCCTGAGCAAGGGCTGGCTTCCTGTTGAGGTTTGAGAAGTGCTCAGTTTTGGAGGACTCTCAGAGTTGGGGTGCTGCTTTTACCCTCCATGGGACTGTTGGGATCTGAGCGGTTAGCAAAGACGATGTCCACATATCCCAGCTGGAGACGTTCCAGAGATTCTCGCAAGCCTGGGGTAGGGATGAGGAGAGGAAGGTTAAGTACCTTAGTTTCAGTTTCTGAAGAATTCAGATCTCACCATTTTGCCATGGCCGTCTAAATCCCAGTTCCCCTATTCAAAGCCTCTAACTCAGGAGCTTCAGAGAATGTTCCCAACTCCTCTGGGTTCCATACCAAGCCACTTCAGGTTCCTAGTCTCTAACTCTCACCCTCAATGATGTGTTTGCGGCTCAAGCCTCGCTCAGTTTCTGCCCTGTAGGAAAAGGTAAGTCAAAGATGAGATGTGACACAGGTAGGAGACCAGGGCTGGCCTGCACCATGAGGAATTGGGATTGCATGGGTTCTCACAGGTGGGATGTAGACCTGGGGTAGCAAATATGGGGACAGCCGTCACCACCCCCATCCCATACACCATACACCTCTGTAGATCGTTTCCCCACTTATAGTGGGGCAGCCACTTACTGTCCTCCCCCAAAAATCTTGGTGGTGATGACATAGCTTGATCTCCTGGAGAAAGAGAAATGGGAGAACCAGCAAGAAAAGGACTTTTGATGATTATGTCCCTAGCAATCCCCCCAAAACACAGTCTCACCTCCAACCTTTGCTCTTGAGGATGTTGCCTAGGGTTCTTTCAGCCCTGGAAGAAAGACAATGTAGATGCACTGGCCCTCCAAGGTGGATCAGTTCCTTCCCCTCTTCCTCATGTTTCCCTTCAACTAATTTCCTCTCTTGTTAAGTGAAGAATAAACCAGGAGTCCAATGGGCTGTCAGCCCCATCCAGGACTAAATAAAAGAAGCTCCTGGAACTAGGGGTATAGTCATATAGCTTTCATTCAATCGTTCAACATATATCAACTGTGCATCAATTATGCACCAAGCTCTGTTCTGAGTTCGAAAGGGATAGAGTAGGAAGAGGGGAGTGGGACAAGGAGACACTGGTTCCAACCATTTGTGTTGCCCCATCCCCTTGAGTCTACAAAATCCCACCTATCCTTCAAAGCTTAGCTCAGATTCTGCCTCTGAGGGAAATAGAAAATGTTCGCTGGTTACTATAGACTATGGTCAGTCCTTGTTAGCTTCCATAGCTCTTACTGATGATTTTCAACCGGTGTGCCACAGGAATTTCTAAAACATGTAATAGCTGACTATTTAGTCCGGGCACTGGCCTCATTTCCCTTAAATTGTCAAATAAAAAAATGACAACAGCCAACACAATAATGGCCATCACTGTGAATGAATCAAAATTATACATATTTTTTGGTCATATTGGCCCCCCCAAAGTTTGTGGGGGTTTTTTGTGCCGCAGAATTTTAGTTATTAGTTTATGTGTGCCATGAGATGAAAAAGGTTGAAAGTCACTGGGCTGCACAATTCTTTGAGACATAATTATGAGCTTAAGTCTTAAGTAATGGTGGACTGTTATTCATTCTTTCATATCTCCCTATCGTTTTGGTTGGTTTGTTTAACTACTTAGACTGGGAGCTTTTTGAGGGCATATTGATGTTATCCCACAAGTAATACCTACTCCGTGCTAGGCTCTGCGTAGGTACTTAGGTGACACGGGGAAAAAGAAAACAGATTTCATAGGAGGAGGAGCATCCCAGTTGAGCAGCAAATATGGCTACATGAGCCAGTGATTGACAATGGTGTGTCAGAGGCCAGTGTAAAGTGCTTTAGGAACTGAGGGGCTAGTGGGGAATTGGGTGAAGGCTTCCGGGAGAAGCAGACATTTGGCCAAGTCTTGAGGATGAGCAGAAGTTTGCCATGTGGAGAAAAGGTAGGGGTGGGTCACGCAGGTTTTGGCTACTCCCAGTGTGAAGCCAGGGGTGTGTGATATGGCACGGTGTGTTTGAAAATTTAGATTTATACTCCCCACGCCGTTGCACATAATTGATGCTCAAGATATATTTGTTGGTTTTATTTTATTTTGACTGCACAGTATGCCCATTGCCCTCTAAGCTGATGTTTGGGACCATGATTTCCATAATGTTTCGGGGGGCCCACTGGCTAAAAGGATAGAACTTAGTGTTGGCAGAATTCCCAGCGTTCTTGAGATGGAAAACATGAAGCCCTGATGTTCTCTCAGTCTTCTAAATATAACTTAGCTCTTTCGCCCCAGTCCTTACTTTCCAGCTGCATACACTTCGGTGGTGTCAAACAGGTTTATACCATGCTCATAGGCTACTGTCAGCACGTCCTCTGCTGTCTAGGGAGGTGAGAGAAAGAGTTAGAGATTATCCACTGGCCCCTCAATTACCTCCCTCATTGCACTGTAGCACCTTAGCCTTGATTTCTACATTCTCTTCCCTTTTCTCATCCTCTAGCCTCATGTCCCATTCACCATTCTCTGTGCTTGTTGTCCAAACCCCTACCCAAGTCCATTTCCCCTTGTTCTGGTTCCCTCATAGCCCCTCACCCTGCTTCTAGGTCCCATCACTTATACCTCATCCGAGATCTGAGAACCAAATGTGACCCAGGTACCTGCAAGAGAGAAGCCAGGTATGTGAGAACTGTGGGATGCAAGCCATGAAAGAACTCCCTTCCCTTAAACCTTTCTTCTAACTCACCTAGGCCCAGACAGGACACACGAAGACCAGACTTTCCTAGGTTTCTGCAGGAGACAGAAGTAGCAGGAAGGTGTGGAGCTTCCATTAGGAACATACACGATCGGCCCCCAGCTCCTCTCCTTCCAGGATGAGAAGCCCTCAGGGTGTCTCAGTCCAAAACTAGACCCAGTGGGGCTACCGACTTGGGCAGTGCTATGCCCATAGCATAAGTGAACCAATAAGTGACTGTTCCTCTGGATACACTGTAAAATGCTTATCTTCCTTCCTATCACATTGAAGATGTACTGCTTGGTTTGTGTTTCTGCTGGTGGAGTTTTGTCTGTGTTCGAGTCATCGCTGGCATGTGTGGAGTCGGGGTCTGGGAGAAATGTGACTAGCTGAGTGTGATGAGTTTGTGAAAACAGACCTTCAGACAGAGTGCTATGCTAAAGGGCAGACACCAGAGTGGGAGGAGTTAACCAAGTCAAATTCAGTTACTCAAGCAAGGGTCCCTGGATAGCCTAGGCAGATGAGACTCCAACAAAGGTAGACAGGACACCTGGCTGGGGAGTATGACAGGAGAGGCCAGTTCTCCCTCTTCCTCTCTCCACTCCCTCTGCTCCTGTGGGCTTGTGAAGTCTGTCTCTGAACTAGAAAGACCCCTCCTCCCAAGCCCCCACTCAGGTAATCAGCTCCCAAGCAGAGCTGCCACATGGAAGGGATCAAACTCCTCAACTGACAAAGCCAGGTCGGCTCAGCTGGGTGATCTCAGCTCACGCCCAGGCAGGAGCCCCTCTCCTCCTCCTCCTGCCCCCCTGCCAGTTCTGAGAGCCCAGCAGTTCTCTGAGATAAAGTTGGTTACATTACAGTCCACCTTCCCCACCTGACCCCTGTTCCTCAGCATGGGGTTGAGAGATGTGGTCCATCTTTCCAACTTCCTGTCCCCACCAAGATAGGTCGCAGGACACTGGGCCCATGGGCAGGGCAGGTGGGGGCGGTATCTGGGTCAGGCACCCTGAGCAGGCCAGAGTGAGAAGCCCTTTCCTTCTCCCTCTTCCCAGGACACGGATCCAAGGACACTGAGGGAGGGGGGGGAGGGGTTGGGGAGGCACCCTGGGGATCCATGCATCCCTGGCTTTCCTGGGGGTAAGGAGAAAAGCTCAGGAGCATTCCCAGGCTCTGACAGGACCGGATCAACCTTGGTAAACTTGAATTTCTCCCAGTAGGGGTATCGACGGAGACCAAGAGAGGGACCAAGTAAGGGAGTGCGGGTGCCGGGAAGAAGAGAGAGAATGCGCCGGGACCTTCTTAGCGAAGTTTGAGGGGGTCCTGGGGCATCTCAGGAAGCCTCAGGGGTCAGGAAAGGGGAGATTGGGCGGGCTGCCCGGCCACCCCCATACCTGTATTTCATGCCAGTGCCTCGGCCGGTGCTCTCTCGGAGGACCCCAGGGGGCGCTGGGGGTCGGGGGACCACTGCGGTCCGGGCCTTGGGGCCCGACCCTCCTCCTCCTGGAGGATTCCCGTGCACCCCGCTGACAGGCCCACCGTTACCGCCCCCGGGGCCCGGCCGGGGTCCGCACAGACGGTCCTCACTGTTCCGGCTGCGAAGGTTCTGCTCAGTACACGCGATAGACACCTGCATGCCGGCTGCCCACGGCGAGGGGGCTCCGAGGGGGAGGGAAGGTAGGAAACCGGGAAGCCCGAGGGCGGACAAGCGGGGTGTAGTGGCGGGAGCCCTGAGGAGAGCGGGAAGGCTGAGGAGGCTGCGGAGGGAGTCAGCAGGCAGGATCGGGCCCGCGGGGGCGGGCTGCTGGAGGTCGCGGGGTTTGCGGTGGGAGGAGAGAAACGCAGGGGATCCACGAGTGGAGATATTCGTCTACAGGGGCACTGGCGCGGGAAGAGGAGGGGGAAATGAATGAGGGTAACGGTGGAGGGCGATCTAGGAGGGGAGGGACCTAGGGAGGAGTGGGGGGGAGAGAGGTGCCACCTCAGGCTGATCCGCAGGGGACCCGCTGGGTTCCCAGCCGCGTCCGCAGCGGGCCCGGCTAATCAACATGCAGGCACCGCCCCTCATCTGCATAAACCCGCCCACCTCCCGGTTAAACCCGCTTCGCATCTGCATAAGCCCCGCCTTCCGGAGCTCCACAGCGTGACTATTGGACGTACTCAGAGGAGCCCGAGAGCAGCACTGGGGAGGGTGGTTCTCGGGGCTCTCTGGGACCCGAGGCAGGTCGGGCTTCCTCCAGCTCAGTAGTTCTCAATAGGGGATCATTTAGTCCCCCGGGGAACATTTGACAAGATCTGGAGACATTTTTTACTATCACTACTGGGGATAGGGAGGAATGTGCTACCAGCATCTAGTGAGTATCGCCCAGGATAAGGCACGGAACAGCACCCCCCGCCCCGCCCCCAAACAATGAAATATCCAGCCCCAAATATCAGTAGTGTTGCTGTTGAGAAAACCATGGTCAGAGCCTCTGTGCAGGCTCAGAGGATGTGGCCACCCTGGTTCATGCCTCTATGAGTGGGGCAGGGCCCCTGACCAACCACCCAAAATGACACACTCAAGAAGCAGATAGTGACAAAAAAGTTTATTCTGTACTTCTCATGGCATCTGGTAGAGGATAAACCTGGAGAGAGGGCCTGGTTTGGAGGTGACGGGGAGGGCACCAGGGGGGGTGCATGGGGGCTTTAGGGGTTTTGAGGGCAGGCAGTGGAGAGCCCTGAGGTGAAACAGGTTAGAAAGGGCCCCAGATTCTCCTGAGGGGTAAGGTAGGGTGCTTCCTTCAGCCAGCCCTGGCAGAGAAAAAGGGCAGAGAGCGGATGTAGGAATCCAGTCGGGAGCGGAAGAGCTCACTTTGTACGGTTTGTCCCAGCGGGCACAGGGGGTTCTTCACCACCAGCTCCACGTACAGCTATGGAGAGGGACAGAGTTACAGCCAGACTTTGGACACTTCTTCTTTCCGACTCCAAACCTAGTATAACCTCAAGGATGTGAATACATAAGGATCAAGGGCTGGGAGGCAAGCCCTCCTTGATGAGAAACTAGTGGTGGGAGTGTTGAAAACTCTGCCTTCAATAGAGATAAAATAGGATCCTGGCAGGAAATCTGAAGGAGTCTCGGGGCTCTACATGGCCATGGCATACGTTGAGGAGCTTTGGGGGGTGGGTCCCAGGGGCTGGCACTGACCGCACTATAAATGTGATGCAGTACGTCTCGGATGGGTCCGACGCCCAAGTCAGTATTCATGACAACCTTGACCCCAGTGGGCGTCTCGTAGTAATGGAGTTTGTAACGACTAGTTTGGAAGGCCAGGAAACCATCCTTCCTGCAGGGATGAGGAGGACGTTAGGGAATGGGAGCAGAATCCTCCAAAAAAGAAGCTTCTAGTCATCTCTAGGTCGATTCCCTTTTCTTTAAACATATTTGTAGGGGCCTGGTTTAGTAGACACCTCCCCCAGGCTCCGTTCCCCCTCCTCCACATTTGACCCCCACTCCCAACCTCTCTATCATCAGATTTCCCCACCATCGCTCCTTGCAGCTCTGGCACTCTCGCTCCGGGTTCAGCTTCCCCTCTCGGGGGGCCAAATGCCCCTTCCACTCCAGAAAGTTTCCCCCACCCCAAATTCCCAAGGCTAGTCCTTTTCCCCTCAACATTCCCACTGACTCCGCGTACATGTCTAGCGGGGACATCTTGCTGACAAACGAACGAATAGAGAAAAGCATCCCGTACATCAGCTTGAACTCCTGGAGGAAAAAAGGCAGAGTTAGCTCTTGGTTGCTGAAGGAGACGGGCCAGGGGTGGGAAAGAGCCAAGGTTAGGAGGGGGGAGGCTGGACTTGGGACTTTGTGCGTCTGGAGATGCGAGGTCACCCGGTTGCGCGGGGCCCTCTCGTCACCTCCTCCTTGGGGATCCCCGCTTGCTTCTTGCGGTGCCACTCGCTGTAATGCAGACACACTCCATTTCGGTCAAACAGGTACAGGTTGTGGACAGTCATCTGCGGGGCACAGAGCGTGAGCCTTGCTCCAGGACCGCCCAGCCTCCGCGGGTTCCAGTGTTCCGTCCCTGATCCTTCCAAACAGGCGGGTTCCCTTCTCCCAAACTCACCGGAACTGCTCCAAGTGCCTGTCACTAGATACTTCCGGTTTCCGCGGAGCCCCGCCCCACCCGGTCCTTTCACGGCAGCGGAGCAATAACTCCGTCCAAACACACCTTTCTCAGTCTGTGGCCCTAGGGACTGCGCGTGCGCATCCGGGCTCCCGGGCTCCTGAAGCCGTAAAGGCCGCGCCGAGCGAGGTCCCGGGCTGGTGACGTCACGGAGGCGAGGCGAGCGGGGCGGGGCTGCGGCCGGTGGGCGGGCTGCTGCCAACGGTTTTGAGTGTAGGGGAGCGCGCGAGGGGAGGTGTCGGTCTTTCCGGATCCGGGCTCGCGGGAAGGGGCTGTCGCTTGTCCTCACCTTGACAAATTGGGGGGCTGAGGACTGGAGGTGTGGGGTAATCGGAACGGGGTAGTGGGGTGGAGCATCTCAGGCTAGGTTTGAGGGCGGCGTCCTCTCGAGGGACGTTCTGAGGGTGTGACTGAGTTCACAAAGTTTCCTGTGGGGTAGGAGGAAGGGAGGGATTCTTTATTATTATTTTATTTTATTATCTAAAGTTTTACATATGTCTCCTTTTGCCCCAGTTGACCCCCTCCCACGGGAGGGATTCTAGGGAGCCTTGCCAGGGCTTTTTTGCTTGGAGGGGGTGTACAGGAGAGTTGACCCTGGGTAGACCGGTGCAGTGGGCGGAGAGGTGCAGTGGGCAGAGAGGTGCAGGGGGCGGAGGGGTGCAGTGGGCAGAGGAGTGCAGTGGGCGGAGAGGTGCAGTGGGCGGAGGAGTGCAGTGGGCGGAGGGGTGCAGTGGGCGGAGGAGTGCAGTGGGCGGAGGGGTGCAGTGGACGGAGAGGTGCAGTGGGCGGAGGGGTGCAGTGGGCGGAGGGGTGCAGTGGGCGGAGGAGTGCAGTGGGCGGAGGAGTGCAGTGGGCGGAGGAGTGCAGTGGGCGGAGGAGTGCAGTGGGCGGAGAGGTGCAGTGGGCGGAGGGGTGCAGTGGGCGGAGGGGTGCAGTGGGTGGAGAGGTGCAGTGGGCGGAGGGTGCAGTGGGCAGAGAGGTATGGGGAGCCTAACCTCCCTGCCTCTGAGACTGGAGCCAGTTGACTGGCAAGTGAGGCAGCTGGATGGAAATTAGGCCCTTAATGGATTTGGGTTTTTTTCAGTTTGCACGTCTGGGTGTGGGGGTTTAAGAGCTGAGTTGACCGGTGATGCAGCCTGTGCAAAGTTGATCTGTAACGTTCAGCACTAGATGAACTGCAGAGGTGCTTTTGCCCCACGGTTTTCTGTCTCCACTCCGTCCTGCATTCCCCTTTTCCAGTTTCCAGGAGCTGTGGAAAGAGATGCTTTTGCTCTCTCCCATGACCGGTGGTACGGGTGGGAACCTTTCCTCTAACCAGAAAGCCTCCATACCCTTCTTCACCAACGTTCCTTGGCTTGGAGCCTTCCTCCTTTCCCCGAAATCTTCCTTTTCTGTGCATTTTCCCCACTGGACTCTCCTAAAGCAGAACCTGGAATTCCCAGCTCTGCTGTCTCCAGTTTTCTCTTCCCTGTACTCATGGCGACATCACCTACCAGTCCCAGTTCACCTCTCCGGGCAGAGGATCTCCTGAGTGATTCATCAGAAGCCCCTGGGCTGAACCAAGTGTCCTCGGAGGTGACCTCCCAGCTCTATGCTTCTTTGCACCGCAGCCGGCAGGCCGAGGCCACCGCCCGAGCCCAGCTGTATTTGCCCTCCACCGCCCTCCCGCCTCATGAGGGGTTAGACAGCTTGGCCCAAGAGCTGAGTCGCAGTTTGTCGGTTGGATTGGAAAACAACTTGAAGAAAAAGATGAGGGAGGTGTGTCTGGAGGGGACCTCTAAGGTTTTGGGATTGGGGGTGATAAACAAAAAGCTTTATTGAGATTTGAACTATTGTTGGATTTCAAATTCCTTTTAAGTACACAGTCATGCTTGTTTCTGGAATGTGTATGAGGGGGAGAGTGGCCTGGGACACCATCATCTGGGACATCGTGAAATTTCCCAGTGTTTTCTTTTGTCAGCAATACCTGCACTGTAGGCTAGGTTGCTGTGCTTTGAGTGGGATTTGGGGACTGGGGGTGAGGATAAGTTTTCTCCATCCTAAAAAGTAACTAGGGGCTTACGGATAGAGCAACGTATGCTAAGAGCCTTCCAGCTCAAAACTGTTTTGATTGTATGGTTCAAAATTAGGCATGTAAATAACAAAAGCATAGTTTAATAAATTGAACATGTTACAGAGAAGATAGTTATTAGTGTTGCATAGAAAAGATCTCAGAACCAATTTGCAGACTGGTTAGGTCTTCCAGAGTTCGAAAAGCTGATAGCCATGGGCTACACAGTCATTCGGCAGGGTATTTGCTCTCTAGTCGGCAAGAATCCTCTCCACGCTTAATGTGCCAGATCAACTTATTTACACGACCTGTCTGGCTTCTGTACACATTTGAGTGTCTGACCTTTATTGGGTCAAGTTCTCCTGTTCTTGCTTTTCTATGTGCTGGAGCAAAAAGTATTGGGTTTTAGGGGGTACTGGATGCCATCTACCCTGGCAGTGGTTGAATATATAGATTATTCAAGTTGCTTCTGGTTTCTGTGTTACTTTTTTCTAGGATGGTTCCAAGCATATCTTTGAGATGGAAAGCGTTCGGGGCCAACTCCAGAGCATGCTCCAAAACTCACGTGATACAGCCTATCGTGAGTAAATCCCTTCCCATAAAGGAGAACCTAGATTTACGGGATGGGAGAAAGCAGAGAGAGGAAGGGGCTGCGGGGAGGACCTAGACCTCTGACAAGATTTCGGGCGGAAAGGCTCCCTTTCCTTGGCAGAGGGGCCGGAGGGGTGGGTGAAGTAAAAGGAAGGCGCTCCGCTCTCTTCTTCAAGTGGTCCCTGTTCCCATCCTTACCTGACCCTGGCTGTGGGGTCCCTCTGCCTCCCTGTAGGGGATCCCCTTACTCCAGGTGCTGGTTCAGAGAGACGGGAAGAAGACTCCTTTGACAGTGAAAGCACAGCCACCTTGCTTAAGTGAGTTCTCCTTGGGATTCTTCTAGCTTGCTTTCTTGGAAAGCCGAGTGTTCTATTCCTTAGCTCGTCCTTTATTGCTCTTGTTCCTCTTAAGACTTAAGACACTTGTCACTTAGCTTTTAGTTTTATCCTTTCTCTCCTATCTTCTACTCCCTTTACGCCTCCCAACCTCTAGTCCTCCTTCTCCCAGGAGAGTTAGCTTGCTTCTGCTGAGACTTTTATCACAGGAAGTATGGCATAAAGGAAGGAGCACTATAGAGTGAATCATAGAACCTACGTGCTATTTATGGTTCTAATAGAGGCCCAGTGCATGAATTCGTGCACGGATGGGGTCCTGCTGGCCCTGATCGCGGTGATCAGGCCGGCGGGGGGAGGGGCCGCGGGCAGTTGGCTGGCCGGCCCCACCCCCTGGTTGAACTCCTGGTTGAGGGGACAATTTGCATATTAACTTTTTATTATATAGGATCACTATCTAACTTAAAGACTTCAGCCAAGTCTCTTGCCCTTTCTGAGTTTTAGTTTCCTCATTTGTAAAATGTCACGGTTGGACTAATGGGCCTCAAAGTTTTCCCAATCTTAATATGTCTACCTGGTTTGCTCAGCACCCGACCCCTGCAAGACTTATCTCCATCTAGCTCAGCCCAAGCCCTGGAGGAGTTGTTTCCCCGTTACACCAGCCTTCGGTCAGGACCCCCACTCAACCCCCCGGATTTTCAGGGCCTGAGAGATGCACTGGATTCAGAGCATACCCGCCGAAAGGTGAGATATTAAAGCTTCCTTTTGAAAGTAGCAAAGATTAGAAAAGGGCTGAGTGCTAAAAAAGGCAGAGGGCTAAGGGCCCACAAGCTGGGACTTTGCTCAAATGGCTCTTCAGGGAACCTTCTTTCACCATCCTATCTAAAACGGCACACCTCTCCAGATATTCATTACTCTCAGTTCCTTCATATAGCTCATCACAATCTGCTATATCTTGCTTGTTTTGCCCTTCTAAAAAATCTAAGCTCCTTGTTCAGCACTGTCTTCCTAAGATTTAGAACATACCTAACACAGAGAAACACTCCATAAGCATTTGGTGAATACACAGTGAACTTTGTTTTCTTGTACAAAGGCTTTATAGCTGTTGATGTAATGAGCTTTATCTCTCTGCACCTTAGTCTGTCTGAAGTGGGAAGAAAGAGAGACAAGGCAGAAGAAAAATCAAAATCATTGATTATGTTGTCATTTTTGGAACTCTGTCTTCTATTTATTTTTCTTTTTTTAAAATATATTTTTATTGATTTTAGAGAGGAAGGAAGAGAGAGATAGAAACATCAATGATGACAGAGTTATTTATTGGCTGCCTCCGGCATACCCCCTACTGGGGATCAAGCCTGTAACCTGGGCATGTGCCCTCACCGGGAACCCATGACCTCTTGGTTCATAGATTGATGCTCAACCACTTAGCCACACCGGCTGGGCTCTGTCTTCTATTTTCTTTTTTCTTTTTAATATATTTTATTGATTTTTTACAAAGAGGAAGGGAGAGGGATAGAGAGCTAGAAATATTGATGAGAGAGAAACATCGATCAGCTGCCTCCTGCACATGCCCCACTCGGGATGCACCCGCAACCAAGGTACATGCCCTTGACCGGAATCGAACCTGGGACCCTTCAGTCCGCAGGCCGACGCTCTATCCACTGAGCCAAACCAGTCTCGGCTGTCTTCTATTTTCAATGCCTGGGCCTGAATGAAAGGCTTTTGCCTTTATCCTTGCTATGTCTAATCATTGCGTTCAATGAGCTTCTCAGGCAGGAATAACTTCCACTCCTTGCAGCGGGGGCTGCTGCACCTCTGCCAAAAGGTCCATAGATCCAGGGAAGGGGAGAGCCTGGAAGCTAGGCCCCTGCTCTCTGAGATGGCAGAGGAAGGTGTTGGAGGCCTTGGGCCGTAAGGTTCCTGCTCTAAAATTCCTGATTTTCCTCCAGACCTATTCTGTTCTTGGGACACAGCCCATTTCCTGTCTCCAGTGCCTTTCCCCCTAGAGGAGGTGGAAAGGTTGGTGCTTGGTCAGACTGAGGATGGCAACACTCAGTTCCCTTATCCTTCTTCCCAGCATTGTGAGCGCCACATTCAGAGCCTACAGACCCGAGTGCTGGAGCTTCAGCAGCAGTTAGCTGTGGCCGTGACTGCTGACCGCAAGAAAGATATCATGATTGAACAACTGGACAAGGTGCCAGGCTAGCAGAATGTGCTGGGTCTCTCCTTGGGGAGCACCAAGGAATAGTTAACGGGGTGGCCAACCAACATCTCTTTGCTCATGCTAGGAGCTGGGGTGTGGGGTGTGTTACTACTGGGAGGAGGTGACTGTTGATCTCACCCCCATGGACAGAAAGAGGGCAAAAATATTATTTTGAAATTCCGTCTGACTTTCCTTTCCTGAGACCCTGGCCCGTGTGGTGGAGGGCTGGAACCAGCATGAAGCCGAACGCACAGAGGTACTTCGGGGACTCCAGGAGGAACGTCAGGCAGCTGAACTCACTAGAAGCAAGCAGCAGGAGGTGGGCAATGTGTTTTACATGGAATTAGAACCTAGGTCACTGATTGCTAGCACAAGGGGAGTAGAAATAGCTCTGGAATTAGGTCCTAACAGATTGACCTCAATCTTGCAGTAACTGGCCTGACAATTCTCTCCTATTTCTGCTCCTTTCACTGTTTCTGTTGTTAAACTTGCATCACTGATGTCTTCCCAGCTTTCCCTACACCATGTAGTCTTTTTGGATCTCAAGTCATTTAGTTAACTCTTAGTTTTAAAGTTTACATTGTTAATGCTTTTTGAAGTATAACATATAGAGATTCCCCTCAGTTCCTCTGTCCTATGGACCTCTCTTCCCAAAAGACAGTAACCCGCCTGGAACAAAGTCTTTCTGAGGCCCTGGAGGCCCTGAATCGCGAGCAGGAAGGTGCCAGAATACAGCAACGGGAAAGAGAGCTGCTGGTAAGAATGCTGGGCTGGGTTAATTCCAATAGAGGCTGTTATGTTAATTACTTCTAGAAGGCTATGGGCAATTGGTGGATGTGGGAGTTCAAAACTTTAGTTACACCAGGGCAGTATTTCTCAAAGTGTGTTCCTTAGAACACTAGTTCTGCTAGATACTCTCCAAAAGGGCTCTGCCACCAAGTAAGTTTGAGAGACTGCAAATTACATCCTCACCACATACATCTGGGGGATTATTTTAAAATACGGATTTCCGGGACCTATCCCCAGAGGTTTCAACTCAGTAGATATATGGTGGTGTTTAGGGACCTAAATATTTTCAGAAATTCCCTAGGTGATTTTGTTCAGCCAGGTTTGGGAATTCTAGTCTAGGGTATAGACAAAAAAGGGATGATACTCATTCATGTTTCTTATTGCTGAAATGATAAGGTGATTACCCATATGAATTAGTAGCCAGGTTTGGAACTTGTTGCATGCATGACACATGCTTGTTACATGCATGCTGGTACTTCAAATCTTAACAGGCTACATCCAACCGTGTTAATGAAGGTTGCTGGTTGCCTAGTACATGATAGTAGGCTGGGTTTTTTATTCTTTGTGGAATTTCTTATGACGGTGATAGCTTTTATATATTGAAAACTTACTATGTGCCAGACACTGTGCTAAATGCTTTACATACACTTTTTTTTTTTCCCAAAGCATTTTCTAATTGATTTTTTGAGAGAGAGGAAGGAAGAGGGAGAGAGAGAAATAACAGTGTGAGAGCTATACATCAATCATCAGCCTCCTGCACTCCCCCTACCAGGGATCGAGCCTGCAACCCGGGCATGTGCCCTGACCAGGAATCGAACCAGCAACCTTTTGGTGCATGGGATGATACCCAACCAACTAAGCCACACCGACCAGGGCCACATACACTTTTTACTTTAATCTTCACAAGGTAGACCCTAATATTATGCCTGCCCATTTCACAGATAAGGATGTGTACCTAAGAACACATAGTAAATGACAGAGCTGGGATTCAAACTGAGGTTTGAACCCAGATTTACCTATTTCTGGAACAAAAGGTCTTATCTAATTTTTTAAATATATTTTATTGATTTTTTACAGAGAGGAAGGGAGAGGGAGAGAGAGTTTGAAACATTGATGAGAGAGAAGCATCAATCAGCTGCCTCCTGCACACTCCCCACTGGGGATGTGCCCGCAACCACGGTACATGCCCTTGACCAGAATCGAACCTGGGACCCTTGAGTCCGCAGGCCGACGCTCTATCCACTGGGCCAAACCAGTTAGGGCTTATCTATTATATTATAATCCTGTAGGCTTGTCAGCTTTTGTATTTTTAATGGACATAATTCTCAGCAGGCACATTGTATGGGGGTGAAGGGGCAGATTGCTGGTCTCTTGAGGGCATGCTGAGGATCTTGGTTTTCTCCTGGGGCTGTAGGAAGAGGAAAGGCAAGCTCTGACCTTGAGCTTGGAGCTAGAACAGCAGCAGTGCCGGGCCCTGCAGGAAGAACGGGATGAGGCTCGTGCTGGGCAAATCAGTGAGCATCGACAGTTGGAGACACTTCAGGTTGCCCTAGAAGAAGAACGGCAGGCCTGGGCCCAGCAAGAGCGCCAGCTTAAGGAACGCTACCAGGCACTGCAGGACGAGGGCCAGGCTCAGCTGGAAAGGGAGAAGGTAAAAGCAGCAGTTGGGCAATGGGGAACAGATGAAGGGCAAACTGATTGAATAAGATGGGATGTCAGAATGTGGGGTAGAGGGGGCTGGGATGGAGAGTGAAGAACTATATGTGAGAGACAAGATGGAGAGTGTAGGGCCAGCTAGAAGGGCTTGGGCATCAAATACACAGAAAATCAAAGAGTAAGATTAAACAGAGATTAGAAACTAGATCAAATGTGAAGGGAGGGAAAGGAAGCTTGGGTTTTAGGGTATGGGGCGGGGGGGGAGGGGCGTGAATTGGGGAATAGAGGTAACCAGGAGACAGGAAATTAGGTATGTACTTAAGTTTATTTTCCCTTTCTCAGGGGAACATGCAGAGGGAAGCCCAGGCCGCCCGGGAGGCCCAGCAGCAGCTGGCACTGATGCAGGCTGAGATGCGGCGGGTAGAAGGAGAGCTGGATACAGCCCGGAGGGAGAGAGATGCCCTGCAGCTGGAAATGAGCTTGGTGCAGGTCAGTGGAAGTAACTCTGGAGCAGCGTGACCTTTCAGGAGTCATGGCAAACACTCACATTTCTAATGAGAACTTTGACTTTTATAGGCCTTTTGTTTTTATGTGTAAAATGTGTGTTAAGGGCAAATTAATAAGTTTCTGAGAGCATGTCAATCTCAGAGACTTCTTTCCCTTATTAGTGGTTGACTTAAGAAGATATTAAATTTCTGGGTTAGTTAGACCAGTGTTTGAACAAACACACTTCTTTCACCTGTCCCATTGAATTGGAGGACTGACCACATGGAAACTAATTTATCATGGAGACCAACGGTAAAGATGTTAGTAACAACTAATAAGTAGCAATTTATAAGCTGCTGTAACTCCTGAATTGGTGCTAGATGTATGTGTGCACTTGTGTATTCAGTAAGCCTGTTGAGTAGCCCCTCCATGTGAGCTCTGTGCTAGGAGCTGGGAATAGCCCTTGCCAACAAGGAGCTCACCAGCTAGATGGGAATTTGTCTAGCACGCACATTTTGAAGTAGTATGGTAAACGATAATTGAGGGTAAGAACTGCTCTACTCATATGTCATTTTCTTAGTAAGGTCTTCTCTAACCACACTGAGTAAAATCTGAAACCTCTGACAATCCATTTCTCTTCCCTGTTTAACTTTCCTCCTAATATACTACATAGTATGCCTTTTCAAATCTTGTTTGTTTTCTATAAGATCCACAAAAGCAAGGATTTTTGTCTGTTTATTGTAGAATTCCAGAATAGTGCCTGGCTTTAGTGTTCAAGTCCTCTATTTCCTTATTGTTCTACTATTATTGAAAGTAGGGTATCGAAGTCTCCAACTATTATTTTAGAACTGTCTATTTCTCTCTTTAATCCTGTCAATTATTAATGTATTTTGGGGCACTCTTAGGTACATAAATGTTTTTAATTGTTACATCTTTTTTTTTCATGTTTTTATTTATTTTAGAGAGGAAGGGGGAGAGAGAGAAACATCAATGTGAGAAACATCTATCAGTTACCTCCCATATATACCCTGACCAGGGATTGAACCTGCAATCTGGGCATGTGCCCTGACCAGGAATCAAACCGGCAGCCTTTTATGCATGGGATGATGCTCAACCAGCTGAGCCACACTGGCCAGGGTGCTAATATCTTCTTGATATAACTTCTTTTGGCTTAAAATTTATTTTTTCCCACAACAATATAGCTCCTGAGCTCTCTTTTGGTTACTATTTGCATGGACCATCTTTTTACTTACAACCTATTTGCATCTATGTATCTAAAGTGAGTCTCATGTAGAAAATACATAGGTGGAGCCGAAACCGGTTTGGCTCAGTGGATAGAGCGTCGGCCTGCGGACTGTAAGGTCCCAGGTTCGATTCCGGTCAATGGCATGTACCTTGGTTGCGGGCACTTCCCCATTGGGGCGTGTGCAGGAGGCAGCTGAACGATGTTTCTGACTCTCTATCCCTCTCTCTTCCTCTCTGTAAAAAATCAATAAAATATATATTTTTTAAAAGAAAATATATAGGTGGATCATAGCTTTTTGTTTTGTTTTATTAATCATAGGCATATACAAAATTCCCTATTTAATTTATTTATAATGATAAATACCTTTTTTCAATTACAGTTGATATTCGTTTGTTTTTAAGACTAATTGCTACAGTCTTTTTAAAAATATTTTTTGATTGATTTCAGAAAGAGGAATGGAGAGGGAAAGATAGAAACATCAATGATGAGAGAGATTCATGGATTGGCTGCCTCTTGCACGCCCCCTACTGGGGATCAAGCCCACAACCCAGGCATATGCCCTGACTGGGAATTGAACCGTGACCTCCTGGTTCATGGGTCAGCGCTTAACTGCTGAGCCATGCTTGCTAACTTGGTTAGGCTTGCATGCACTCTCTCTCTTTTTCTCTCATCCTCTCTCTTCTTCCCACCCTGCTCTTCTTTCTCCCTTTCGCACCTCATATCATTTGAGAGTTTCTTTTGGACATCATGGGAGAATATTCATTTTTTATCATTTAAATTCTTTAAGATTTATTTTATCTCTTAATATATGGTCAACTTTTCTAAATGTTTCATGTGTGCTTGAGAATATGTATAGTGTTTGAGTGCAATTTTGAATGTGTGTCTAGTTTGTTAACGGTTTAGACCATTATAACCATACTAGAGGCCCGGTGCATGAAATTTGTGCAGGGAGGGGGTATCCTTCAGCCAGCCTGCACCTCTCCAATCTGGGATCCCTTAGACATCCCTCTCACAGTCCGGGACTGCTGGCTCCTAACTATTCGCCTGCCTGCCTGCCTGATTGCCCCTAACCACTTTGCCTGCCAGCCTGATAGCCCCCTAACCACTCCCCTGCTGGCCTGATTGACACCTAACTGCTCCCCTGCCGGCATGATCGTCCCCAACTGCCCTCCCCTGCCCACCCAATCGCCTCCAACTGCCCTCCCCTGCCGGCCCGATCAACCCCAACTGCCTTCCCCTGCAGGGCTGAGGGGACTGGGCACCGCCATCTTGTGGCTGTGGGCGCCTCCATCTTGTGAGGGCATGATAGTCAATTAGCATATTCCCTCTTTATTGGCTGTGGGTGCCATCATCTTTGTGAGGGCATGATGGTCAATTAGTATATTCCTTCTTTATTAGATAGGGGTTTTTTCCTATTAAATCTTCATTAGTGTGGATTTGTCTATTTTTCCTTCAGTCTATCAATTTTGCTTTATATATTTTGTGGTTATGTTATTAGATGCGTATAAATTTTAAAATTGTTATGTCATTTTCTGGATATTTTATCCTTACAAGGTTACTATCTTTTATAATAATTTTTGCCTTAGGGTCTATTTTTGCTTAATATTAATAGAGCTATACCAGCCTTTCTTTTAAAAATAGAATTTTCCTGGCAAATATTTTTCTAATCTTTTTACTTTCAGCTTTTATATATTTGTATTTTAGTCAGAGCATTAGGTTCATTAGCATTTAATTTATTTATTCATAGTTGGATCTGTGGTTTACTTTATATCTTATTTTGTCTTGCCTATTCAGTGTTTATTTTTCTCTCCTTTCTTGGACCTTTTAGATTCATTACTTTTTGCTCATTTTACTCATTGACATTTTTCTTCCTCAGCTAGTTTCAAAGTCATAAACTCAATTTCTGTTTGTTTGTTTGCTTTTATAGGGGTTACTTTAGAAATAATATCATGCATACCTAAATTATCAAAGTTTAATTATCAGAGGTAAATATCAAAGACAAAGAAAGGAGCATCAATGCTACATGTATGGCTCAAAGTAGAATTCTCAGAGAACTTTAAAAATTATTTTTAAAATATAACAAAAGTTATCTGTAACACAGGTTCAAATATCTATAATAATAAAAGCGTAATATGCTAATTAGACTGGACGTCCTTCTGGACCAAGTCGGGGCTACAAGGGAAGCTCGGGTCCCGGGTGCCAGAGGGAAGCTGGTGCTGGCAGCCGGGGGAAGGAAGACCTACTCTTGCATGAATTTCGTGCATCAGACCTCTAGTACTAAAGTAAAAAGCATTGATTGCTTCCTCTTATCATACCATTTGGTGTGCCTCCTTCCAGAGCCTTCTCATATATGAGCTTATGGGCTGGTGCATTAAAAATATGTGAACATGCTATGTATTTTCTGCAACTTGTTTGTTTTTTAACCTCAGATCATAGACACCTTTCCATGTCAGTACATACAGATGTATATCATTCTTTTTAATGGTTATATAATATTGCAAGGATAGATGAATCATAGGTTACTTAAGCATTTTTCTTTTGAAGAGATATTTACATGGATACCGATTTTTCACTATGAAAACAGTGCTGCAGTGAACATCATTGTGCATAAGGCTTTGGTACCCCTTCTATAGGACAGATTCCTAAACGTGGAATTGCTGGCTTAAAGGGAATATAGATTAATTTTCATTAAAGAAATTAGGTAACAAGATATCTGGAGTCAAAATCATAGAAACAGAAAGTAGAATGCTGGTTGCCAGGGTTGGGGGAGGGGAAATAGGGAGTCATTCAGTGGGTATTGAGTTTCAGTTTTACAAGATGAAAAAGTTCTAGAAATCTGCACAACAACATAGTTAACACTACTCAAATGTTCACTTAAAATGGATTAAGAGGGTACATTTCATATTATGTGTTTCTTACCACAATTTTTAAAAAAATCTTTAGCCGAAACCAGTTTGGCTCAGTGGATAGAGCGTCGGCCTGCGGACTGAAAGGTCCAAGGTTCGATTCCGGTCAAGGGCATGTACCTTGGTTGCGGGCACGTCCCCAGTGGGGGGGGTGCAGGAGGCAGCTGATCAAAGTTTCTAGCTCTCTATTCCTCTCTGTAAAATATATTTTTTAAAAAAAGAAGGCTGAGGACAGAACTGAAGGAAGCATTCAACCTTTATGGACAGAAGGAAGAAGAGCAATCAGCTGAGACCGAGGAGCAGTCAGACAGAATGAAAACATGGAGATGGTGGCAGGTGGCATCATGGGAGATAAGGGAACATGGTTTTAGAAGGAAGGGTTAGTTTAGGTGGCAGATGTTGCAGCAAGATCACATAAGACTGAGAAAGCACCACTGTTGGCTTTAGAAATTAAATTCTTTGCCATGTAGTATACTATAAGTAGAAATCAGATTTCAGTGAGTAGAAAAAGAAATATGAGAAAATGGAGAGAGTGATAGCCTGGTTCTGCTTTAGGAGGCAGGGACACTGACATTTATTGAATGTCAGGTACTGTTACCTCTGACACATATAATAAATTTGATTGTTCTACCTAACATTATTTTGGTTAAAAAAATACATTTCTTTTGTCCAGAGTCATTTTCAGCTTTGTGTGCATAGAAGGTGTGAGTACTTCATGATCTAAAAGGAAAAGGAACCTCTTTCACTCCCGTGGCAAAGTTCTCGACTTTCATCCCTTGGGTGTGTGAGGGGGAATGTTGGCACATGGATTTTTGTCTACATTCTATCATCAATCCTCTCTTAATTCCAAACAGAATTGAGCTATTACCCCACCTTCCTTCACTCCCAGGCCCGGTATGAAAGCCAGCGGATCCAGCTGGAGTCAGAGCTGGCTGTGCAGCTAGAGCAGCGGGTGACAGAGCGGCTGGCCCAGGCTCAGGAGAGCAGCCTGCGGCAAGCAGCTTCCCTGAGGGAACAGCACAGGTACTTGGACTTACAGGATGCTGCCCTCCTCAGCCACACGGGTGTCGTTCGTGCCCAGCCCACACATCCTGTCCAATCCCTTTATCGTTTTACAACATGTTGGCTGCCTCAATTGGACAAAAGTGCATCTGGGGGACAGCTGCCCACAGGTGCACATAGAGAGCCAGCGGGCTTGATGATTTTCCTCCCATAGGGCGTAGCCTTTACCCAGTAACTGATGGGACAATGAGGAGCTGTGACCTACTCCATCTCCAGAGCTGCCCTGTGGGATCGAGCCTCTTTCCCATCCCAGTCTCACTTCCCTCATCCCCACTCCCCTACCAGTTTTTTCTGGAAATGCTTCTTAAGTGAATCATTTTCCCATAAATCCTCATCTCAGCCTCTGCTTCTGGGGAACCACCCTAAGACACCAGCTTTGTCCTGGTCTCTTTCCTGAGCCCACTGTGCTGTGCCTTCTGGCTGCCTGTGGCTGGCTGTCTCTCACAGGCACACATGCTGGCTTACTTCTGTCTCCAGATTCAGTTTTCTCGTCTCACCTGTCCTCTTAGGAAGCAGTTGCAGGACCTCAATGGACAGCACCAGCAGGAATTGTCCACTCAGTTGGCTCAGTTCAAGGTGGAAATGGCAGAACGAGAGGAAAGGCAGCAGCAGGTGGCTCAGGACTATGAGCTCAGGTACTGGTCCTTGGAGTGTCCCTTTAGGCCTGGTCCTTTCCCTGCACATAGAGCCCAAACTGGGAGTGGTGAAGAGCTGCCCCGCCATAGACCTGTCCTCTTCTGCATCGGCCCCACTGCCTTTCAGGATTTCCGATGTCTTCTGACATTCCATTTTGGTTCCTCTTGTTCCAAGTCTGCTTTCTCAAAGGCTGCCTACGTCAGCTCTCCCGTCTTTTCTTCAGACTGGCCCGGGAGCATGCGCGAGTGCGGGAACTGCAGAGTAGGAACCAGCAGCTGGAGGAACAGCGGGCCGAGCTGGTAGAGCGACTCCAAGCCATGCTGCAGGCCCACTGGGAGGAGGCAAACCACCTGCTGGGCACCTCTACTCGGCCTGCCAACCCCCCAGTAGGCATTTCCCCTTAAGCTAAGCTGCTCAGAGTTGTGTTTCGATCCCTTCTTTAGAAATCTAGCTTCCTCCCAAGGGAACTCCTAAGTTCAGGTCCTTGGACCTGCATTTTTTTTTTTTTAATCTGTGTACTTTTTTTTAAATTTTAATTTATTTATTTTATTTTATGTACTTTTTTAAAAAAAAATCTGTGTACTTGTCTCATCAAAATAAATCTTTTTTCCATGGCCATAGCTCACCCAGACTGGCCACATTGTGTTGGGCCTAACTCTCTCCTCCCAGCCCAAGAGGTGGTGAGGAACACATGATATTAGTTTTGCCAAATGGTAGTTGAATTATGATGTTAAGGGCCAAAATTATTACTAAGTCCTGCCCTAGAGTAGGGTTGAGAGTCTCATCCCTCACCCGTCTTATGTTGGCATCTCCTGCTTCCTTCTTTTAATTATGAAATTTTTATTATTAGCTAAAATGTTTTTATGAATAGGTAGTAGCATGCACATGGTAAGAAAAAAAATCCAAACAGATAAAAAAGGTACACAGTGAAAGTAATCTCCATTCCATATCTGCACCTCAGTCTCCCGGTTCCTCTCTCCAGAAGCAACCACTGTTACTGGCGTCTTGAGTGCTCTCCCCAAAAATGGTAGCCTTCTATACACTATTGTATAATTTTTTATTTAAGTACTTATTGGTGGAACTTAAAATTGTTGCTATATTTTGCTACATTCTATAAATTGCTGCAATAAATATTATCAATCAATGTTTTTGTGCAAATATATCTATAAAACTTCTAGAAATGGAATTGTAAGATCAAAAATAAGCATTTTAAAATTTGATAGATACTATCAAATCCTCTTTTAAGGAAGTTCTACTAATTTGTAATCTGTACCATGTCTTGCCTCTTTAAATGCACTGGGCTTTGACTCTTCTTTCTGCCTACCTCTTATGCCCAGGCCCCAACCGCCTGCCCCTCTAGCCCTGGGCCTCAGGAACGAGAGAAGGGGGAGAGGAGGAACTGGACGATGCCTCCCATGGCCGTGGCCCTAAAGCCTGTATTGCAGCAGAGCCGGGAAGCAAGGGACGAGCTGCCTGGGGTTCCACCTGTTCTCTGCAGCTCCTCCCCAGACCTTAGCCTCCTGCTGGACCCCCCTTTCCAGAGCCAGCATTCCTTCCAGCCCCTGGAGCCAAAGCCAGATCTCACGTCATCTTCAGGTAACTGTGGACAGACATCTTTGGGTTCCCCTTACATGCACTAATTGGCTCCCTCTTACCTCGCTTCTTTTCTGTCTGGGACTTGAGCATTTAGATGTCTGAGTGACCTTGGGTTGCAAGGAGTAGAAATCTACTCAAGTTGGTTTGAATAAAGGCCGTGAGAGCTCATGGAAATGTGATGTAGCTGGACCTAATGAGAACTGGAGTTGGACCCAGCAGCGCTGTCAGGGGCTGAGGCGGCTGCTCTTCCTCCCTTTGGGTTTGCTTGCATGGGCTCTTGACTGCCTCTCCCTGCACATCTGCTTCTCTCTCTTGGTAGACCAGCACTTCCTCTACTCAAGATTTTAGCTCTCATAACTTTAGCTTGAACATGGACTTGACCAGCCAAGACGCTAGATAACCTTATAGAGACCACGGTGTCTGTTTCTTGGGTCCAGTTTAAAGAGATGCAATCTGATGGATTGGCTAACCTTGGGAGTGCGCAACTTGGGTGGATGGGGGTGCTCTGTGTGGTGCAAACATGACAACCCAGGTTGAATTAAGAATGAGGGATGCCCTGGCCAGTGTGGCTCATTTGGTTGGAGTGTTGCCCTGTGCACCAAAAGGTCTCAGATTCAATTCCCGGTCAGGGCACATAACCCAAGTCGTGGGTTTGATCCCTGGTTGAGGTGTGTGCAGGAGGTGGCCGATCAATGTTTCTCACATCGATGTTTCTCACATCAGTGTTCCCCCTGAATATTAGTTTCAATTCTTTAAGTAGTTTATTGTGGTACTAGAGGCCCGATGGCACGAAATTCATGCAAGGGGCTCGGCCCTCACAGCCAGGGCAGCTTGCCTCGGCCCTCGCAGCCCTGGCTTTGTTCAGAAGGTCGTCCGGAAGGACATCGGGAAGGTCGTTCGGCTGTCCGGTCTAATTAGCATATTATGCTTTTATTATTATAGATTTATTTATTTAGAGTTTGAGTACTGCAGCTTTCCCCTTTCATCTACACTTCTTAGAATTCAGCTGATTCATCTCTCAGTCCCCTATAACCCTTTCCTCCAGCTACTTTAATTTTTCGTTATCTTCTCCTTGCTACAATGTCCCTCTTATATTTAATAGGCCTCTTTTTGGGGGGCATTTGGTGAGCTGAGTTGTGGAGGAACCCCTGCCCCTACAACATACATATGTGTACGTGCGCATGCGCACATACATGTTTCATTTTACAGATGGGGCCTTCTCTGCAGTTGGAGCCTTCCATCCCGATCACAGAGCAGAACGGCCATTCCCTGAGGAAGATCCTGGATCAGATGGCGATGGCTTCCTGAAGCAAGGGCTGCCACCCCCTTCTCAGCTGGAGGGGCTCAAGCATTTTTTGCAACAGGTAAGAGAGGGCCCGCTCATCCCACCTTCTTTTTTTCTTCTTCCTTCCTCATTTCCTTTTTCTACTCTAGGAGTCCAGGACTCTGGCTTCATCTCCCTTTTTGGATTAATACTTTGTCCCAGCTTCTTACTCTCTCAGTCTTATTCCTATCTCATAAATCCTTTCTGGAATTTAGCTGACCAACTGTAGCTCTTACTTCCCCAGCTTCTGCTTCCCTCAGATACCTAAGTCTCTTTCTTTATTGGTCCTGAGGGAACCTTACTCTCTTGTCCCCCAGCTGCTGGAGACAGTACCCCAGAACAATGAGGACCCCTCTGTCGACCTGTTACCCCCTAAATCTGGTAAGTGCCAGCCTAAAGAAGGTTGGGGCTGGCCTGGAAAAGTGGGAGTGGGTTGTCTGGGAAGGACTTTTAGGATCTGGCAAAGATGATGGAGCCTAATAAAGGCCAGGGGGCAGGACCTCCTTGGCTCTTTAGCTCATTTCCTGATTCTTTGATCTCTTTCCTTTTGCTAGTTCCCCTGACTGTCCCATCTTGGGAGGAAGCCCCTCACGTGCCACGCCTCCCACCCCCTGTCCATAAAACTAAAGTACCCTTAGCCATGGCGTCTAATCTTTTCCGGGTCCATGAGCTTCCCTCAACCCATTTACAGAGCAGTGGTCCCAGCAGCGGCTCCCCAGAGAGAGGTAAGCAGGTCATGGTTTACTGGGAGACAAAAAGGGAAGGGGTTGGTTGTGGAGCCAGTACGTGGAACAAAGGCCCTTCTGGGTTCCTAGGGAGATGGGATGAGGGCTAGGGAGAGGAGGACTAGGATGCAACCATTACTGATATGCCTCTTAGGTGGAGATGGGCTCACATCCTCGAGGCAGCTGATGGAGATGTCTCAACTGTTACGGCTATACCAGGCTCGGGGGGCACTACCTGCTGAGGATCTGCTGCTCTACCTGAAGAGGCTGGAACAGAGCGGGTACCAGCCTGGGAGGGAAGGGAGGAAGGATTGGTGGGTAGAATCTGGACTGTGGGCAGGCAAATGGGTCAGGCAGGGAAGAGAGGGTTGTGTATGTTGTCCATTGAGTACTCTTGTCCTTTTCTGGGGAAGAAAGTGAGGGTGAGATGTACATCAACAGGTCGTTTCTTCCTATGTCTCTCACTGCTCCCACCTTTCTTTTGTCTCTTCTTTTCTACTTTGTTTTTTTCTTTGCTTCTAAAAAGTCTCTTCACAATGTCTTTCTACCTTAGTTTTGTCTTCTTTACCCTGCAGCTCTTAATTCTGAAGCCTAGACTGTGATTTCCTAGTATAACTCAGTATTTGATTCCACTTATATCTCCTCCTATTTAATTCCAGGTCTATCTTGTTTATTTTTATTCTTTTTTTAAATATATTTTTATTTATTTCACAGAGGAAGGGAGAGGGATAGGGAGATAAAAACATCAATTATGAGAGAGAACCATTGATTGGCTGCCTCCTGTACGCCCCTTACTGGGGGATCGAGCCCGCAACCCTGGCATGTGCCCTTGGTTGGAATCGAACCTGGGACCCTTAAGTCCGCAGGCCGATGCTCTATCCACTGAGCCAAACTGGCCAGGGCTATTTTTGTTCTTAAGAGACAGAGTTGGGGAGCAATTCTTCTATTCAGTGTTGGGGAGAGTGGGAGGAACTGCTTCCCCATCCTGCTCCCTCGTGTGCAGGACTGACAGCCGAGGAGATAACGTCCCTAGAAGGAACGCAGACTCCCGCTTGGGTGAGGTCCCCCGGAAAGAGGTGAGCGCAAGCAGGGCAGAACGTGGGGGATGGAAGGGCTCCCACTCACTGGCTCCTCCAACTGCACACACTCCCTGGCTGGCTCTGTTCTCTGTGGCCTGGCCCATCCCATTCCTGCTCCATTTTCTGTAGTGGCCCCTCCCCTTTGCCGAAAGATGCTGGTCCTCTCCAGGCATGACGCCTTTCCAGTGAGGTGGGGATGAGAGTACACAATGCTGACTGTCTCTTCTCTTCCTTCATCTCTCAGATTCCCTCCCAGGCTCTCCCTCGCCGCCTCGCCGCAGTCCCTAAGAATGAAAAGCCCCCAGCACGCAAGAAAAGTGGACACCCTGCCCCTGGCAGCATGAGGAGTCGGGCGGGAATCTGGAGATGAGCCCCTTGCCCTTTCTCCTCTTGTTTGTGCTCTTATTACTCTTTTAATAAATGCTCGGTAGTCTGTATTAGAGTCTGTGACTCTTAGCAATTGGCAAATGGAGGTTTTGTAGGAAACTATTTTGTAAAGAAACTTCACTTTATTCTGTTTGAGTATGTTTTTATATGTTACATTTCTATTTTATATTCTGTGGAAAAGGACAGGAGGACAGTCTTATGGCTAGATTGGAGAAGTTTTAATGAGCTAAGGTTCAATGTTTAAAGGATAAAACCTACAGAGTGACTAGCTGTGGTTGGCAGTGTAATTTTAAATGATTTTTATTTTCTTTATACGTTCCTGTGTTTTCCAAATTTTCTAAAACAAGTATGTATTATTAATCAGAACAAACAAACTTTTAATAAAAGAATAAGTTATGGAAAGAGTTTGAGTAAAAATTTGATTGTTGGAGAGAGAGATTTTTCTTTCTTTTTTTTTTTTTTTTTTGCGTTGTCCCGAGCCTCGTCCATGCGCACGGCGTTCTCGGGGGCCGAGAACGCCTGGATCACCTCGGCCAGGACCACAAGAACTTGCTTTTTGGGGTGGGCCTTCCGGTGCGAGCCGGAAGACCTGCTGGACAAATTCAAAAAGAGCTGTAAGCACTAGAGAGATTTTTCTTTCAGGAGCAGATAATTATTTTAAGATTTTAACTTTTTTAAAAGAATTGAATTGAGAAGGAGGAAGGGAGAGGGGGTGCAGAAAGGAGAGGAAAGGAGAGAGAGAGAAACCTCAATCGATTGCTTCCTATACACTCCCAGGCCTGGGATTGAACCCTCAACCTAGGTATGTGCTCTGACTGGGAATTGAACCTACAACCTTTTGGTGAATGGGAAGATGCTCCAACCAACTGAGCCACCCACCCAGGGCCTAGGTGAGCGTTTTTAGTGACAGAATCTACTAGAGTCTGTGAGGCCCTTCTGTTTGCTCCTGAATTATTCGGTTAGGCCCAAAATAGATATAATAGGATATAGACTCAAATAGAATTTCATATTAATGAATGTTTAGGTCTTATTTCCTCCCATCTAAAAAGTAACTTCTTAGCCCTAGCCAGTTTGGCTCTGGATAGAGCGTCAGCCTGCGAACTGAAAGGTCCGAGGTTCGATTCCGGACAAGGGACCATGCCCGGGTTGTGGGCTTGATCCCCAGTTGGGGACTTGTAGAAGGCAGCTGATCAATGATTCTCTCTCATCATTGATGTTTCTATCTCTCTCTTCCTTCCTCTCTGAAATCAATAAAAATATTTTAAAATATTACCGTATTTTCCAGTGTATAAGATGACTTTTTAACCCAGGAAAATCTTCCATACGCCCAGTCATCTTATACGCCGGAAAATACGGTATTTAAAAAAAAGTAACTTCCTAGCCCCTGGGAGAGGGAAAAAGGAAAAAGGAAGAAAAGATAAACACACCTGACCAGCAGGTGTATGGGTTCTCCTGCCCCAGCTCCGGCCAGGACAGCGTGGTCACCCGTTCACTCAGGACTGCTCTCGCTGGCAGAGACACAGGCACACTTGCAGAGGAGTAGCACCAGGCTCGAGGGGCTTTCCAAGCTGCCTCTCACCCACCTATGGAAATGTTTGCTTTTCTGCTTTTTACCTCAAATACATAAAATTGATTTGACCAAACTCTGTGACTTATGACACAGTATCATTTTTGGTAGCAGAGGGTTTTATACCATTTTTAAAAAACTGGCAAAATGAACACCTAGTCTTATCTCATTATCTCTTGGATTCCAACTTGCCACCATCAGTCAGCATGACCTACATTTTTCTTAACATTAAAGATAGTCAGGAGAATATTTTCCAGCTCTCCAGAACAAAATCAGAAAAGGGCACAGTGCTGACTTAACCATTTTGTGAGCTAATTATTTTGATTTTTTGAAAATATGCTATACCCACATTAAAAGTCTGCTTTTTCACCAAATACCACCAAGGAGGCTGGGGAGGAGGAGAAAACCCACAGTCAAGCAGCCCCCCATTTTTCCTCCTATAATTAATTGTCTTGGGAATATTCTGAGAGAGAAGAATTAAAATATTTTTGGAGCTCTATAAAAACCCACATTTAGATGAAGTGGGTGCATCGGTTAAGGCCAAGTTTCACTTGGTGTTGACAGGGTGTGATATGGGACTTTGCCTCCTGAGGACTCCCATAGCTACTGGGTATTGGTTCTGGTGGTAGAATATATTAGGATAAAGGATAAGCTGTTATAACAAAGAAACCCAATGGTCCAGTGGCTTTTGGGCCCAGTTTATTCTTTGGTAAAGTCCAGACCAGTGGGTGGTCCTGCTGCAAATGATCACCTAGGTCTCGGGCTCCTTCCATCTTGCTCTGCCATCCCCTAGATCAGTGTTATTATTTGTGTGGTTGAAGCAAGATCATTGTCACGTGGGACCTCAACCGGCAAGAAGGGAAGAGAGCCATGTCCAATGTCGTAAGACCCATACTTGGAAATACCACACATCAATTTTGTTTCATTGGCAAGACCTTGGTCACATGGCCACATGGCGGAAATGTGGCCTAGTTGGCTGCCATGTATGCAGCTATAACTATTACTGTACAAGATCTAAGGAAGAAGTAAGATTGGATTTGGGCGGACAAGTAGCAATCAGTATTGACTGTGCAGATAATGGAAAAATGCACCAGACCATATAAATCAGTCCAACTATGTCAAGTGTTGCTGAGACATGGAGCAATAGAACCTCTACTTATGCTCTACTGGTAAGAGGCCCAGGAGAGGAAAGTAGATCACTTTGGGAAATATTTTTGCATTAAATAGGAAATGTGATGATGCCCACACCTTGGGATGCAGTGACTGTCCCTACGGAGATGCCCTAGAAAAACTTGCCTGTGTGTGCACCAGGAGACAAGTGCAAGAAACTCATAGCAAAACCTGCAAACAGCCCGCCAGCGTGTCTCCGTGGCTGAGTGTCAACCTAAGAACCTGGAGGTCACGGTTCAATTCCCGGTCAGCACATGCCTGGGTTGCAAGCTCGATTCCCCATGTGGGGTGTGCAGGAGGCAGCCAATCAATGATTCTCTCCCATCATTGATGTTCCTATCTCTCCCTTCCTCTCTGAAATCAATAAAAAAAAAAACAAAAAAACCCTGCAAACAAATGGATAAGCTGAAGTTATATACATTAATATGGATAAACATACAAACATAATGTTGAGTGGGAAAAGCAGATTGCAGAAGAAAATATCCGGTACACTGTTTATATAAAGTTTGAACACAAGTACAGCGCATGTGGGAAGCCGCCTATTGTCTTCACTAGCAAGGAGCTCGGAAGGCTGGTGACCCTTGAGCCCTGGCAAAGGTCAGAGCTATGCACCCACTGTTTAGTCGAGACAATGGTAGCTGAAGCAACTTCCCCACCAGACAGTCATGTAAATCCTTACTGATAAGATAGTCTTGGTTCGTGGGCTGATGCTCTATCTACTGAGCCAAACAGGCTGCGGCATCAGTGATCCTTGATGTTCCCTGGCTTGTAGACACGTCAGTTCAATCTCTACCTCTGTTGTCACACAGTGTTTTCTCTGTCCCCCTGTGTCTTCACCTGGCCTTTTTATAAGGACATCAATAATTGGATTTGGGGCTCACCTCAATCCAGTATGACCTGGTCTCAACGGATTACTTCTGCAAAGACCCTGTTTTCATAAGGTCACATTCAGAGGTACTGGGGGTAGGACTCAACATATCTCTTTTGGGGAGATACAGCTCAATCCATAATAACCCATTAACAACACGCCTAGTATCCAGCTCTTTTTTTTTTTTTAACACCATTCTCTACTAAAAAGGAAGTAGGGCTTCTTCAAGAAATGGCTGATTCCAGGTCTAGAGCTGGGAAAGTACAAGATAAACTTAGAAAATCATGAGATAAACAGTAAGGAAGGCCCGGCTGGTGTGGCTCAGAGGTTGAGCATTGACCTATGAACCAGAAGGTCGTCACGGTTTAATTTCCAGTCAGGGCACACGCCTGGGTTGCGGGTGAGATCCCCAGTGTGATTGATATTTCTATCCCTCTCTCCCTCTCCCTTCCTCTCTCTGAAATAAAAAAATATATTTTTAAAAAGGTAAATAAAAGTAAGGAAGGATGTGCTCAAAGAATTATGGGAACATGACAAAAGAACACAGAAGCTGGCTTGAGGGGCTCTATGAGCCCCACTGTTTGAGCATTAAAAAAATAGGCCTGGTCAGTTTGCTCAGTGGGTAGAGCGTCAGCCCATGGACTAAAGGGTTGTGAGTCTGATTCCCGGCCCCAGTCAGGTGAGGATTAACAAAAAACAAACTGATTTTAGAGAGAGTAAGGAAGAGAGAGAGAAACATTGGTCAGCTGCCTCCCGTACCTGCCCCGACTGGGGATTGAACCTGCTTCCTTTTGGTGTATGCAACAATGCTCTAATCGACTGAGTCGTCTGCCTGAAATTATTTTATTTTTTTTTTAAATATATTTTATTGATTTTTACAGAGAGGAAGAGAGAGGGATAGAGAGTTAGAAACATCAATCAGCTGCCTCCTGCACACCCCCGACTGGGGATGTGCCCGCAACCAAGGTACATGCCCTTGACCGGAATCGAACCTGGGACCCTTGAGTCCGCAGGCCGATGCTCTATCCACTGAGCCAAACCGGCCCCAGCTGAAATTATTTAAAAAACCCCGATATGCCCGGTGGTGCTGACCTCCCCAGGAGACTCTGCCTCTCGAAAAGGATCCCCTTCATCCGTCTCCAGAGGGAAGGAAACACAAGCAGCAGCACCTGGTGCAGAGCCCGAGTTCCTACTTCCTGCGTGCGCGGTGCCCAGGATGCTGTAAAACCACCGGTGCCCTCAGCCAGGCACAAATGGTAGTTTTGTGTGTTGGCTGCTCCATGTCTGTCAGCCTCCAGGAGGAAAAACCAGGCTTACAGAAGGCTGTGCCAAACACGCCCTGAATCAAGGTGAGTGGGAAACCATCCCAATAAACATATTTTGGATTTTTACAAAAGCAATATGTTCAGCCCTAGCTGGTTTGGCTCAGTGGATAGAGCGTCAGCATGTGGACTGAAGGGTCCCGGGTTCGATTCCGGTCCAGGGCACATGCCCGGGGTTGCGGGCTCAATCCCCAGAGTGTGGCATGCAGGAGGCGGCCAATCAGTGATTCTCTCTTATCATTGATGCTTCTATCTCTCCCTCTCCCTTCTTCTCTTAAATCAATAAAGAAATACATATTTTTTTTAAAGTGATATGTTCATAACCCACAAAATACCATTTTTGCAGCATCAAATATCTAAGGAGAAATCTAATAAAAGAGAAGCAAAACTTCTATAGAGAAAATCCTAACCAGGGCAAAAGCAAATTCGATACTGTTTAGGAATACCTACATTATGTGATAAAACTAAAAAGAAAAACAAGGAAACAAAATACACCAAATTCAGGATATTGGTAGCCCCTGGGGTGGGGAAGAAGGTGATGTGAGGGGGAGGACACCAGGGGCTTTCGGTTGTAGGTGATATTCCATTTCTTCAACTGGCTGGTGATTACAAGGGTGTTTGTTATTGTGCTTTATAATTTATGCAGATTACATACATTTTTCTTGTATATCAAATATTTCATAGTAAGGGAGAAAATACATATATTATGGCATTTAAATTAGAAAAATAAACTAAACATAACTGTATATGTAAAACTATGTGTGAACATACATGTTGATAAACTGCATAGAGTAAGTACTAGAAAGATACCCACTGACAAAGACAAAATGCCTTCGACAAACTAATGTTGAGCATGTGACATTTTATGAAGTTACTGTCAAGGGAGAACAGGAAAAGAGTGTGTGTGCCAGCTCAGTGGCAAGTTGCTGCTGTGAAGTAACAGGGAATACTCCAATAGTTGGGGCCTGTGCAAAAGCCTAGAGAACTTTTGACATCAAAGTAAGAGAGGGCAGACTTAGGAATGAGGGAAGATTAAGATGACTGTCAGTTGAAAAGCACCTTAATGCTCAATATAGTTCATGTTCTTTTTAAAAAAATTTTTATTGATTTCAGAGAGGAAGGGAAGAGAGAGAGAGAAACACCCATGATGAGAGAGAATCATGGATCGGCTGCCTCCTGCAAGTCCCCCACTGGGGATCGAGCCCACAACACAACGCAGGCATGTGCCCTTGGCCAGAATCGAATCTGGGACCTTTCAGTTCACTGGCCGATGCTCTACCCACTGAGCAAAACTGGCTAGGGCTATAGTTCGTGTTCTTTACAAAGCTTCAAATGATCACACAGTAGCATCTTTTTATATTGGTACAAAGAAAGCATTACATTTAAAATGCAAATGCTTAAAATATACTGCAACTTTTTAAATTCCTTTTGGCATTATTTAGCTATATCAAGGACTTTAAAAAAAATTTTAAAGGGCCCTGACCGGGGAATTCAGTTGGTTACAGCATTGTCCTGATGCCAAGGTTGCGGGTTTGATCCCCAATCAGGACACATACAAGAAGCAACCAATGCCTGGCCTGTGTGGCTCAGTGGTTGAGTGTCGACCCAAGAACCAGGAGGTCATGGTCTGATTCAGGTCAGGGCACATGCCTGGGTTGTGGGCTTGATCCCCAGTGGGGGGCTTGCAGGAGGCAGCCAATCGATCCATCAATGATTCTCTCATCATTGATGTTTCTATCTCTCCCTCTCTTTTCCACTCTCTGAAATCAATAAAAACATTTTTTTTAAAAAAAGCAACCAATGAATGCATCAAATAGATGTTTCTTTCTCTCCCTCTCTCTCTCTCTCTCTTCTCTCTCTCTCTCTCAAATCAATAATTAAAAAAAAAAAAAGACCTGGGCCTCCCTTATCTTCTAGATTGTTCTCATTAGAACTTCTATTTTTCATTTGTACCACTTTTTACTGTTTGCGTTTTATTTTTACCATGAACATGGATTTTCTTTTTTAAATTATAATGTGATAATAATATCTGATAGTGAAGCGTTAATAATACCTAATAGTGAAGCGTTGGTGAACAAACTGTCTTGCGTCTGTGCTGAGATGATGTCAGCAGGCTCTGCACCCCAAAGCCAGGATTCCCAGCCACGCGCTTTGGCCTCAGCACTGGCGGTTGCAGTCCTGTCGTGTCAGTGCAGGAAGTCGGTGTTGCTGATGTTGACAATTTATCTCCCCCGCCTTTTGGGTTGACTGGGGAAGAACGACCAGCAGCCATAAATTGAGTGTTTGTGTGCAGCACTGTATGCAGACCCCTTTTGTATGGGGTGGGGTCTTTGGTGAAGAGAAACATGGGGCATGAGTATTTATAGGTTGGATTAGTCAGGATTCTTCAAAGAAACAGAAACAACAGGATATGTGTGTATATATATAAATATACATACAGAGAGAGAGACTTATTTTAAGGAATTGGCTCGCATCCATGCAGAATCTTGGCTAGTCCAAAATCTGAGGGCAGGCCTGCAGGCTGGAGACTCAGGGTAAGAGCTGCAATTCGAGTCCAAAGGCAGTCTGCGGGCAGGAGTCCTTCTTGCTTGGGGAGGTCATTCTTTCTGTTCAGGCCTTCACCTGATTGGATGAACACACCCACATTATGGAGAGCTATCTGCTTCAACTCAGAGGCTACTGGTTTTAAATGTTAATCAGCTGATAATAGAAAATCTCCCAAAAGCTGTTGGGGTGGCAGTATGCCAGGTTCTGGTTCAGTCCCCATTATAAATCGTCCTTGATTTTTTAATGTGTATCTTTCTCCCCCCCCCTTCATTTTATATTATTTCCCCCCCTTTAATTTAGAGAGAGAGGAAGAGAGAGGGGGTGGGAGAAGGAGGGAGAGAGAGAGAAACATTGATGAGAAAGAGAAACATTGATGAGAGAGAGAAATATCGGTTGCCTCCCATTTTCACCCAACCGGGGGTTAAACCTGAAACCTGAGTGTGTGCTTTGACCAGGAATCAAACCCTCCATGTACAGGACAACACTCCAACCAACTGAGCCACACTGGCCAGGGCATTAATGTGTATCTTTCATATAGACCGCCATTTGTAATTTATACATTGACACCCCAAAATTGCTTTATTTAGCCTGGATTGGGGCTTTTGTACATCAGCAAATTGTCTTATATAGAGAGGTGTTAATCTCTGTATACAATCATAGAGAGGTGTTAATCTCTGTATACAATTGAAAAATTTATTACTTGTTGCTTTAAAAGTAGAAAACAGCCCTGGCTGGTGTGGCTCAGTTGGTTGGGCTTCATCCCATGAACCCCAAAGTTGCCACCAGGTCACATGCCCAGATTTCGAGCTTGATCCCTGGTAGGGGGCATGCAGGAGGCAGCTGATCCACTCTCATATCGATGTTTCTCTCTCTCTCTCTCTCTCTCTCTCTCTCTCTCTCTCTCTCCCCCTCTCCTCTCCCTTCCTCTCTCTCTCAAAATCAATTTAAAATATTTAAAAAAATAAAACAGAAGAGTACATCTGCCAGTTTTAACAAGAATACAATTGAGCCCTGGCCGGTGCTGCTAAGTGGTTAGAGTGTTGGCCTGAGCGCCAAAGGGTCGCAGGTTCAATTCCTGGTCAAGGGCACGTACTTGGGTTTCAGGTTTGATCCCCAGCCGTGAGCAGCTCCTGCATACATATGTGAATAAACCTTGCTAATCTATCTTTTGTTACTTTAATTCACAGACCCTCAGTACTGAATTGAAGAGGGTAGAGGGAAAGTTTTTCCTCTTCAACAAAAGCAATAATTTTAGAATCTTCTTCAAGTTTGGGGTAGAATTTAGGGACTTCAGCTCCCCCTGGAGGAATTCTAGTCTTAGGCAAGCCTCTGCAGGAGAGAGTTTTCCATCAACCTAATGATTTTCACAGTATGAACGTACTTGCTTGAAGCCCAGAATCACAAAGGAGACCTGAGGTTCGTGGAGCACTGAGGCCAGGTCTCCGTTCTAATCCTAGAAAAGAGGACACTGGTGGGAAACATTTGCATGCATGCCCCATATTTCCAAGGCCTAGGAAAATGCAGCATTATATCTCCTTTTCCACATTTTCTTATGTGTATCCACTTTTGTTTTCTACTCACACTAGTGCACTGGGCCTGGAATTGAACCTGCAACCCAGGGACATGCCCTCAACTGGGAGTCAAACCCACAACCTTCCAATGCACAGGACTATGCTCTAACCCACTGAGCAACACCAGCTGGGATGTTTCACACCTTTAACTTGTATTAGTTATTAGTTACATATAAGTTTATAGTGTGAATATGAACATTTTTCAAGGTTGTCAAGCATTCTCAGACATCCCAAGTTCTGATGGCTGCAGAATATTACATCACATGTATGTGCCATAATTGTGCGTAATCAATCCCCTAGTTTGGGCAGTAAGGTTTTGCTATAATACATTATTGTTGTATTGAACATCTTTGTACAGAAATCTTTGTGCTAAGATCCCATATTATTTCCTTATGGTGATTCCTTAGAAGTAGAACTAAAGTAGGTTGGAGGGGATACACATTCTTAACTTTTCTTTTTATTGAGATATAACTTTAAGAGCCTGTACTGTGACCTGGAATTGAAGCATGACCTTCTGGTTTATAGGTCAACACTTAACCACTGAGCAACACCGGCTGGGCTGAGTATGCATTTTTATTATGGACATAATATATTTATGTATATGAGGACATTTGGAAAGTACAAGAGAAAAAATACTAAAAATATTCATATCCTACCATCCTCTTCTTTTCCTCTCTAACTTTATTGGACTTGGGGTGTGTACACACAGTTCTTTTCTCTTTTTTTGATTAATCATCACCTGAGGATATTTTTCCCATTGAATTTTAGACAGAGTGGAAGGGACGGAGAGAGAGAGAGAGAGAAAGAGGGAAACATCAACATGAGACACATCAATTGGTTGCCTCCCGCACGCACCATTTATAAGAATAAACTCAAAATGTATTAAAGACTTAAATGTAAGACTCACAATCTACTCAATAGTGTTGGGAACACTGGACAGATACATGCAAAAAAAAAAAAAAAAAAAGAAACGCCTAGAAAAAAACATAGGCAGTAAACTCTTTGACATTTCTCTTAGTAGTATTTTTTCTAATATAAGGGAAACAAAAGAAAAATAAACAAATGAGACTACATCAAACTAAAAGTTTTTGCACAAGAAAGAAAATCATCAACAAAATGAAAATACAACCTACTGAATGGGAGAGGATTTTGGTTAATATCCAAAATTTATGAAGAACTCATACAACTTAACATCAAAAAATCCCAAACCATCTAATTAACAAATGGACAGGGGACCTGAGGAGACATTTCTCCAAAGAGAACATACAGATGGCCAAGAGACATATGAAAAGATGCTCAACATCACTAATCATCAGAGAAATGCAAATTAAAGCCACAGTGAGGTATCACCTCACACCTGTCAGAATGGCTAGCATCAATATATCAACAAACAAGTGTTGGCGAGGATGTGGAGAAAAGGGAACCCTTGTGCACTGTGGCAGATTGGTGCAATCACTATGGAAAACAGTATGGCGGTTCCTCAAAAAATTGAAAATAGGCCCAGCTGGTGTGGCTCAGTGGTTGAGCGTCGACCTATGAACCAGGAAATCAGGGTTCAATTCCTGGTCAGGAAACATTCCCTGGGTTGCAGGCTTAATCCACAGTAGGAGGCATGCAAGAGGCAGCAGATCAATTATTCCCTCTCATCATTGATGTTTCTATCTCTCTCTCCCTCTTCCTTCCTCTCTGAAATCAATAAAAAATATTTTTAAAAATTAAAGATAGAACTACATTATGACCCAGCAATTCCACTACTGGGTATATAGCTAAAGAAATAAAAAACATTAACTCATAAATATGCATGCACTCCTATGTTCATTGCAGCATTACTTACAATAGTCAAGATATGGAAGTAAACCAAATGCCCATCAATAGACAAGTGGGTAAAAAAGCTATAATTATGTATGGTGCCAGTGGGTACTTGAATTATTGCATAAGTTATATAATTATCTAACCACTATGCTGTACACCTCAAACTAATATAAAATAATAGTGAATGTCAACTGTAATTGAAAAATAAAAAATAAAAAATTATTGAGCCTGTTGGTCATATTTATATCTTTTTAAAAACTATATATTTTTTATTGATTTCAGAGAAGAAGTGAGAGGGAGAGATAGAAACATCAATGATGAGAGAGAATCATTGATTGGCTGCCTCCTGCACACCCCCTGCTGGGGATCAAGCCCAAAACCCGGGCATGTGCCCTGACCGGGAATCAAACCCTGACCTCCTGGTTCATAGGTCAATGCTCAACCACTGAGCCACACCAGCCAGGCCATATTTATATCTTTAGAGAAATGTATATTCAGATTCTTTGCCCTTTTATAAATTGTGTTGTCTTTTTATTATTGAGTTGTATCATGAAAACATAAAAGAAGAAATTGCTAACTTACAAGCTGATTTCTTACTCATTTTCAAACCTGCTTTTGAATGAGGCCAGATTTTTTTTAGAACTGCATTTTAGCATTCAAGTGAAGAGAACATAAGCAACTTTAAAAACAGAAATTTCCTCTGCTCTCAACTGGCCAAGACAGGGAAGGCAAATAAAGGCAACATTTAGTAGTATCATTTGAAGAAATGGTACTTAAAAGGTGTCAGTTCATTCTTGACTTTTTAAACAAAACTGTGAAAGTCTTATAGCCTCAGTTCAGAGAGCCAGGCAGAGACAGGGACTAGATGAATGGCAGGGAGAGTTGATCTTTGACTCAATTAGGCTGAATCAATCTTGTCATTGAGTTCCCAGGAAAATTCAATTACAGGTCAAGTGTAGGAAGCCCAGTAATTGTGGCTTAAGCAGCAGAAATGGCAGGTGATCGATAGCAGCCTGAGGATGAGTTTGACTTCAAAGCCCCTGAATCTGAAGTGGGGAAAAGGCAGCAGAGCCACAGAGAGGAAGAGGCTCCCGGACTTGAAGAACTAACCACCGAGAGGTTTGCCCAAAGCCCAAGGGGCCCTGGAAATGGCACTGCCAGCCATGCCTGTGTATCCAGTCACTGAGCTGACTCATGGGGCCGAGGGGCTCCAGGGCGAGACCATAGACCCTGTTAGGAGCCTCCAGCAGCAGTGTCTGTAGCTGAGTGCAGTAGCATATGACCGGAAACTACACCACCAGGCCATGGCCAGAGGCTGGGCTGCAAGAAGTGGGCTCTGGGGAGAGCAAAAGTCACCACGTGGGACTAGTGACAACTCCTGAGGTAAAGAGATCTCTTTAGGAATCCCTTTTCCTGCTAAACTATGAGATTCATGGTAATAGCTGCTCCCTCTAGTGGTGACATAAATATTGCAAGAGGAGCTTTGTAACATTCCATCCAGAAGCTTTAGATGAATTCCACTATCTGCAACAAACAAAAAACCCACCACCACAGCCCTGCCTGGGTTGTTCAGTTGGCTGGAGCATCATCCCGTACACCAAAAAGGTTGGGGGTTTGATTCCCCGTCAGGGCCCATACCTAGGTTTCAGGTTCAATCCCTGGTCAGGGCCCATATGAGAGGCAACCAACTGATCTCTCTCTCTCTCTCTCTCTCTCTCTCTCTCTCTCTCTCTCTCTCTCTCTCTCTTGCTCTCTTTCTTTCTCTCTCTCTCCCCCCTTCACTAAAATCAATAAACATATCATATCCTTGGGTGAGGATTAAAAAACAACAATAACAATACCACAACAAAATCCCCAAACATTTGTGTGGAAAAAAATTCAAAATATGTTGCACTATAGTTTTTCAAGATGTTACCATTGGGGGAAGTTGGGTAAAGGGTACATGAGATGACTCTGTATCAATTTTTACTTAAAAAGTTTAATTAGCCGAAACCGGTTTGGCTCAATGGATAGAGCGTCGGTCTGCGGACTGAAGGGTCCCGGGTTTGATTCCAGTCAAGGGCATGTACATTGGTTGCGGGCACATCCCCGGTAGGGGGTGTGCAAGAGGCAGCTGGTCGATGTTTCTCTCTCATCGATGTTTCTAGCTCTCTGTCCCTCTCCTTTCCTCTCTGTAAAAAGTCAATAAAATATATATTTTTTAAAAAGTTTAATTAAATTGTATATAAGTCAAAAGACATACAATAATCTGGGATAAATATGTGCTAACTCTAATACACAAAGAGCTTCTAGAAACTGAGACGAAAAAGACCACCACTACAATAGAAAAAAAAAAATGAGCAAAGAATATGAAGAAGTAGTTCACAAAAAGGAGATATTGTATAAGTCTTTAAACACATGAAAAGAAGGTCAAACTTCCTCATAAGATAAACCTATAGTGAGACACCATTTTTTTCCTACCTCACAGATTGGCAAAAATCCCCATATGCAAAGGTGGACAACATACTGTGCTGGCCAGGGAATTGGCCAGGGTTAACAATCTGAGTTACAGCTGCCAGCCTCAGGGCCGCTACCAACGGTAAAACTATGCTGAAACAACATAGCAAAGAAAGTTAGACTGATTTATAAGACAACTAGAGGCCCGGTGCACGAAATTCATGCAAGCGTAGGCCTTCCTTCCCCCGGCTGCTGGCACCGGCTTCCCTTTGGCACCTGGGACCCGGGCTTCTCTCGCAGCCCCGGCTTCGTCGGGAAGGTTGTCCGGAAGGATGTCTGGTCTAATTAGCATATTACGCTTTTATTATTATGGATAGGGAAAGAGAGAGGAGAGTTTAGGGCCTCATCCCAGCAAGGTGTAAATCATTAAATGGTAATTAAGAAATGGGATGGATAAAGCAGACAGGGGCAGGTCAAAGCAGCACGCAGGATTTGGGGGGAAGCCCATGCTGATCCACCGACACTGAGGGACCCTAAACAAATCGGCTTTATTCACAGTAGTTTGGAGGAACTGGAAAGTGGAGCAGGCAAAGATGACAATGAGAAACCGTACTTCAGTCAGCCTGAGACCATGGCCTCCCAATCTAGTCAAATAAAAACATTTGAAAGGGTCTGAGTCCCTTGGCCTTACCCCTGCCCGGGGATTCAAGGCCACGTGCACATGCCTGGGTAACACGGCCCGGGCATAGAGAAGAGACATTTCTAGGACTCCGACACTGAAGCTCCATACACTGTGGTTCCAAAACCTGTTGGCGAGGCCCAACAGGGACTGCAGTTCGATCGAAAGGAAACGGGGATGCAACATGGATGAGATTAAAGTGGAAGTTTGGGTGAAAGTTGTGGTGTTTGAACAGACTCTATGTGAAGGGGTTTTTATCTCCTTTATTTGAATGTATTATGGGGATGGATAGTGTGACTGAAGAATGCGTCCCCTATCCAGTATTGCAAAACAGAAGGACTGTCAATTTGCCCTCTGCCGATACTGATTGGGAACTAGTCAATTGCCTGAGCCCACACAGGTTGTTAATTTGAAGCAGTGTGGAATACCTGGTAGACAAAAAGAGATTACCCCTTTAATTAATGCCCCATTGGAAGCTAGAGTGCTGGTGGGGACAGCGCTGTGTGCAGCACAGACCGGGGCTATTTATGGCAAAAGCACCACTCAACAAGGACCACTGGGATTTTGGACCAAAAATTTTCCATTTGAGAGATAATTACTAGCTTGCTTTTGGACATTAACTGAAACTGCCCCGTGACTGAAGGTTATACAATTGTCTTGAACCTGAAATTCCCATAATGTCTTGAGTGATGTTGGAGAAACACTCTAACGGGGAGGGCAGTGCCCAGAAGTGTTTCATAAGGAACATGCTACCAGGGGGAGGAAAGAGCGACTACCTGTTCCCTTAGGGCCGACTTTGGAACCACTTGAAATGGTGCTGGATCCTCAGGCCCCCTGGGCCCCTTGGGCAGGGCCTGTGAACAGCTCTCCAGTTACCAACAAGGAGCTTCTTGGTTTATGGGTGGCAGTTCCAAGATGAACAAAAAGCACCCTGTTTGGGGGACCATCACTCTAACGGAAGACGGTAAATGAATTCAGCTCAGCGGGCTGCATTGCACGCTATTTGGTGCTCTGTTTTCGTTTTTACCAACTCCTGGATAGTGCCTAATGGCCTAGCCGTGGGGTTATGCAAAAGGGCAATGGAAAACTGGACTGTGAAAGGGATGGCCATATGGCTCATTGCTCCATGGAAATCACTATGAAAACTTAAGGGCTGCATTAAAGTAGGACATGGCAAAGCCCGCCGGAAGACCTCCCTTCCAGGACTGGGTGGTGATTGGAATCTGCAAGTGCATATCCTGCTGTGCTTGCTTGAGGGGGCCGCCCAGGTCCATGACATGAGTGGACAGGGGTGCGTACTGCAGCAAAACAGAGATGGGCTGAATGGAGACATCTGCACCCTCAGAGACACAAAATGTCAAAAAAAACTGTCCTTGGGGGGTGGGGGGGGGGCGCGAAAAACAAACAAACAAACAAAAACAACTGTCTATCGGCCAATAAGAGAGCCAAGCACTGCAGACGGCTGCCAATGGGCCCTGAAGGGAATGGACACTTACTCTGGACAGGGCTCTGTGCACTTGATGCAAATGCTCAAAATACCACAAAAGATTTAAACAGAAAACAACGCACCAATTGGTACTGTAAGGTCACATTCTTTGCACCAAGAAATACAATTTTCATCTTCAGAGTAATCACCTGATAGGAATTGGAACAGACAAGGGAAGCTTTTGTTGTCTGAAACAGGGAGAGACAAAGGCCTGAAGTGCGGGCTCCCACACCTTCATCAGTGTGTGCTCACATTCAGTGTGAGGGAGGAAGGGGGAGTTGCCACGAGGAATGTTCCCCCACTTTTCTGGGTGATTGGAGAAAAGAGGAGGAGGAGGATGCACCATTACAGCTCTTCCCCACATCACCTTGCTCTCTCTTTCTTCTACCTGATACAGTGTCCCCGGACTGTGGGTGCCAGAGGCAAGGAGGATTCCAGGCAGGAAACTGTAACTACACCTTTGAACCGTTCTTTATGTCAGAACCCCCGCGGGCCTGACGGGGTGGATTGCGTCTTTACCTCATCTGACAAAATTGGGCCGAACGGTGACCACAGCCCGTGGAGAGAGGTGCATCCTATCCCATGTGCACGGGAGTGGGCTGAGGAGGAAGCATTTGCTAGAATAGTATAACTGAGGCATTCTGGACCAGCACAGTGACCCACACTAACTTCCCTTTCGAAGGTGGAAAAGTTTTTGATGAACAGAGTGGATCCAGAGACAGGGAAGCAGGGAACAGAGTGAGGAATCTCGGAGGGAAGGCAGGGGAGGGTGGGTGAGAGGTAACCAACCAAAGACCTTATATGCACATATGCATAACCCATAGACATAGACAATAGGGGGCTGAAGGGCTGGGCTGGGGACAGGCTGAGGGGTCAATGGGGGATTAAAGGGGACATATGTAATACTTTCAACAATAAAGAATTATTTTTTTGCCCTAGCTGGTTTGGCTCAGTGGATAGAGCGTCAGCCTGCAAACTGAAAGGTCCCAGGTTCGATTCCGGACAAGGGCACGTACCTGGGTTGTGGGCTTGATCCCTCGTGGGGGACTTGCAGGAGACAGCCGATCCATGATTCTCTCTCATCATGGATGTTTCTGTCTCTCTCTCCCTCTTCCTTCCTCTCTGAAATCAATAAAAATATATGAAAAAAAGAAGAATTATTTTTTTAAAGGTGGGAAAGTTTGGATATAAGTGGAGAGGAGAAAAGGTAGCTGTGCGTAAAGGAATGAATAAATGAACTCTGCAGTGAGGGAAATTCAGTATTACATGATGCCTCAAGAGAGACTCGGAGCAAGAGATGGCCTTGTCTCTTTGCTCAGTTATGTAGAATGCATGGAGCAGCGAAGCTATGTGTTACTAAGACTGATCTTGCTTTCAGAACCTGACAAAGTCAGACAGAGCCTGCAAACCTGAGTGTCGACTCTCTGAGACTCACTGTGCTTATACAATGTTGATGGGCTGGACTAGCTGTTAATGACTGGGTAGGACTTTAGCAACGTGCCAATGTCTTTCGACTCTTATTTTCCAGGTTATGTCTACTGCTACAATATGGTGCAACAACGACCTCGTTTCTAAGATTCAACTACCTTATGTAAACAGTCTCATGAAGATACCAACACCAATACTCCACTGAGCTGGGAAAAGGCCTGGCCTGAGGAAGAACGGAATTAGCTAACCATCAGCTCCTTCCATGCTATCATGGCAGCAGAAGCCCAAGCCACAGGGAGACGCTAGAAAGAGAAGGAAAAAGGTCCTTAACCCACAGCCCAGCTGAGCAACCAGACTCCAGCAGCACCCGCTGCCGGCCATGCCCGGGACCAGCTCGGGGCCCAGCCAGCGTCAAGGGCAGCGGAACTGCCCAGGCGACGCCCATCAATCCACGCCATGAAATTACAAATGGCCGGTGCGTCAAGACACAAGACATTGGGGTATTTTATTACTTAGCAAGCAATAGACAAAACACCTGACATTTCCAGTTACCAGGGCTTCCAGGATCTGCTTTTTTGGTGTCTGTCCCGCCAGCACTGGGTTTGAGCTTTCTCTTCTCTTCTCTTCTCTTCTCTTCTCTTCTCTTCTCTTCTCTTCTCTTCTCTTCTCTTCTCTTCTCTTCTCTTCTCTGCGGAGTCAGTGACAGATCATCCATCCCCAAGTTCCAGAATGCTGACTTCCCTGTCTGCTCTCGTTCCCTCCCCCATTCTTTGTGGCCTATGGATTCATGCCTTCTTAATTCCTGTACTGTCATTTCAGTGAGGTTTTGGAAGGGAGAGGAAGTGACGGATCTGTTTAATCTGCCCTGTTTAATCCAAAGTTTCTCCTGCATTAACATAGTCACGGAATTTCCCCTCCACTTCCTTTTTCACCCAAGAGCTCCTCTGCCCAGAAGCTCCTCCCAGACTCCACATACCCTAGAGTTGGGAGGTTTGGGGTTATTGGCCTCCTCTCTCCCCGTTGCTTCTTTAAGGGAACACGTCTCCGTTCCCTGATGAACATCACCATCTACTGACCAGTGAGCACAGCCTCTTCTTCATCCACGCTCCATCTTCTCATTCTCATGACGTCGGCATCCCCAAGGTCAATTCAATCATCACTCTTCCTCTTAGTTCTCTGCCTTCCTTGTGTCCCGTGGAACATACCTCCTTTAGTCACGCCCTCACAGGACCAAATGCCAACCGTGTCATCCCCTGCCTGCCCCATGCCTGATGTCACTAGTTCGGCAGAGCCTGCTCGTCACAGTGGCTGGCAAAGGAGGCTCTCGCCTTGCCTGAAGCTGCGCCTGCAGGCTGGGCTCTGTATCCTTTGTCTCCCAGCTCTGCCCGATCTCACTCCGTCTCCCTGTGTCCTCACCATGGTTTCTGAGGCCTGTCCAGCACCCGCAGAGCCTGATTTTGTCCGCAGACCTCTCCTCCCTCACCCTCTGTTCATGTCATCTGGGCTAGGCTGGCTCCACCCTCAGCCCCAGGTGACCCAGGCCTTGCCAATCTATCACGCTGCCAAGGGGCTGCCATGGGCTGGGGAGTCGTCAGAGTCCAGAGACTCAATTCTCAGACTTTCGTGGTGTTACCGGACTGAAGGGGTCCATTTGCCTGCGTGCGTCAAAGCCCAATAGACATGAACAGGAGTTTGCAGCCGAGAGAGTGAGGATTTCTTAAGGAGATGGCGCCATGCCTGGGGTCACAGGAGCTCATACTCAAAGACCCGACTCCCCGATGACTTCCAGGGGGAAATCGTTAATCATTATGACTAAGGGAGTCAGGGTCATGGTCAGGGTCGTGGTGTCTACCGATCGGTAAGCACTAGGGTAGGGGGTAGTTGGTCATTGCATCTGGTCCTGATGTCAGCCAAGGTGCTGCTTCGTCCGGTCTCACAAAGGTGCGGTTTGTGGGGTTGTTCTTGAGCTGAAACTGACTGAGGCCTCGAGGATGTTACCTCCACTTTGGCCGAAACTCCTTCTCTGTGGTCAACAGACCTAAGGCAGTTTTTCAAAAACTACTGAATGCTGACCAGAACGTCATTGTCCCGACGGCTTAATGATTAAGCAAGGGAGAGGGAGAGGGAGAGTCTGGGCTCCAGGTGAGGCCAATTTGAAAAAAAAAATCAAAATAAAAGGGCAGCCCTAGCTGGTTTGGCTCAGTGGATGGAGTATCGGCCTGCGGACTGAAGGGTCCCGGGTTCGATTCCAGTCAAGGGCACATGCCCAGGTTGTGGGCTCAATCCCCAGTGGGGGGCGTGCAGAAGGCAGCCAATCGATGATTCTCTCATCATTGATGTTTCTCTCTCTCCCTCTCCTTTCCTCTCTGAAATCAATAAAAATATATTTAAAAAAAAATAAAAGTGCAAATGAAAGGAAATAAGGTTCCTGTGTGGTTACCATGGAAGCCATTAGGTAAGTGGGGTCTTGGTTGAACTTAAGCCTGGAAGGATGGGGCTGTTTAAACCTGAGTCCAGCTGTGCCTCACGTCTATACTCTCCCGTAAATGTTCAGTTAGAAGAACCCACTAAGGCTTCCTGCCTTAGCCTGTTTGGTCTTGTGTCCCTGCCTGAATCTATCAGGAGAATCCTGTTTTAAAATGGCCCAAGAAATACTTAAAGAAACATTTCTCTTTTAAAACAAACAAAAAAACCCCACTTCAGCCATAGCCCTACAGCTCCCCCTGGTGGAAAACATTATTTCTCATTCTGGATAATTTGCCTTTATTTCAATCCACCAAGTGTCCCAACAGTCTGCACATATCTAGGTTAATTTAGAACAACTTTCCTTGTTCAAAAAAGTATATACCTGCTGTTATTTATAATCCTGATCACAGCCCTTTCCCATAATACTTTGTACTTCAGAACTATGATCCTGAACAAAACGCGTCCCCAAATCATACAGTGAATTTAGAATGTGCTAGACCATTAGGAATTAATTTTTATAACTATCGAAAAAGGAAAAATATAGAAGAGAAATAGATAACAGTAATGAACTAGAATTTTAAAATCCTGTCAAGTATACTTCATTGGCTTCTGGTTTCAAGGACTGTTCCCCACACTGACCTCTCTTTTCTCCCCACATTCCATGGAAATGATCAAAGGGAGAAATACAACATGAAAAAGAGAAAGAAAAAAGATCCAATCCGGCAAACCAAAAACGCACAGAGAATGCCATCGACAGGACAGAATATCGGAGGGATTTGAGGAAACGTATTTTTCTGTTGGGAGAGAGGTGAGCAGTGTGGAGAACCCCCCACAGAAGGGCTTCCCGCTCGCCTGAGAAGGTGGGAACGTTTCTCAGAGCACAGCAAGGCGCCAACTCCAGCGCAAGGCCTGGGGGGGCCTACGTGTCCGGGCAAAAGGGTTTTTGAGCTGTGCTGGTGCCCACTTCATTGTGCTGTTCTTCCTCAGCCACTGAGCCTGTGAGAACTTGCCAAAGCAGGTACAGGAGTGGGTGGGGAAGCCAGAGAGGCAATGTGTGCGGCGTTCCAGCAAATTCCTGCCACCACTTCAGACACCACCCAACCCAGCTGCCACCCCAACCCAGCTGCCACCCCAACCCAGCCCTTGCCACAGTTACTTGACCCTGCCGCACACAGACAACTCAGAGGTCCACTGGGTTTGCTGAGGCCAGAGAAGGGGAGGCTGGGGAGAGAGTGGCCCTGCTCCACCTTGGCTCCACAGAATGGTGCCCTTGGGCCTGTTGCTCCAGCCCTTCAGCCCCTGCCTTATCCGGGGGGCGCTCTGTCTCGGTAACTGTGTCTGTTGGCACTGTCTCCACTCACATAGCACCCAACTGTGCCAGGTTGGTAGTGGGGAGCAGAGAGCAGAAATAGAGGAAGCAAAAGATTTGTGCAAATACCTAAGGAGCCCACAGCAACCTCTATTCTCCCGCTTCCACCACCACACATAAGTGTGAATAGACTAGGGAAAATCACCTTACAAGTAAGAACCATTAACCTCCTTAAAAAGGTGGGTCAGGGCCTGGCCGATGTGGCTCAGTGGTTGAGCATCGACCTATGAACCAGGAGGTCACAGTTGGATTCCTGATCAGGGCTGGATTCCCAGTGTGGGGCATGCAGGAGGCAGCCAATCAATGATTCTCTCTCATCATTGATGTTTCTCTCTCTCTCTCTCCCACTTCCTTCCACTCTGAAATCAATAAAGATATATGAAGAAGAAGAAGAAGAAGAAGAAGAAGAAGAAGAAGAAGAAGAAGAAGGAGGAGGAGGAGGAGGAAAAGGAAGAGGAGGAGGAGGAGAAGAAGAAGAAGAAGGGTCAGGAAGGACAATCTGGAAAAGAACGCTCCCCAGTGGAATGGAGGAAATACAAATGTATTAAAATATTCAAATTAACATCCTCAAAAACGTTTGTGACAGAATATCACATGTGGGAAACCGCCTAGTGTCTTCACTAGCAGAGAGGTGTGGACAAGGAGCCCGGAATGCTGGTGACCCTTGAGCTCTGGCAAAGGTCAGAGCTATGCACCCAGTCGAGACAATGGTAGCTGAAGCAACTTCCCCACCTGACAGTCATGTAAATCCTTACTGATAAGATTGTCTGTTACTGGAAATTGCCTGCCTAGGGGCTATAGGTTAAGGTGACCAGATCGTCCCGCTTTTGGCGGGACAGTCCCTATTTTTAACAATTTGTCCCGCGTCCCACGGCGTTTTAAAAAAGTTCCTATTTTTGGAAAGATTATACAGGGACTTTTTTAAAACGCCGTGGGACGCGGGACAAATTGTTAAAAATCAAGACTGTCCCGCCAAAAGCGGGACGATCTGGTCACCTTACTATAGGTGTATCCCAAAATTGAATAAAGGGATGGCAGGGCCGGCGCCCAAGCAGAGTCCTTCCTCTTGAGCTGGGCTCACGCCTGGTCTCCCAATATTTCCAAATTATTTCTTGTCTCGTCTCTTTCATTTGAGTGCAGCCCCTCTTCCAGAGCCCAAACCCTGAACCATGCGGGACGTGGGTCATTCGCAATCACATTCATAAAAACGACCTGGTATATAAAATGTGGTATATAGCTACAGTGGGATATTATTCAGTCATAAGAAGGAATGAAATTGTCATATATGCTATCACATGGATAAGCCCTGAAAACATTGAGCTAAGTGAAATTGCCAGACACAGAAAGACAGATATTGTATGACTCCACCTATATGAGGTCCCTAGAATAGGCAAGTTTTATATAGAGAGAAAGTAGAATGGAAGTTACCAGGGGAGCTAGAGGGAGGGGAGAAGGGGAAATTGTTTAATGGGTACAGAGCTTTCATTGGGAATGATGAAAAACATTGGGTAGAGGCAGAGATGATGTTTAAACAAAATTGTGAATGCACTTACTGCCTCTAAACAGAACACTTAAAATGCTTAAAATGTCAATATTGGGTTATATATATTTTACTACAATAAAAAATACCCCCCCCAAAACCAACCAGTTATAGAAAAAGGAAAGAAATCACAGAAAAAGAAAGTGTTGTTAGAAATTCAGAATATTTATTAATTACTGTGTTATTTTCCCTATGAACAATGGTAAACCTACTTTTGCCCCACCCTGTATTTATTCCAAGGAGAGTGTCTGTTCTGGAGGAAACAGAGTCCATTAACCATTCATTAAGTTAGTGTATTTTCTCCTGCTGTCAGCATGAGAAAGGAAGGAGACAAGATCAATCATAAACATAAAGTGTCCCCATCATATGCATACCTGAATGTGTGTGCAAATATACCACCCTGCTACACAAGCAAATCAGAATCAAGAACACAGTACTGGTAAAGCACAATAAAAAAGAAACAATGGTGAGCAAGGAAACCAACAAAACGTAGTTGTCTTCCTAAATATTTGAGAAATGTAATGCAATTGATTTTTTAGAAAGAATTATAAAAATAGAAGACATAGTATTAAAAAATAAAAATCTGAAATTAAAATTCTAGAATCTAGGATCATATGAGGAGAAACCAAGATGGCGGCATAGGTTAAACACCTAACCTGCAGCCGGGCACAACAATTTCAAAAATACAACTAGAGGTCAGAACGGACATCGTCCAGAACCACAGGAAAGTTGGTGGACTGAAATGCCCACAGCTGGGGAGAAGGAGAAGGCCACGGGGACAGTCGGGGAAGCCGTAAAAGCCTGAGGTATGGAGAAACGGGCGGAGACACGAGCACATGCGCCTGCGGGGAGGATGGAACCGGAGAGGAGGGGGCGGCTGATGACCTGGCCGGAGTTCACTGGCAGGAAGGAGATAAAGGCTCCGGAGTGCGCTGAGCACCGGCTCCGATTGCACTGAACCCCATTCCGGGCGAAACCCTGGGAAACTAACTTTCGCAACTCCGCCGCCCCCGCAGGCCGCCCGGCCCGGGACGCTGGGGACGCCGCCGCAGCGGCGGCGCCCGGAGCCCGGCAGCCTCCCAGCACCCGTCCCCGCCGCGCAGCCCCCGCTCGCCTGGTGCCGCGGGCCGCGCGCCCCGCACACCGGACGGAGGCCCGGGCGCCCTCTCCGTGCACCTCCCGGCGGCGCTAGACTTCAGTAGAGTTGACTGAATTCAAGGGATTAAGAAGTATAAATTGGGGGGACGCCGCGGCGGCGACGTCCGGAACACAGCGATGGCGGTGCCTGGAGCTTGGCGTCCGCCCAGCGCCCGTCCCAGCCGCGCGGCCCTCGTACGCCTGGTTCCGTGGGACGCGCGCACCGCGCACCGGACGGAGGCCCGGGCGCCCTTTCCGTGCACCTCCCGGCGGCGCTAGAATTCAGTAGAGTTGACTGAAATGAAGGGATTAAGAAGTACAAATCGGGAAGTTTGAAAAAGATGGCGGCGGAGGTTAAAGGCTGTTCTGTTGCCTCGCACCCAGCGAAATCGGAGGGGATGAGGTGTGGAGGTGCGTGGGTCTGGCTGGTGGCGGGGGAAAGGGGCTTTTGTTCCAAACCTAAGGGAGATTAGCTCTCCATCACCCTGAAACCCATCTTCTGGCGAACCCCGGGAGACCCAGATGCCTGCGGGGAGAGGCGGGACTCTTGCAGAGGTGAGCCCAGCAATCAGTGTTTGCTGCGCTGGAGTGCGGAACAAAGGGACTTAGATACGTGGAAGGCAGAAGGACCAGACTCACAGCCATCGCGGCTCGCCGCACCATGGCCTGTTGGTGCCCTGAGACCCCGCCCCGCCCTGGGACCCGCCCCGCACGTTTTGAAGACCTGCCCCGCAAGTCTTGCAGGCACACCTGCGCCCCAAGCAACGGCTTATGCATGTGGGTGGACTGCCCTCTGGCAGCGGACCAGATGATCTGCTGTTCTAGTCGGACTGCTCCAGGGCCACTCAGACAGGAGGAAGAAACTACAGTTTTTGCTGTAATCCTTGCTGAGTGCCTAAGGCAGTAGCTGATCTACACCCCATTGGAGACCCAGAAACGAGGGCATCTAGTGGTCTGTGGGAGATGACACCAGATTTCAACCACGTGCATAAGGGACACATTCAACGGGAATATTCAGTGAGCGCCAAAGCTTTGCTGCACCAAGACCCGGCCCATAAACGTGTCTCCTGCACAGCAACTCTTCCTTTATAGACAAAGAGAGCCCCCCCAGTGACACCAACAACAATCAAGACTTAACTATACAAAGGAGGACCAAGATGGAGGCATAGGGCGGAAGCCTGATTGTTGCCTACCATAACAACTTTGAGACTACGACAAGAGAGCAGAGCAGACACCATCCAAGACCACCATAGGGCTGGCTGAGTAGATGCTCTACAACTAGAATAAAAGAGGGGTATGTGGGATGATGCTGATGCCGGTGACCCAAAGACCACACTTTAAGAACTACAGCTCAGGCGACACAAAAGAACTATGGCTCAGGCGATACAACAGCGGCCTGGAACGTGCTCGGCGCAGTTCCCCCGGCGGTCTCCGGCTGAGGGGACGGCTCCACTGGCAGCCAAGCACGGACAGACGAGCCCCTATGAGACATGGGGTGGGAGACTCCGCGCTTGCTGACCTCTGAGTCCGTCAAGAATCTCAACGCCCCGGAAGCGGCCAGATGCGCATGCTCGGCGACCGGCCACCGATGCAGACCCAAGGGCCGACGCAGCGACGCCAGACTGGCCCACCGCCATGCACCGGGTGCACCGGAGCTTCGCCGAGCCGCCGCCCGACGAGTTCTGCAACAGCCATACTGGAGCTCTGGAAGGATGGCCAGGGGAATTGCTGAGGGGGGATTGACCGGCAGGAATTGGGATCGGGAAGACGGGGCCCCGCTGAGACCCGGGTGCGGGCGGGGTTGCGCGCCTCTGGGCTCGGGTGTGGTCACACGCCTCTGGGTATAAGTGAGGCCTCACGTCCCTGGGTCTAGGTGAGGCCACATGCCCCTGGGTCCAGGTGAGGCCGGACTCCGGGTCCGGGTGAGGCCAAGTGCCCCTGGACCCGGATGACGCTGGATCCCGTGCCCGGGCGAGGCCAAGCGCCCCTGGGTCTGGGAGAGCCCACACACCCCTGGGTCCAGGCGAGACCATGTGTCCCTGGATCCGGGTGAGGCCGCGTGCACCTAGGCCCGGGTGAGCCCAAGTGGCCCTGGGTCTGGGAGAGGCCAAGCGTCCCTGGGTCCGGGCGAGACCATGTGTCCCTGGATCCGGGTGAGGCCTCGTGCACCTAGGCCCGGGTGAGGCCACGTGCCCCTGGGTCTGGGAGAGGCCAAGCGTCCCTGGGTCCGGGCGAGACCATGCGTCCCTGGATCCAGATGAGGCCTCGTGCACCTAGGCCCGGGTGAGCCCAAGTGGCCCTGGGTCTGGGAGTGGCCAAGCGTCCCTGGGTCCGGGTGAGACCATGCGTCCCTGGATCCGGGTGAGGCCTCGTGCACCTAGGCCCGGGTGAGCCCAAGTGGCCCTGGGTCTGGGAGAGGCCAAGCGTCCCTGGGTCCGGGTGAGACCATGCGTCCCTGGATCCGGATGAGGCCTCGTGCACCTAGGCCCGGGTGAGCCCAAGTGGCCCTGGTTCTGGGAGAGGCCAAGCGTCCCTGGGTCCGGGTGATACCATGCGTCCCTGGATCCGGATGAGGCCTCGTGCACCTAGGCCCGGGTGAGCCCAAGTGGCCCTGGGTCTGGGAGAGGCCAAGCGTCCCTGGGTCCGGGTGAGACCATGCGTCCCAGGATCTGGGTGAGGCCTCGTGCACCTAGGCCCGGGTGAGCCCAAGTGGCCCTGGGTCGGGGAGAGGCCAAGCGTCCCTGGGTCCGGGTGAGACCATGTGTCCCTGGATCCGGGTGAGGCCTCGTGCACCTAGGCCCGGGTGAGCCCAAGTGGCCCTGGGTCTGGGAGAGGCCAAGCGTCCCTGGGTCCGGGTGAGACCATGTGTCCCTGGATCCGGGTGAGGCCTCGTGCACCTAGGCCCGGGTGAGCCCAAGTGGCCCTGGGTCTGGGAGTGGCCAAACGTTCCTGGGTCTGGGTGAGACCATGCGTCCCTGGATCCGGGTGAGGCCTCGTGCACCTAGGCCCGGGTGAGCCCAAGTGGCCCTGGGTCGGGGAGAGGCCAAGCGTCCCTGGGTCCGGGTGAGACCATGTGTCCCTGGATCCGGGTGAGGCCTCGTGCACCTAGGCCCGGGTGAGCCCAAGTGGCCCTGGGTCTGGGAGAGGCCAAGCATCCCTGGGTCCAGGTGAGACCATGTGTCCCTGGATCCGGGTGAGGCCTCGTGCAACTAGGCCCGGGTGAGCCCAAGTGGCCCTGGGTCTGGGAGAGGCCAAGCGTCCCTGGGTCCGGGTGAGACCATGTGTCCCTGGATCCGGGTGAGGCCTCGTGCACCTAGGCCCGGGTGAGCCCAAGTGGCCCTGGGTATGGGAGAGGCCAAGCGTCCCTGGGTCCGGGTGAGACCATGCGTCCCTGGATCCGGGTGAGGCCTCGTGCACCTAGGCCCGGGTGAGCCCAAGTGGCCCTGGGTCGGGGAGAGGCCAAGCGTCCCTGGGTCCGGGTGAGACCATGTGTCCCTGGATCCGGGTGAGGCCTCGTGCACCTAGGCCCGGGTGAGCCCAAGTGGCCCTGGGTCTGGGAGAGGCCAAGCGTCCCTGGGTTCGGGTGAGACCATGCGTCCCTGGATCCGGGTGAGGCCTCGTGCACCTAGGCCCGGGTGAGCCCAAGTGGCCCTGGGTCTGGGAGTGGCCAAACGTTCCTGGGTCTGGGTGAGACCATGCGTCCCTGGATCCGGGTGAGGCCTCGTGCACCTAGGCCCGGGTGAGCCCAAGTGGCCCTGGGTCGGGGAGAGGCCAAGCGTCCCTGGGTCCGGGTGAGACCATGCGTCCCTGGATCCGGGTGAGGCCTCGTGCACCTAGGCCCGGGTGAGCCCAAGTGGCCCTGGGTCTGGGAGAGGCCAAGCATCCCTGGGTCCGGGTGAGACCATGTGTCCCTGGATCTGGGTGAGGCCTCGTGCACCTAGGCCCGGGTGAGCCCAAGTGGCCCTGGGTCTGGGAGAGGCCAAGCGTCCCTGGGTCCGGGTGAGACCATGTGTCCCTGGATCCGGGTGAGGCCTCGTGCACCTAGGCCCGGGTGAGCCCAAGTGGCTTTGGGTCTGGGAGAGGCCAAGCATCCCTGGGTCCGGGTGAGACCATGCGTCCCTGGATCTGGATGAGGCCTCGTGCACCTAGGCCCGGGTGAGCCCAAGTGGCCCTGGGTCTGGGAGTGGCCAAACGTTCCTGGGTCTGGGTGAGACCATGTGTCCCTGGATCCGGGTGAGGCCTCGTGCACCTAGGCCCGGGTGAGGCCACGTGCCCCTGGGTCTGGGAGAGGCCAAGCGTCCCTGGGTCCGGGAGAGACCATGTGTCCCTGGATCCAGGTGAGGCCGTGTGAAACTAAGCCCAGGTGAGGCCACGTGCCCCTGGGTCTGGGAGAGGCCAAGCGTCCCTGGGTACGGGTGAAGCCAGATCCTGGGTCCGGGTGAGGCCGTGCGCCCCTGGATCCATCCGGGTGAGGCTGGATCCCAGGCCCGGGTGAGACCACGCGCCCCTTGGGTATGGGTGAGGCCACGTGCCCCTTAGTCCGGGTGACGCCGTGCCCCTGGGTTCGGCCGAGACCAAACCAGAGGGAGTCGGACCTCCATTACCACCATTTGTCCACCATCCAGAGCTGAGGGGTCAGTGCTGACATGTACACATAAGGAACTACTGGTCATCGAAATTGGGTCTCAAAAGAACTGTTGGTCCAGGGGGAAGCTCGCTACAGATTGATTCATTTGCCTGTCAGCATAAATATTATTGCTCGTCTCACATTCAGTTCTTATTAGTATATATCTAGTGACATTTGATCTTGTTCATCTAGAGGAAATGATGAACAACATAGACTGAGGAACAAGAACAGAACCAGAAGTAAGGAGGCATCAATCGGACTATCGGGCCTCAGAGGGAGGATAGGGGAGGGTAGGGGGAGGGTGGGGGGAGGGGGAGAGTTCAACCAAAGGACCTGCATGCATGCATATAAGCCTATCCAACGGTTAAGTTCAACAGGGGATTGGGGCCTGCGTGGGGAGAGGGGTGGGATGGGAATGGGGGGATGAGGACAAATATGTGACACCTTAATCAATAAAGAAATTTTAAAAAATAAATAAATAAAATAAAAATAAAAAATAATAAACCTAAAAAAAAAAAATAAAAAAAAAATTAAAATTCTAGAATCTAGATTCTTTTCAACTTTCTGATTGGGGGCGAGGTGTGAGTGGAGAAGAAGTTTCAAAAGACAAACCAAAAGCCACAATGAGATGTCACCTCACACATGATGGAATGGCTATCATCAAAAAGAGAAGCCTGGCCAGTGTGGCTCAGTGGTTGAGCGTCGACCTATAAACCAGGAGGTCATGGTTCAATTCCTGGCCAGGACACATGTCCGGGTTTCGGACTCCCCAGTGTGGGATGTGCAGGAGGCAGCCGATCAATGATTCTCTCTCATCATTGATGTTTCTTATCTCTCTATCCCACTTCCTTCTTCTCTGAAGTCAATAAAAATATTTTTAAAGATAAATAAAATTTAATGTATTACTAAGACTTGATTTAAAAATTATTTCATAACATACTTCTACTCTTTGGGAAAAGTACCTTCCTTATAACCTGTAAGTCCAACTTCCTCACATTAATCCTGAGTCCACATTTGCAGGTATGCCATACACATACACAAAAAAAGACAAAGGCCTATACACTAGTATTGCTTTCCTGTGGCTGCTGTGACCGGTCACCACAAACCTGGTGGCTTAGAACAACGCACATTTGTTCGCTCATGGTTCTGGAAGCCAGAAGTCCAAAAGCAGTTTCATGGGGCCCAAATTTAGGTGTTGGCAGGGTCACACTCTGGAGACTCGCAGAGGCTTTCTGGAAAACCCATTTCCTGGCCTTTTCCAGCTTCTAGAGTTATGTTCCTTTAACCCGTGGCTCCTGGCCCCTTCATCCATCTTCCAAGTCAGCCACATAGCATCTTGCTTTAGTCCTCATTTGCTTCCTTCTTCTCTCTCAAATCTCCCTCTGCCTCCCTCTTATAAGGACAGTTGTGATGGCATTTAGGGCCCATCTGGATAATTCAGAATAATCTTCCCATCTCCTGATCCTAATGTCTATATACATTTAAACAGAAAATCACTACTTAAGGAAATAAGGTAAATCTATACTCAAGAACATGGGAAAATGAGGTAAATCTATAAGAACATGGGAAAATGCCCAAGGTATATTATAAAGAGAAAAATAGAAATTAATAAGCAACAACCAGTTAAAGGTATAATAGAAGAACCTACAGGGACAATTAAAAGACAAAATACGTATGTTTTAACTTGTACAAGAAATGTGCATTGTTTCTGTAGGCAGAAAGAACAAAAAAATGGTAATTTAAATTTTATTTTCTAATTTAATAGGGAGACTATATATTTCTGTTCTCTCCTCACTATTCTCTATTACAGACTGCAGTTTGATGGAATCCTGGCTTTCACCTTCTATTTTTAGGACTTAGTGTTATTTTTTAACTCAACCTGAATTGTTTTTTAGGAATGAGACTTCCACCCCCCACCCCACCCCAACTTGTCTGCTCCTCTCAGATTCAGGCCACGTTGGATAAAAAAGACTAAAAGTCCTTTGTCTCATTGAAACTTTAAGGAATCATTGCCCTCCCCTCACCCCCCCCCTTTTTTTTTTTTTACTGCTGCAGTGATTCCACAAACAGAAAGTTCTAATTCCTCTGTCGACTCCAAATTTCATGACTATATGGAGGGTGGAGGAGGGACGAAAAATCTCAGAAGAAAGACATTTTCCCTTTCCCTCTAAAGAAACGGAGAAACGACGACCTTCCGACCTTCCGGAGAGGGAGCTCTACCAGCAGCTGAGGTTATTTATAGGACTTTAAATATAAATCCGACCTCTGGTAACTCCCACGGAACTGCCACTTTAAGGGCGGGCCCGCCCTTTCTGTAAGAGGGGTGTTTTGCTTCAGCACATTTTTAGCAGGCAGCAAACAAACATAAACAAGCTCTGCTCTGAGTCACCGGGAGGGCTGGGCAGCCTGGTGGCTGGCTGTGTAACCTGGGCGTGGGGACCAGGATGGATTTAAAATATTCTGCCCCTAGAATATAAAATGGTTCAGCTGCTGTGGAAATACAGTATGGCAGAGTCCTCAAAGAGTTAAAAATAGAATTATTATACGATCCAGCAATTCCACTTCTAGGTATATACCCCAAAAATTTTAAAGTAGGGACTCAAACAGATGTTTGCAACCCATGTTCATAGCAGAATTATTCACAATAGGCAAAAGATGGAAATAACTCAGGTGTCTATGGACAAATGAATGGATTAACAAAATGTGGTATAGACATACAATTCAGCCTTAAAAAGAAAGGAAATTCTGACACATGCTACAACATGAATGAATGTTGAGGGCATTATGCTAAGTGAAATAAGCAAGACACACATTCTGTATGATCCCACTTAAATGAGGTACCTAGAGTAGTCAAATTCCTAGAGAGAGTAGAATGGTGGGTGCCAGGGGCTGGGGGAGGGAGAAATGGGAAATTACTGTTTACTGGGTATGGAGTTTTGGTTTGCAGTGATTAAAAGGTTTAAGAGATGGGTAGTAGTGATGTGGCAAAACCATGTGAATATATTTAATACCATTGAATTGTACACGTATAAAATGTCTAAAATGGTAAATTTTATATTATACATGTTTTACTATAAAAACAAAGTTCAAAAAACTTTGCTCCTCATCCCTATCTACATTACCTGTCATTTCACAAACCCTGGAGGACAATCAGGAGATTGTCAGTCTCGGGGCCTCAGTCTCATCATCTGTGAAATGGAAGGGTTGGGTGGACCACCCACAATTCCAAGTTGTGACAGCAGAGGAGAGATTTAAGGGAAATAAACCTTATGGAAAGTAGGATGCCCAGGACTATATAAATGAACATTGACACCTAATCAATTTTGAGTCTTTACTATAGGTCAAAATTAAAAATTTTTCATTTAAAATTAAAAAATTTTTTAAAATTAAATATTTATTATTGAAAGTATTACATATGTCCCCTTTTCTCCTCCATTGACCCCTTCTAGTCGGCCCCCTGTCCGCCACCCCCCGAGGCCTTCACCACCCTATGGTCTGTGTCCATGGGTTATGCATACGTGCATACAAGTTCTTTGTTTGATCTCTCACCTTCCCTCTGAGATTCCACAGTCTGTCCCATGCTTCTATGTTTCTAGATCTATTTTGTTCATCAGTTTATTTATTTATTTATTTTTTAATATATTTTATTGATTTTAGAGAGGAAGGGAGAGGGAGAGAGAGATAGAAACATCAATGATGAGAGAGAATCATTGATTGGCTGCCTCCTGCAGGCCCCCTACTGGGGATCAAGCCCGAAATCCAGGCATGTGCCCTTGGCTGGAATCGAACCTGGGACCCTTCAGTCCACAGGCTGACGCTCTATCCATTGAGCCAAACCAGCTAGGGCCATCAGTTTATTTTGTTCATTAGATTCCATATATGAGTGAGATCATGTGACACTTGTCTTTCTCAAAATTAAAATATTTTTTAAAATATTTTTATTGACTTTAGAGAGAAAGGGAAAGGGAGAGAGAGAGATAGAAACATCAATGATGGGAGAGAATCATTGATAGGCTGCCTCCTGCACATCTCCTACTGGGGATCGAGCCCGCAACCCGGGCAAATGCTCTTGACCAGAATCGAATCCGGGACCCTTCAGTCCGTAGGCCAACACTCTATCCACTGAGCCAAACTGGCTAGGGCAAACATTTTTTAAATTATAAAATATTTCAAACATACAGAGAATCCCCTGAGATCTTAACACTCTTCAAAAAATTTTTTTTTTCATTTTTAAAAGTTGATTTCAGAGAGGAAGGGAAAGGGAGCGACAGAAACATCAGTGAGGAGAGAGAATCATTGATTGGCTGCACCCTGCATGCCCCATATTGGGGATAGAGCCCGAAACCCGGGCATGTGCCCTGACTGGGAATCCAACCATGACCTCCTGGTTCATAGGTCCATGCTCAACCACCAAGCCTCGCTTGTTTTTATGTATGTTTTTTAACCTGAAATTGATTTCGTGTGGTGTGAGATGGAGATCTAATCCTATATCTCCCTCCCCCTCCCCTCTGGCTAACTAATCAGCTCCATTTATGGGATAGGTTAATCTTTCCCCACTGATAAGAAATGTCCATTTCTTCATATATAATTTCCATTTTTTTGCTGTGATTTTTTAAAAAAATCCTCACCTGAGAACATTTTTCCTATTGATTTCTAGAGAGAGTAGGAGGGAGAAAGGAGGAGGGGGAAGAGAGAGAAACACTTATGTGAGAGAGACACAACCATTGGTTGCCTCCGGGGCACATGCCCTTGACTGGGAATTGAATCCGAGACCCTTTGATCTGCAGGCCGATGTTCTAACCACTGAGCTAACCGGCCAGGGCTTGCTGTGTTGTTGTTGTTTTTCAGTGCTTTCCATTCTGTCGCGTTGGTCTATTTGTTTATCACTAAACCAATACCATAAAGTATCTTAATTATTATAGCTTTGTATAAATTTTGATATACAGTAGGGCCAGTTGCCCATCACATTCTTCTTTAAAATCGATTTATTTTTGTCATCTAGGAAATTATATTCATTGTCACAGGTGACTTTCACACAAACCTCCAAGAGATGAAGCCATTTTCCCGACGTCACAAAGTCAGGAAGGAGGAATCTGCACCTAGATCTGCTCAAGGCCGAGTTCCTCCCCTGCCCCCGGGGGCTCTGCCTTCCCGCGGCCAAGCCAATGGTTTCCGGCTTGGAGAGGTGGGTGTCAGAGGTGCCTGCGTGGGCAGCAGGAGAAGGCGGGCAGGCGGGCGGGTTTGGGTTTGGTCTCTGGGGTACGGACTTCGCCAGCCAAGAGATGGGGCTTGGGCTTTAACTGGCAAAGCGGGGAAACAGAAGATGGAGGGAGAGCCCACAGGTGTCCGTGGGCACAGTCTTGTCACCTTTGGGGCTGAGCAGGGTAGAGTGGCCGCAGCCTGAAAGGGGGACCTGTAGCTTCTTTTATGCTGGGGTTGTGGTCGGGGCGTTGGGAGGTTTGGGGGGAAAGAATCTGGAAGCCAGGACAGATAACCATCCCCCCAAGTCCCAACCTCCTCCAGCCCCTGCCCGCCTGATTAAGGGACGCTAAGCCGCTTAGGTAGATTAAGGGCTCGGGCTAGCTGTTCCCCCCCCCCACCCCCACCCCCGGGCCCGGCTGGAAGAGGGGACCTGTGGGAGGGCGCGTGACCCCTCACCTCCGCCCTGGGCCCGCGCCCCTACTTTACGGTGAGTGGCAAAGGCCCCTCGGCGTGGACTGGGGTTCCTTCTCCCCCTGACGCATTTAGGGAGGGCGTTGGCCTGTCCCTTCTGACCCCCGCCCCCTTCCCCGGGGGCTCTGACCAGGGGAGAGGGGCAGACAAAAAGGGAACGGGAAGCCGAAGGGTTGGGAGGTGCGGTGGGCTTCCAGACCATGCCCTTGACCGCATCTTGTCATCCAAGCCTGAGGAGGGGAAGTGGAGATACTGGGTTAACTGGGCTTTGAGAAACGGGGGGTTGCGGGGAGAGCCTAGGAGAGCTGGGGCTGGGGTGTCTCACGGCACTCCCCGCTCTGTTTATGCTCCAGAAGCGGGCGATGACCGCCGGCGCCGGCCTCGCGGGTGGCCGTCCGGACCCCCGCCTCTGCGCCCCGGCGCGGCGGGCTCCGTCCCCTCCCCACCCCCCGCGGGTGCAGCGCCGGCCCCGGCCGTGGCTCCAGCTGCTGCTGCTGCTGCTGCTCCTGCCGCCTGCCCTCTCCGCCGTGTTCACAGTGGGGGTGCTGGGCCCCTGGGTCTGCGACCCCATCTTCGCCCGCGCGCGCCCGGCCCTGGCCGCCCGCCTGGCCGCCGCCCGCCTCAACCAGGACGCAGCCCGGGAGGGCGGCCCCCGCTTCGAGGTGGCGCTGCTGCAGGAGCCGTGCCGGACGCCGGGCTCGCTGGGGGCCGTGGCCTCCGCGCTGGCCCGCGTCTCGGGTCTCGTGGGTCCCGTGAACCCTGCAGCCTGCCGGCCGGCCGAGCTGCTGGCCCAAGAGGCGGGCGTCGCGCTGGTGCCCTGGGGCTGCCCCGGGACGCGGGCAGCGGGCACGACGGCCCCCGCCGTGACGCCCGCGGCGGATGCCCTGTATGCCCTCCTCCGCGCGTTCCGCTGGGCACGCGTGGCCCTGGTCACCGCCCCCCAGGACCTGTGGGTGGAGGCGGGACGCTCACTAGCCACAGCGCTCAGGGCCCGGGGTCTGCCAGTTGCCCTGGTGACCGCCATGGAGCCCTCGAATCTGTCTGGAGCCCGGGAGGCCCTGAGGAGGGTCCAGGAGGGGCCCAGAGTCAGAGGTAGGCTCCCCGCAGGGGCGGAGGTTGAGCGGTCCGCTGGCCCGGGCGGGCGGACCAGGGAGCAGAGTGTCTGTGTCCACAGCGGTGATCATGGTGATGCACTCGGTGCTGCTGGGTGGCGAGGAGCAACGCTGCCTCCTGGAGGCTGCAGAGGAGCTGGGCCTGGCCGACGGCTCCCTGGTCTTCCTGCCCTTCGACACGCTCCACTACGCCTTGTCCCCAGGCCCGGAGGCCTTGTCCGCGCTGGCGAACAGCTCACAGCTTCGCAGGGCCCATGATGCGGTGCTCACCCTCACGCGCCGCTGTCCCCCTGGAGGCAGCGTGCTGGACAGCCTGCGCAGGGCCCAGGAGCAGCAGGAGCTGCCCCCTGACCTTAATCTGCAGCAGGTAGAGGGACCAGGGAGGAGAGAAGAGGGGCGGAGAGCTGGGGAAGAAAGCAGAGGATGGCCAAATTGGGGCAAGGAGTCTGGGGGCAAGGAGTGGAGAAGTGGATACAGTAATGGCATGAGAGGAGGATGGAGTCAGTGGGAGAGAGGAGGACCACAATGGGGAGAGAATAACTAGCAGCTCTACCTGCTCCGGAGACTCCTGGGTAGTGTGGACGCTCTGGTCCCGCTTGCTTGGGGCATCGTAGTGGATTGAGATTGTTTCCGGAGAGACTGAAATGAGACCTTTCAGGCCCAGCTCCGAGGAGTGAACCCTAAACGCTGCAGCATCTTTGCAGTCTACTTCAAGTGAACCCGCCTCCAGCACCACCACGGCGGACACCATAATAAACAGCTGGTGCTCTTAAGAGGGCAGGAAGGAGAGAGGGTGCAGATCCAACCCCATGCCCATTTCAGAGGTGCTCCCTCTGGGGGGCTTCGTCTGGTGGTTTTAACTTTTTGAGAGCCATGACCTCTTGTGAGAAGCAGAAAGGTCCATAATCATTTAGATCCACAGCTTATTCCTGAAACCAGCTAATACCCAGGATTCCCTGAGAACCCAGAATCCCAGTTCAGACCATCTAGTCCCACCCGATGCATAAAAGGGGGGCCATAAACCACTAAGATAGAAGGGAATTTAGATGTCAGTGGGCAGAAAACTAACAACTAAAGGGCCCTATGAGAGAGTGCTAGAAGTGAAGGGGGGGGGGTTGAAATATTCCCCACCCAAATTTGGGGTAGCCAGTGGCGGGAAGGAATGGGAACAGAGGTGGGATGGAGTGAAAGAGAGAGAGTGGAGAAAGTGGTGGGGAAAAAACCCTCCGTAGTTCTCAGTAAGCAAGGCATCAAGTCCTGTCATGTTTACTTCTAAATCCATCCACTCTCTCCATTCTCACTGTCACTGTCCTGGTTCGGGCCACACCATCTCTGGTCCAAACCTCAAAACAAAATCTTCCAAATCGTCTCTGTTTCAGCACTTACCTGTCCCAGGCCTTTCTCCACCCAACCATCAGCTTGAACTTCAGAAATGTGACTGTCACCCTCTGTTCAAAGCCTCCGAGGGGCTTCTCTTGCAGGATAAACGCAGGTCTCGTCCCACAGCTGACCGGTCTGGGGTTCCTCTCTCTTCCCTCTTCCTTGAACTTCAATCAGACCAGCTAGTTTGGTTTCCCTAGATGCGTCCTTCTCTTTCGCCTCTGTGCTGCTGGCTGTACTGTTCCTGCTCTCCGGCACCAGCTGTCCCCTAGATAATTCTGGCTCATTTCCCGAGGGAGGGCCACTCCTTCCGGAAGCCTCCGCCTGGGTTGGGGCCCTCCTTCCTGTCTCCACAGCTATCTCACTCATTGCCCGGCCTTAACATCCTTATCTGTCTCCCCAACTAGATGAGATTCCCCGAGACAGGGACTCTGTCTTGTCTACCGATATAGCCTTTGTCTTTACATACTGCCTGGCACTGTGAGAAGTGGGAATGGGAACATAGAGGCTCCGTAAGGTCTTGGGGAACGAAAAGACTGAAAATAGAAATTAGAAGGCTTCTGGTTAATGGTAGGTAATGACGTTAAAAATATATTCAGGCCCGGCTGGCATGGCTCAATGGTTGAGCATCGACCATGAAGCAGGAGGTCATGTTTCCATTGCGGGTCAGGGCCCGCGTCCAGGTGGCCGGCTTGATCCCCAGTAGGGGGCGCGCAGGAGGCAGCCGATCAAGGATTCTCATCGTTGATGTTCCTATCTCTCCCTCTTCCTTCCTTTCTCTGAAATCAATTAAAAATATATTCAGGGCAACCAACAGGAAAAGGAAGAGAAGATCTGTAGGTAAAGGAGAGTTAGAATTAACCAAAGGTGAGAAGAGTGTAAGAATCCTGAGAAGAAGGAAGGTCCGTGAGGAAAGGAGATGGGATAGCCAACGGGAGAGGGAGAGAGACAATAGGGATATGGGGAACCACTAGCTAGGAAGTGAGAACAGTCAAGGGCTTGAAGGGCCCCGGGAAAAGGTAAGGAGAAGGGCAGTCTGTTTATGGGCCGTGACCCCACACCCTGAGCCCCTTCTTCTCCTTCCCCAGGTATCCCCACTCTTCGGCACCATCTACGATGCGGTCTTCTTGTTGGCGGGGGGCGTGGCGCGAGCTCGGGCGGCGGTAGGTGACAGCTGGGTGTCCGGAGCAGCTGTGGCCCACCACGTCCAGGATGCCCAGGTCCCGGGTTTCTGCGGGGCCCTGGGAGGAGCCGAGGAGCCCCCGCTTGTGCTGCTGGACACAGATGAGGCGGGGGACCAGCTGTTCGCCACATACATGCTGGACCCCACCCGGGGCTCCTTCCGCTCTGCTGGGACCCCAGTGCATTTCCCTGGAGGGGGCCAGGGGCCTGGGCCCGATCCCTCTTGCTGGTTCGACCCAGACATCATCTGCAACGGAGGTGAGGGCAAACATCAGCCTCCACTAGGACAGTCACCAGGGACCTCCCACAAAGTGGGGACAGACAGTGAACTCTTCCTGTAACTCCCCTGTGAGGCCCTTTCAGGTCCTCTTCGGACCCGAGACTTGTGCAGGACCCCTCTCTTGCTGAGCCCCTAAAGCCCTCTTTCTGGCATCCCCAGATGCTCCCCCTTAGCAGAACTCATGACCTTTTGCTAGTTCCCTTGCTTGGCTCCCATCCCCGTGTCCAGGAGCCTCCAGGATATGGTATGACTGCACGCTTCCTCCCCTCCGCCATGGTCCTCAGTGTCCCTCTCACTGCCCCTCCAGGAGTGGATCCGGGCCTGGTCTTTATCGGCTTCCTCCTGGTGGTTGGGATGGGGCTGGCAGGGGCCTTCCTGGCCCATTATGTGAGGTGAGTAAGGAAGTGAGGTAAGTAGGAGATGAGCTTGGCTCTCTTCATGCCAGAAATGCACCTGTACAGCAAGACAGCGGCTGGGTCCACTCAAGATAGACGGGAGAGTGTTTTTGAAAGGGACACGGGGGAGGGGTCCTAGAAGGCTGTCATAGTCCCAAGGGAGGTCTGGTTTGGGGATGGCTGCCCTCCCCTGAGCAACATGATCCCCTTCTGGCCGCCTCTCATGCACTTTGGCCCCCTTTGCGGAGATGACCTCCTTCCCCTACCAGGCACCGGCTACTTCACATCCAAATGATCTCAGGCCCCAACAAGATCATCTTGACTCTGGATGACATCACCTTCCTCCACCCACAAGGGGGAAGCTCTCAAAAGGTGGGAGAAGCAGGGAGCCAGGATCCAACGATGACTCCTTAAATATCTGGTCCCCAGCCCCCACCCCAAGCCCCAACTGGAAAGGAGGTCTGGTGTCTGCTCTAGCCCTGTCCCAGGCCTCATGTGTGCACTGAGGGTAACAGGCCCTGTCCTGGCTGCTTCCTGGGGCAGTGTGAAGCTCCAACAGGAAATGAATGTTTTATAAACTGTCAACTGCTGTGCACCTGGGAAGTACTGTCATGATCACTTTCCCTAATTACTATTTCTTCCTCTCCCCTCTTTAACCCCCAGAACTCTGCCTGAGAACTCAATATATCCGGGACTCGGAGTATATTTTGACCTCTTGAATTGACCTCTACCTTCCAGGTGGCCCAGGGTAGTAGTCGGTCGAGTCTGGTCGCCCGCAGTGTGTCAGACATTCGCAGCGTCCCCAGCCAGCCTGCGGATAGCCCCAACATCGGCCTCTATGAGGTGAGCCTGACCCCCAGTGAGGCTGAGCTCTGTCTGTTCCTAGAGTCATGTAATTTCCTCAGGAAATGGAGATAGGACCCCCAAAGATGATCTAGGGAGAGGTCATACATTTCTAAAAGGGAAGCATCCGGAAATCCTTCCTGCCCAGGATTTTCACTTAGCTGTTATCCAGGTGAGGCGTCCTCAAAGGCCAACCTCAGTGACCCAGGGGCTAGGAGCCTGCCTGGTGGGGAGTGGACTGGTGTGGCCACTGAGAACATCCCCCACTTCGTTGGGAGCCCCTGGTCCTCCCCCCTCAGTGATAAGCCTTCAGGTTACTGAAGGGCACAGACCTCCCAGGAAAGGTAGGGGCAGAGGGGCAGCTGGGATATGGCTTCCCAGTCACAGAAAGGACAATTCCAGGACATGGATTGTTCAGGATGGGGAGTTTCCAGACACGGCTACCCATGACTCAAACCAGACTCACGTTTTGGCCCCACCCAGCACTTCCACCCAATTCCAACCAGACTCAGGAAGAGCAAGCTTTCGAGGGGAAAAAGTCACAAAGGGCCATAAGGACATTAACTATGGGGTCAGCAAATCTGATGTGGTGGATGAGTGTGAGATAATGAGAACAAATTCAGGGAGAGCTGAGAGAGAGCTCAGCCAATCAGAAGGGGAGGGGATATTTAGAGCTCCAGAGTGTCAGGTCACGGAGAGAATACAGAGACTGCTAGTAAGTCATGTAGAAATCATCACACCATATCTCAGAGCAGCACTATTGTCATTTTGGGCAGGTTATTCTTCACTGTATTGGACTACCCTGTGCCTTGAAGAATGCTGAGTGTCTCCTGTCTCTGGCCCTTTTTACTAAACATAGCCCTCAGTGTTGTTGTTTTTTTAACTTAAAATATCCTATCTAATAAAGAGGGAATATGCTAATTGACCCTCATGCTGTCCCAAAGATGGTGGCGGCCACAGCCAATAAGGAGGGAGTATGCTAATTGACTGTCACGCCCTCAAAGATGGCACCCACAGCCACAAGATGGCGGCGCTCAGTACCCTCAGCCCCGCCAGGGTGGTAGGCATGAAGCAAGGCCGGGCCCGCCTGGCGGGTCCAGCCACTCCACGCCCCTGCCTCCGGAGTCCCCCAGTCCCCTCAGCCTCCTAGCTGAGGCTCAGGTAACCAGGGCCGGCCGAGGCTTGCGCTGCCAGCACTGGCAGCAGCAGAGGTGTGATGGGGCGTCGCCTTCCCCTGATCGCTGGGTTGCCTTCTGCCCCTGAGGGCTCTCAGACTCTGAGAGGGGGCAGGCCGGGCTGAGGGACCCCCACCTCCAGTGCATGAATTTTCATGCACTGGGCCTCTATATATATATATATATATATTCTTATTGATTTCAGAGAGGAAGGGAAAGGGAGTGAGGGATAGAAACATCAGTGATGATAGACTCATTCATCAGCTGCCTCCTGCATGCCCCTAACTGGGGATCGAGCCCACAACCCGGACATGTGCCCTAACTGGAAGAAATCAAACCATGACCTACTGGTTCATAGGTCACTGAGCCACACTTGCTTGGCTGCCCTCAGTTTTTGTGACAATTAAGAATGTTTTCACTTTTCTTTCAAAATGCTTTTTAGGGGTCTGTATCAAACCCCTCCAAATTCTCTTCTTGTCCAAACCCCTTATCAACAGGCAAGGCCAGCTACAAGGTCTAGGGCAAAATAAAAATGAAGGGCCCCTTGTTCAGTCAAGATGACAACAGCAGATCGTTGAACCAGCTCAGGCCTACTGAGCGTGGGCCCCTGTGTGACTGCATATATTGCAGGCCCATGAACCAGCCCTGCCATTCAGCTGGGGACAATGGGGCCCAGAGCCTTGAGGGGAGCTGCCTAAACTTCACCATTAGTCTATAGTAAAGCCTGATCTACCCAGACTCCTGACTCCCACCACAGTGCTCTCTCATGGCAACAGATGGTGATGAAGGCTATGACTTCAGTGACATTTGTGTTGGCAATGGCTTGCTCAATAGGACTGTTGGTGAGCACATCTGGGTGGTGAAGACAGTCTTTCAGGCCTTCTGCATCTCTTACCCAGGGGTGGGCCCTCACCCAGCTAGCTGTCAAGTGGATTGGTAGACATCAAACCCAAACTCCTGGCTCCTGGCACTCTGTCACATGGAAAATGTTCTGGGGCAGTGGAAATGGGGGCTCTAGGGCTCTTTGCATCATGGGTTTTTAAGAAACTGAGTTCATGCCCTGACCGGTTTGGCTCAGTGGATAGAGCGTCAGGCTGTGGACTGAAAGGTCCCGTGTTCAGTTCTGGTCAAGGGCATGTACTTTGGTTGCAGGCTCGATCCCCAATAGGGGGCATGCAGGAGGCAGCTGATCGATGTTTCCTGGGGCAGGAAACATCCCTCTCCCCTCCTCTCTGTAAAAAGTCAATAAAAATATATTTTAAAAAAAGAAACTGAGTTCACTACTCATATTTCTGCTCCAGGGAGACTGGGTGTGGCTGAAGAAATTCCCAGGGGATCAGCACATAGTTATCCGCCCAGCAACCAAGACAGCCTTCTCCAAGGTAAGATTGGGCCCATGATGGGGGACAGGGTGGCCATCATTTCTCCTTTCTTGCCTTCTCTTTGCAGCTGGGTACAGAGGCAGGCCCCAAGTGGAAAGATCAAGAGGTCTCAGTGAAGTGTCCCCTTCTCTTTAAAGCAGGTTTCCCATTATGCTCTCTCATAACACCAGTTATTTCCTTTGATGTGCTGCTCATATGTGTAATTTTATGTTCATCTTTGTGCCCGATTATTTCTTATCTGCCTCCCTCACTAGCCTGAAAGCTGTGTGAGGGCTTCCCCAAGCCCCCTCCATTATATTTTCAGCACCCAGCATAGTGTCTGGAATATTAGAGAGACCCAATGAATATTTGTTGAGTGAATGATAGAAAATAAAAAAAATGGGTTTCCAGTTCTGTCAGGTCATTCATGCAGAATGGCCTGCTTGATGCATACTGAGTGAAGTGAAAAGTTGACAAAGAGGCTATAAAATGGCTTATTCTGGTCCTTCCAACCTTAATGCCCCCGTTACCCCTAATACCATGCAGCCTTGGCCTGGCCTCCTTCCTTGATGCCTCCACAGAAGCTCTTGGTCATAGCTGCAGAATGACTTAAGTGGACTACTTGTATGGGTCAACGGACTAAATCACCACTTCATACAGCAGGCAGGCATTGAAGACAAAAAGGAGCCCTTCATTGAACCAAAGGAAAGCTAGAAAAGGAATCAGCCACCTGCTAGCCCCCATTTCCCAGCATGCCCAGTGGTGAGGGCCTCTGTTTGGGACCACAGCTTGACTACTCAGCCCCTACTTCCTGAACTTGGGAAGGAGGGTGACTCACCAGTACATAGTGACTCACCAGTACAAGCCGTTCCTGGTGGGGTTTTTGTTTGTTTTTAAAGACCTCAAGGAAGGGAGAGGGATCTGAGATAGAAACATCAATGATGAGAGAGAATCACTGATGGACTGCCCCCGGCACGCCCCCCACTGGGGACCAAGCCCACAACCTGGGCATATGTTCTTGGCTGGAATCGAACCCGGGACCCTTCAGTCCACAGACTGACGCTGTATCCACTGAGCCAAATCATCTAGGGCTATTTCTGGTGTTTTTTGAAAGCAGTGCAGCTTCTCCCTGGTTCTTCCCTCAAAGGCTGTTACGTCAGAAGGGGAGGTGGTGGTGCCAGTGGCTTCTCCTTCATGAGGTGTTTTTCCTTGAGACATGGACAGTTCCAAGTCTGATGGTTAATAAATCAGAACCTGCCTAGATCCTGATGCCCAGTGCAAAGGTGTCTTTTCATTCATAACTTTAAACTAAACCCATACTCGGTCTCTGAACGGTAGCCTTTGAAGATGTCTTTTTCAGAGAGAGAAGTTGTCTGCAGAAGAAAGCCCTCCTACGTGCCCTATAGACCTTCCATTCACCACTATTATCCCATCTTCAAAACCAGCCCTGAGTAACTCGTCCCCACCTTGCTCCCAGGGCAAAGGCCTGTTAACTTCCCCCTTTCAGCTCCGGGAGCTGCGGCACGAGAACGTGGCCCTCTACCTGGGGCTCTTCCTGGCGGGGGGAGCGGACAGCGCCGCGGCCCCCGGGGAGGGCATGCTGGCCGTGGTCTCGGAGCACTGTGCCCGGGGCTCCCTGCACGACCTCCTCGCCCAGAGAGACATAAAGCTGGACTGGATGTTCAAGTCCTCCTTGCTACTGGACCTCATCAAGGTGTGTGGGGAGTGGGGAGGCCAGGGTGCGGGGAAGAGGGGTCAGGGGAGCCGGGGCTGAAGCTGCCTCTTACCCCACCCCCTCCAGGGAATGAGGTACCTGCACCACCGAGGCGTGGCCCATGGGCGACTTAAATCCCGGAACTGCGTGGTGGACGGGAGGTTTGTGCTTAAAGTCACCGACCACGGCCACGGGAGACTACTGGAAGCGCAGAGGGTGTTAGCAGAGCCTCCCAGCGCGGAGGGTAGGACTCCCTGGCTCATAATTTCAAGGCCCTTCTCTCCCTCCGCCTTGCATTCTCTCCATCTCACATCTACTGGACGCGACCCCTGCTACGGAGAAGGCCTTGTGACCTCTGAGATGAGGAGGGTGGACGGTGAAGTCCCAGAGGCGGGGCATCATCAGGGCACAGCCTTGTCCCTGAGGAGCGGACCTCCTGTCCTTGCGGCCCGGCCTGTTCCACGTGGGACTTAGCCCGAGGGCGGGGCTTGTGCCCAGGGGCGGAGTCTTCTCTGGGCCAGGCTTGTCCAGGGGGCGGGGCCTCTTGGTGAGGGCGGGGCTTTTTCTGAGACCCGCTGCGGGTGGTCTCCCCTGGGCAAAGCTGCAGGCCGCAGGGCCAGCCTCAGGCGGGGAGGGGAGGGGTTGGTGAGTGGGTGGGTGGGGTTGTCTGTCCCCAGTTCCCCCAAGGCCCTCCGCGCGCCCACGCCTTCTTCCCCGACCCCAGACCAGCTGTGGACAGCCCCGGAGCTGCTCCGGGACCCAGGCCTGGAGCGCAGGGGGACGCTGGCCGGCGACGTCTTCAGCGTGGGCATCATCATGCAGGAGGTGGTGTGCCGCAGCGCCCCCTACGCCATGCTGGCGCTGACACCCGCGGGTACGGCCGCCCCTCGAGTGGGGTTTGAGCTAGAAGGGCCTCCTGCTATTAGGCAGAGCCTGGCCAGACCCAGCCTCGCTCTTTTCCGAAAGCCCAGTGCTGAGACTTAATTATGTAGGCCTCCCTTCAAGCTGGGGTCTGAAGGGGCAGCGCAGGAGAGAGCCAAGCCTCAGGACAGGCAGGGGCGGTTCTTAGGCGCCAGACTTCAGTGGTTTCCTCCGTCCTGATCCTGGGCTCCAAACTGCTCCCCCAACGGATGGAACAGGCTCCTCTCTGGTTCTTAGGGGCCTACGGAGGCAGTAGGGTGAGGGGAAGATGGGAAGACAGCAGTTGAACATGGTTCAAATCCATATTATATATCATCTATAGGACTCAGCAAGCTACTTGATCATCCTAGCCCTCACTTCTTATGTGTGATAAATGGTCGTCTCTGTCACCTTACTACCCCCCGCCCCTCAGGGTTCAGGGTTCCCTTGTCGCTCCCAGCAACCCCCTTCCCCACTTACCAAAGCTCTGATTTAAAGGACCCCCTTCCAGGCCCCCCCATCTTGAGCTTCAACCGTCAGGCTTCTGTTCTGGTGCACCCCCTCTCATGGTCCCCTCATGCCTCCAGAGGTGGTGCAGAGGGTGCAGAACCCCCCTCCGCTGTGTCGGCCCTTGGTTTCCATGGACCAGGCACCCATGGAGTGCATCCAGCTGATGACACAGTGCTGGGCAGAGCAACCGGACCATCGGCCCTGCATGGACCGCACCTTCAACCTGGTTAGGGGCTGGGATTGGGCAAGGGCTGGGCTGGCCACCTGTCGGCAACCGGGGGAGCTGCAGGAAGGCAGGCTGGCAGGACCTCTGACCGTCCAGGCTCTTCCTAAGGGGCAGCCTGAGGACAGGGCCTTTGGTGGGGGCAGAGTTAGAGTGGGGGCTGTAGAGGCCTTTGGAGCCCGAGATGGAGCTGTGGGTGGGAGAAATATTTGATTCCGCTCAATATTTATTGAGAACTAAGTATGTTCTTGGCCAAATGTGGCAGAAAGACCCTGGGCCTGGGAATTGGCGCTGTGGAAGGAGCCCTGGGCGCTGAGGATGGATTGGTTTCAGTGCTCTGCCAATTACTAGCTGAGAACAGCTGACCTCAGGGGACCCCCATTTCCTGTGTGCCTACTAACAATGTGTGAAAACACAGTGCCCAGCACCCTGGGGTGTGGGAGGGGCTTGATGAGTTGAAGATGAATGAATGGGTGAGAGAGAGACTCAGGCATAACAGGGCCCCATGAGAGGGCCATGGCAGCCGAGGTCCTCAGCAGCCCCACCAGCTGCCTCCTCCCACTAGTTCAAGAGCATCAACAAGGGCCGCAAGACCAACATCATCGACTCCATGCTGCGGATGCTGGAGCAGTACTCCAGCAACCTGGAGGACCTGATCCGGGAGCGCACGGAGGAGCTGGAGCTGGAAAAGCAGAAGACGGACCGGCTCCTCACGCAGATGCTGCCTCCGTGGGTGCCAGTGGGGAAAGAGTGGGGAGGGCAGCGGGAAGCCAGCCAGACTGGGGCGCCTCCAGGTAACCTCGCCGCCTGCCATCCCTAGGTCAGTGGCTGAAGCTCTGAAGATGGGGACACCTGTGGAGCCCGAGTATTTTGAGGAGGTGACACTGTACTTTAGCGACATCGTGGGCTTCACCACCATCTCCGCCATGAGTGAGCCCATCGAGGTAGTGGACCTGCTCAACGACCTCTACACGCTCTTCGATGCCATCATCGGCTCCCATGATGTCTACAAGGTGGAGTGAGCAGGGGACAGGCCCTTCCGCAGGATCACCGGCTCCCAGCCGGGCCCTTCCCGCTCAGCCCCCAGGCCGCCAGCCCAGGCCTCTTTCCCAGACCTCCTTTCCTCATCTCCCTGCCAGGCCCCAGCTCAGTCCCCAGCTCCAAGGATCCCCGGTGTCTCTGCGCTTAAACCCAGTTTAGGCCTCCTGACAAGGGACGCTCACTTGGGGGAGCGGGGTGCTCAGTACTGAAACCCTGCGTCTCCCCCTCAGGTGGAGACAATTGGGGACGCCTACATGGTGGCCTCCGGGCTGCCCCAGCGGAACGGGCAGCGGCACGCGGCAGAGATCGCCAACATGGCGCTGGACATCCTCAGCGCCGTGGGCTCCTTCCACATGCGCCACATGCCCGAGGTGCCCGTGCGCATCCGCATCGGCCTGCACTCGGGTAGGTAGTCCCCCCCCCCCCCGCCCCCCGCGCTGGGCGCTCCTCTCTCGGGCCGGCTCTGGACCTCCCAGACCGGAGGGGGCGGGCGCTTGCCCTCTGCATGCTGTAGTTAGGGTACGCTGGAGAGTATTTCTTTGGGGGAGCCGGTGGAGATGATGGGGTGCTGAGCTCCCCTAGGCCCTAGGTGCCGCCAGCCGCCAGCTCCAGCCCAGGCCCCTCCTCCCCACCAACCCCGCGTCTCCGCAGGCCCGTGCGTGGCGGGCGTGGTGGGCCTCACCATGCCGCGGTACTGCCTGTTCGGCGACACGGTCAACACCGCCTCGCGCATGGAGTCCACGGGGCTGCGTGAGTGCGATGCGGGGGGCGGGGCCGAGGGCGGCGGGGCGGCGGGGCGGGGCCCACGAGGAACCGGCCAGCGGGAGGACGTGGGAGTGGAGCCTCGGTCATCGCGTCCTCTGTCGCCCAGCTTACCGCATCCACGTGAACGTGAGCACCGTGCGGATCCTGCGCGCTCTGGACCAGGGCTTCCAGACGGAGGTGCGCGGCCGCACGGAGCTGAAGGTGAGGCCGCCCGCCCCCCGCTGCGCCCGGGCGGGAGACCTCGCTGGCCGCGCCCGACCCCGGTCTCCCCGGTCCACGTAGACCTCGGGATCCACCCGCCCTCGCCCCAGCCCGCCTGAGCCCTCCCCTCCCCGTGTCTTCCCAGGGCAAGGGCGCGGAGGAAACGTACTGGCTGGTGGGCAGACGCGGCTTCAACAAGCCTATCCCCAAACCGCCAGACCTGCATCCGGGGTGAGGAGCCGTCCTCCGCGGGCGGGCGAGCTACGAGCGAAGGGCGCGGCCTTTCTCCTTGCCCCGGGCCCAGGCCTGACCCCGCCCAGCCGCCAACTAGCAAGACCTGGGCCCTGCCCGCCCCCCCTCCCCCAACTCCCATTCCCGACCCCTGAGGCCGCCCTCTCCCTGCAGGGCCAGCAACCACGGCATCAACCTGCATGAGATACCCGCCGAGAGGCGCCAGAAGCTGGAGAGGGCGAGGCCGGGCCTGTTCCCGGGAAAGTGACGCCGGGCTGGGACAGGTGCTGCCCCTGGGCTCCCTCCTGGAGATGCTTCCGGGGACTGGCGCCTCTTTCCCAGCTTAAGGACCAGCCCTGCCTGCAACTTCCCATCCAAGCCAGTTGTCCTGGTTTCTCTCGGACTTAGTGAGCCCGGGCTGGCTCCTAAACCCAGAGCTCTCCCCTGGGAGGGGAGCACCAGCCACAGATTCTCGTAGGGTAGGTCTGGAGTGGTCCAGGAATTCCGACTTGGGAATCCCTGTAACCATGACCTTCTGTGACCTCTCCTCTGACCCCCACTGCATTAACCAGCCCCCACCCCCCACCCCCGCAGGCTGTGCCCTGCTCAAGAGACAGAACTCTAGGGGGGCACCATTCACCAGAGGACAGATGACTGCAAAAGGCCTCCACCCGCCTTCAAGAAGCTCTGATCCATGACCCGCCCCTTCCTGGGTGAACCCTCATGATTCCTTTCCACCGTTTCCTCTGACACACTCCTCTTCCCCTCAGGTTGCCCCCAGAAGGTCCTCTTCCTGACAATTGCTGCTATAGGTGACCAAAATCTGCCTACTGCCTACCGGTGGCTTCTGTGCAGCTTTTCGTCAAAGGACTCTGGGCCTTTAGAAGATCTGGCTGCCAACCAGCTGTGTGACCTTTGGAAAGTCTGGTGCCCTCTCTGGGCTTGGTCCCTCTCCAGGGTGAAATGCGAGTGGCCTAGGTGGTTTCCACACCCCCTGGCTCTGACAGCTGGGTTCTAGAACGGTTGGCCTTGGGATATAGGGCACTGGGCATGTGACCTCCAGCCCCAGTGACCCTGAGACCAGCAGGATGTTGAGATGGGGGTGGGGGGGAGAGACCTCTCCACTTTCCAGGGCTTCTTAAGGCACCAGGAAGGAGGTTCTGGGATTGGATGCCCCAACCCCAGAGAAGGCGGAGACCTCCTGTCCCACCAGAGTAGAGGATGTCACACAGGCTGAGGGTGTGAGGGCTTCTGTTTAGCCTCAAGCGTCAGTCCCTACTCCATCCCCCACCTGTCAGGAACTGGCTCCTTCACTTGTGGGCATGACCAGGGAACTTGCCCAAGTGCAGAGAAAAGCTTGCTTCAAGGCGTTGGAGAAAGGAAAGCAAACCAACTGCACCAAACCTTTACTAACCAGAGCACCCAAGGGATACTAGTGTTCTCGGTTTAACTGGGCAGCCAACCCCATCCTGGTGAGTCCCTGGCTGGAGAGTCTCTTGTGGAACTCTGATGTTCCAGAGCATGGGCCTCGGCGTGTTTGACTGGGTGTCCGTCTCCATTGCTGCAGACCAGGAGAGAATTTAGCAGGTGCTGCCGGCACCCAGGCTGCCACTCTAAGTAGTGAGCATCCAGTCCCTGGAAGTATGCAAGTAGAACTGGAGACATCATTGACCAAGGTCATAGCCAGAGGGAATTCCCAGGTGGGAGGATGAACTAAGTCTTCACTGTGCAAAGTGTGGTTGGTGTTCCAGCAGCAGTGACATCACCTTGGAATTTGTTAGAAATGCAGAATCTCAGGCCCATGGAACTAAATGATCCTGGGATCCCTAATATTTCAGAATCTCTAAGATTTCCTTAAAAAACCAGGCTAGAAACTAGCCTGCGACTTGTTCTGATTAGCCTATGGGATGGTTTTTTATTTTGTTTGAGTTAACATTTTTAAATTAAGAGATACCACATTTAACCCTAGCCCAGTGGTTCTCAACCTTTCTAATGCCGCGACCCTTTAATACAGTTCCTCATGTTGTGGTGACCCCCAACCATAAAATTATTTTCGTTGCTACTTCATAACTGTAATTTTGCTACTGTTAATGAATCGTAATGTAAATATCTGTGTTTTTCCGATGGTCTTAGGCTCTACAGCAGTGGTTCTCAACAGGTTGAGAACCCCAACGAAAATAATTTTATGGTTGGGGGTCACCACAACATGAGGAACTGTATTAAAGGGTCGCGGCATTAGAAAGGTTGAGAGCCACTGCTAGCCAGTTTGGCTCAGTGGATAGAGCATTGGCCTGTGGACTGAAGAGTCCCGGGTTCAATTCTGGTCAAGGGCTTGTGCGCCTGGGTTGCAGGCTCTTGTGGGCTCCAGTAGGGAGTGTGCAGGAGGCAGCTGATCAATGATTTTCTTTCATCATTGATGTTTCTTTTTTTCCATTTTTAAAAAATATATATTTTATTGAGTTTTTATAGAGAGGAAGGGAGAGGGATAGAAAGTTAGAAACATCGATGAGAGAGAGACATCAATCAGCTGCCTCCTGCACACTCCCCACTGGGTGACCGGAATTGAACCTGGGACCTTCCAGTCCGCAGGCTGATGCTCTGTCCACTGAGCCAAACCAGTTAGGGCTCATCATTGATGTTTCTATGTCTCCCTCTCTCTTCCTCTCTGAAATCAATAAAAATGTATTTTTAAAAAAGAGATACCACATTTAAAAATATATATACCAAATTTCTCTCTTCTCTGAAATTAAAAGCCCTGTAGAGGGGCAACTGCTGACTTTCTGCTGGAGCTAAAGAGCAACTGTCCCTCAATCTGGGGCTTTACTCTTCAGTTCTCACGGCCCCCACACTCCCTGTGGACTCCAAGACACCGAGACTGTCTGAGCATCTCTATGTGCTTGGCTGGCGCCTGTGGGCTTTGATCTCAGGACTCCTGGAGTAACCAGTGTTAGGATCCCAAGTGCTCCTGGAAGTTGCTTTGCCTGATCTGTAAAACCCTTGAAATCCACAAGCTTAGTGGTCGTACCCTCCTTCCTAAAGGTAGAAAAATCTAAAATCCAGCACTTGTGGGTTCTGGTCACTCAAGGTGGTGCTGCTATAGTGAGTAATTTAGTGCATTAAAAAACACACTTTTTAAACAGAGTTTGGAGATGATGAATTAAAGATTTTGTAAAAACCCTGATGTGCGCACAAAATATTTTTTAAATTATGTACATTTTAAAACATCTCTCTTCAGATTTTCTCTGCACTTAGGTCCCAGGGTTTAGGGCAGATTCTGCACTGCTGGTGCTGAGCCGGACAGTGTGGATTTTGCTCTCACTCCCTGCCTCTCCCTCCCTTCCCATCCCACCTCACCCTCTCCTTCCTCTCTCCCCACTGTGAGGGGCCTGGGTAGCTAATGGCCTGTGACTCAGTGAAGCCTCAGGGAAGAGTTGACCTGGGGTTGGTGCAGGGGGATTAGTGTGGGTTGGCTGGGGCAGGGCTTTCCCTAGAGGAGGAGGGGGGGTCAGGAGGAGGAGGAGGAGGAGCTGGGGTCCAAGCCTAGGTTGAGGTAGAAGTGGTGCAGGCAGGGCTGAGCAGGTCCCTTCCCACCCTCAACCCAGCCTTATTACCAGGCCTCCATCTCAAATGAGCAGATGTGACGGGGGAGGAGCCTGGTAGAGGAGAGTCCTGCCTTCAGATAGGACAACTTGGGGACCACCCACCCCAGAGCTCACAGAGCTAGTGGAAGCAGAGAAGGGGGGAAATTAAGCCTGTCTCCTCTCTGCCCCTCAACCTCTCTTCCTCTGTCCGTCTCTCCCTCTCCCAGTCTCCCTGTCTGTCTGCCTCTAGGCTCCTCTTTCTCTGTCCCCAGGTCCCCCTTCTGCCTGGCAGTTTATCTCTGCCTTTCTCCGCAGCTCCCCATTTCTGTGGAACCACTTTTCCTGGACCCAGTCAATATCCTAGAGCTCTGCTACCCTCTGACTCAAGTCCTCTCCACCTACCTACTCCCTCCTGTTGTTCCTAGAACCTGGGCAACTCTTAGCCCAGAGAGCACCTGGCTTGGTCAGTAGGCACTCCCCACCTTCAGATGTGCTTACACTACCTCTGCCAGCTGGTCTGTGCCAGGAGCCCACACTTGGGACTGTCTCCCCTTTGCAATGGCTCTGTAACCAGGACCAGTGATGGCCAAAGCAGGGACCTCCCGTAGCTGCTGCTCCTTGGGGCCTAGGCCCTGCTCCCCATCCCCACCTGCAGTAGACACAGGCACCCCCTTTAGGGGATCTGTGATGCTGCAATGTGGGGCTTTGTTCACTGGATCCTCTGGACTGTGCACTGTGGGCACCAGGCCAAGTGCAGTGGTGTTGGGTTTTGGGGGTGGGGGTTGGGGTTGAAATAAAGGTGTGCTTTCTCCCATTTCATGTTGCGTGGTCCTTTGGCCTGGATGGTCTGAACACCCCATCCCCAGAATGTTCAAACCTGGCATTGTTAGGGAGGGCTTCAGATAGAGGTGAACCCCAGATACGGCCTAGGCAGGGGGGAGGTGAGTCAACAACACCCACCCCAGAAACTCCTCTGCTCAGGAGGTCTGCTCTGAGGGGACCAAGTAGGAAGCCTCGGGCCTTTTAGGCTTAGAGAAAAGACCAGGGTGTCTGAGGCTCTGGAAATAGGTTGTGTGGCCTCATCCCTTGGTCACAGGCAAGAGAGAGGAAGGAAGAGAAGGACAGAGCTTGTCTGTGGCCATGGCACGTGACCCATGACCCATGGAAGCAAGACTGAAGGAACAGAGCCCCCAAGTGGGGAAGTTGTGGTCCATGGGTCTCTGGGTAGGACCTCACCAACAACCCACATTCCACCTCTGACCCCTCAATAGCCTGCTACTGAGACATGAGAGCAGGACAGACCATCCCAATGCCAGTAATGTGTGACCAGCCCATTGGTTATCCATTTCCTTTTGAGCCCAGCTGTCCCTGCCTCTGGCCTGCCACTTCTCATCTCAGGACTCTTGAGACATAATGACTCATAATGGACATTGGTTGTTCTGCCTTGCCAGCATCCATCCTGCTGAATGGTGGGCAAACATCCCTGCCTCATTCTCAGTCCCTGTGGAACTGGTGGAACTGGTGGAACTGACCCGAGACCTCCCCTCCACCCCATCCCTTTGGCTGCAGGGATTGCTTGAAGGACAGGCAGGTGACCTGGACCAGGGAAAAGAAGCACAGCGCTGAGATGCTACTGGAAGCCAAGCGAAAAAGTTGTCTCTTTTCTCTGGGGTTGCTGAGAGGATGGGACGCTGAGTGGTCTTGCCACCACAAAGTTAAGAAGCAGAACTGACAGATGGGCAGACCACCCACTCTGGGCTGTGTGGGTACCACGGGCTCGCAAGTTGTTTTCTTTGCTTAAGCCAGATTGAATTGGTTTTTGTGTTGTTGTTTGTTGTTCTTTGTAGTCAAAATTGTCCTGACAGACGGACCTCAAAAAAATTATGGAATGCAGTGGGGGTTAGACTGGTTTAACATGAAAGAAAAGAGAAAAACGCTGGGCTAGGAGGGAGGAGGAGAGTGCAGAATGATGGAGAGAGCAGCTGAGAGAACAGTCTCTGAGCCAGCCGGCCCCTCTCTGTGGTGTGACTGTCCATTTAGGGGAACCTAACCCAGCACAAGGTTAGGACCTGGGGTGAGAAAAGGCACACAGCCTTTTTGCCTTGTCAGGAGTCTTGTGCTGACTCAGCATTTAGAAGGTGGAGGAATATTTTTGGGTCCTGCCTGAAAGGAGGAGATGCAAATGAGAGCGTGAATGGTCTCTAACCTCAGCACAGCGCCTGCTGTCGACACTTAATGAGTGATTAGACTTTGGCAGGGAGATTAGGGTGGGGCAGATGGCTCTCCCTGCTCCCTGAGTGGGGACGGGAGTAGAGAAATTGGGGATGATACCTGTGATGTCTGGAAAACCTAGGTTCCTGCAGGGTGGGGCTTGCTTCTCTTGGATAGAGACTCACCCATCCAAACTAAAGCCACTTGTCCTCTCCACCAGAGACATCCCACCTCACCATCCACCCCTGAGCCTGTGTCTTTGGCCCTGGACCCCGAGAAGGGCATGCTGTCCAAGCATTTATCTATTCTGCTCCCAGGGAACTTGGATCCTGCCGTTTGAAACGCACATCCCCTCACACCCCCGCACCCCCTTGCACACCCCTAATCCTCTTTCTTCACACACCATTTTGCACACATGAAAACGGCTCCAGCCGTGAAAGGACTTGGAGACTGTGTGTCCAGCAGATCTTGGGATCAGGAAGCAAACCCAGTAGCTCACACTCTGGGCCTCAGGTGCTTCTCAAGGGTGCTCTGGAGAAGTTCATGTTACAGGCAGTTCCGCTTCATGCGCCTTGATTCTTTCCTGAAATCCCGCAATTTAAACTCCAAAACAACACCTGTGTAATCAGATTTTAAAAGAGTTTTGACTTGGTGGGATATGAACATGAACACATTTTACATCTCTCCAGTCAGTGCCTTCAAAACTTTAGTCCAGTTGAAAACTCCAACCTTCTATCTGCTCTAAATGCCTGTTCCCAACCTCGCCTTTCGGGAACCTGGGGTGGGAGGAGTGCATGTCTGCTCCTTCCCACCTCCCCCAACTCTGCTCCATGACCTGGAGAGGAGGGACATGGGGGCAAAATTCGATCTTGGGAACCCTGTCCCTCACTCTTCAAGTGAGAAATACAGAAGGAGCTTAACTGGTCACCTGCTGGAGAGGTTGCCCTGGTCTCACGGGGCTGCTTGCTGATGTTGGCTGCGGCTGGGAGGGTGGGCAGTCCCTGCCCACACGGGCATGTGCAGAGGTGGGCTCACTACAAAGCGAATAAAGATGAAACTTCACGGCCCCTCACTTACACAAACCACTTCCAAGCCCCCCTAGCCAATTTTGTTTTCTTTTTCTTTTTCCAAATATATTTTTATTGATTTCAGAGAGGAAGGGAGAGGGAGAGAGAGATAGAAACATCAATAAAGAGAATCATTGATTGGCTGCCTCCTGCACACCCCCAACTGGGGATGGAGCCCACAAGGGAATCGAACCAAGACCTCCTGGTTCATAGGCCAACACTCAACCACTGAGCCACATCCTTTCTTTTCTCCTCCTCCTCCTTCTCCCCCTCCTCCACCTCCTCCTCCTCCTCCTCCTCCTCCTCCTCCTCCTCCTCCTCCTCCTCCTCCTTCTCTTCTTCTTCTTCTTTTTGTTTTTTGTTGTTGTTGTTAATTCTCACCCCGAGGATATTTTTCCCACTGATTCTTAGAAAAAGTGGAAGGAAGGGGAGAGACAGAAAGAAACATCGATGTGCGAGAGCCACATCAATTGGTTGCCTCCCGCACACGCCCCCTGCAAGTGCCCTTGACCAGATTGAACCTCAGACCCTTCAGTCAGGGGGCCGACACTCTATCCACTGAGCCAAACCAGCTAGGGCTGTTTTCCTTTTCATAAAGAGGACCTCCAAACTGGAAAAGCTTCAGGTCCTCGCGCCCGCCGCTTGGATCCGTCCTGGGTGTGGTCCCCCGGGGAATTGGGGTTCAGCTTACCCGCGGCCTTCTTTGGTACTAGACCCCTCTGAAAGCAACTGCGCTATCTTTCCTTCTCCCAGCAGAGGCAGCACCCCTGTCCCTCTCTGGGTACCACAGCCCCTGCGCGCCCCACGGCTGTCTGGGCCTCCCGGGCCGCCCCTAGGTTGTTTGTCCTCTGACTTCCATCCTCCTGCAAGAGGAGCCTCTTCCTCACGCCCTGGGACCACAGGGGACGGGCCAGGAACTACCACGGCCGCCTTCTTCTCAGGCCCTGCCTCACTCCTGTCTGTGTTCTGCAGCCCAGCTCCGCCCAGCCCGCAATGTGCTGCCCAGCTCCCACCCTCAAAGGCACCTCCAGTCTCTGTAAATGATTCTTCCAGAGAACTTGGCATTTGTTGTAAGGAAGGGTAGCCCCGTCCCAGATGCTGTATCCCACCAACTGTCTCCCTGCCCCACCCTGGCCATGGTACCTCTGGGAGCATAGCTCTGTCTCCCTGCGGCCCCTGGATATTTGCCTCTCCTTCACATCCTCCCAGGGAGGGGCCGGGAACCCGGCCAACATGAGCAGGAGGAGCCCTGCCCACCCTACCCCCAGCAGAGCTTCAAGCAGGAATACCTTGACCCCCTGTACCACTGGTCGGCAAACTCATTAGTCAACAGAGTGGCAAACCACGGCTCGCAAGCCACATGTGGCTCGTGAGCCGCAGTTTGCCAACCACTGCCCTGTACGAATAACTGGTCAGGCGCCGGGCGGGGGGGTGGGTCAGTGGGCACAGGTACCCAGGGGCGGGTGTGGCGATCAAACAAGAGCAGACGGACTTCGTCTATGCCTCAGATGTCCCTGGGTATGTGTCAGTGTACCGGCACACAGAGGGTTTGCCCGGACCCTCTCCAGGTGACCGGACCATGGCTATAATTGTGCGGGGAGGGCTCTATGGCTAGGAGAAACCTGGGCGACCATTCCCAGATGATGCTGCGTCACCCTGGGAAGTCTGAAGGAGACTTCCAGCAGGGATGGGTTGGAGCATTCTGAGAGACCGCCCTGCCAGTGCAGGGTGCCTTGCAGCAGTGGCGGTTTCTGGTGGCCCTGCTAGATGACCCAACAAACGCCCACGTCACTGCCTGGATGGGCTGGGGATGGAGTTAAACCAACTGAGCCTGAGGAGGTGGCTGGCGAGCATTATGGGTACAAGTTTGTGTGCGAGCCTGAGGCCCTCTTCTCTCCGGCCTTCCCGCACCATCGGCGTCCAGCGTTCAAGGCCGAGTTTGACAGGCCGGTCAGTGAGGAAGACACAGTCCCTTTGTCCCACGTGGACGAGAGCCCTGACTACCTCCCAGAGCTGGCTGGCCCTGCCCGGCCCTTTGGCCCCAAGGGTGGCTACTCCTACTGGCCCCTGGCAGTGCTCCCTGGCCACCCGGGGGCTGCCCTGGGTACACAGAGATGAACTTGGCATCGGGGAAACCCTCCCTCTGAAACCCACACATGCCTTTGGAGCAGATCCCCACTGGCCTGTCAGTCACCCTGGCCAAGTGGAGACACTGCGCATGCAAAGTTGGAGCCTCAGAACTCCTGGGGGTTTCACTTCTGGCCTCTTCCTCGGTCCATTAGAGGCCCAAGCCCCCCTTCCTCTCCCCAGTCACAAAGAACAAGAGTTTGTTTGGTTCTGGGGGACAAAGAAAGGGCGTCCCCACTTTATCGTGGTGGGGAGGATCCACTGAGCTCCCTAGATCGCCCACTATGCGGCGGCAGAAGCCTGGATCCTGCACTCCACTCCAAGCTGTGGCCCTGGAGGGTCCTCTGGTGTGCGGCCGGCACAGCCAAGGTTGAACCTGAGTGGGGGCGGCTGAAAGGCGTAGAAAAGACAGACAAGAGAATGAAAGCTGGGTCTCGGTGGGACGCTGCTTCCTGAGAGACAGTGCCGCACCCCACAAGCCGAGTCTTTAATTTATAGACAGATTTCCAGGAGGCAAAGTAAGGGCGAGATCAAGATGTTTACAACATTCTCGTGGGTTTCGATCCTACTCAATTACATGCACTTGAACTCTATCAAGCCCACATCACTCAGGCACGTGGGGCCACGTGTTCGGACCACAGGTTCAAGCTTACAACTATAGCTGTTGGCTATAACTGTGCGGGAGGGCTCTGCCCTCCAAGCTGGGACTTGCACGTGGTCACGAGAGGACTGTGCCCTCTCGTCAGTCCAAGGCTGGAACCTGTCCAAACACTGTAGCCGCGCCCCACACTCTGTGTTCCCAGGCACAGGGGGAGGCTGGAGGAAGGAACCTGGGAGGGGGGCGGGGCTGCTGGTGGAGCAGGGAGGGCTGGGTTCCTGCTCTGCGGGACCTTTGTTCTACCTATTCCTAGGCCCAGGACTGGGATATCACCTCTACCACGTCTGCCAGACCCTAATAAAGGCCCCTGCTTCTCCTGTACAAAAACAAACAAAAAAAAGAATGGATGGAGTGGGGAAAGAATATTAATAGACTACAAATTAGATATACAAACGGCCAATAAGCAACTTGGATGTCTAATGGGCATTTTAAACAGCATTTCCAGGCCAGAACCCTAAAACTGGTATCCCCCAAAGCTAAAAAACCCATACCTCCCCCCTGACCTCCCTCTCCTTCACTGCTTTCCTACCTTGTTGACTTATTTCTCTCACTCTGAATTTTTAACCTGCAAGAGGGCAAAGACTGGGTGCCTGGGACAATGTTCACAGCACCTACCACAGTACCTGGCACATGGTAGTTAGTTCTTAAATGTATTTATTTATTTATTTATTTATTTATTTATTTATATGTTTTTACTAGAGGCCCAATGCACGAAATTTGTGCACGGGGGGGGGGGGGGCGCATCCCTCAGCCCAGCCTGCACCCTCTCCAATCTGGGACATCCCTCTCACAATCCAGGACTGCTGGCTCCCAACTGATCACCTGCCTGCCTTCCTGATTGCCCCTAACCGTTTCTGCCTGCCAGCCTGATCACCCCCTAACCACTCCGCTGCCAGCCTGATTGATGCCTAACTGCTCCCCAGCCAGCCTGTTTGCCCCCAACTTCCCTCCTCTGCTGGCCTGATCACCCCTAACTGCCCTCCCCTGCAGGGTTGATTGCCTCCAACTGCCCTCCCTTGCAGGCCTGGTGCCTCCCAACTGCCCTCCCCTTTTGGCCATCTTGTGGTGGCCATCTTGTGTCCACATGGGGGCAGGATCTTTGACCACATGGGGGCAGCTATATTGTGTGTTGCAGTGATGGTCAATCTGCATATTACTCTTTTATTAGATAGGATAGAGGCCTGGTGCATGGGTGGGGGCTGACTGGTTTGCCCTGAAGGGTGGGGGTTCCCTTGGGGTGTGGGGCGGCCTGAGCGAGGGGCCTGTGGTGGTTTGCAGGCTGGCCACACCCTCTGGCGACCAAAGAGGAGGCCCTGGTATCTGGAATTTATTTACCTTCTACAATTGAAGGTAAATACTTTGTAGCCTGGAGCAAAGCTAAGCCTGCTGCTCGCTCCGAGGCCAGCAGCGATTTCTGTTGGAGTTAATTCACCTTCTATAATTGAAACTTTGTAGCCTTGAATGGAGGCTTAGGCCAGCAACAGGATGGCTTCTTTTGTTACCGTGGAAACCCAAGCCTCCCTCCAGCTCTCGGTGGCTGTAGCCATCTTGGTTGGGTTTATTTGCATATTTGCTCCTGATTGGCTGGTGGGCGTGGCTTGGCTGGTGGGCGTGGCTTAGGTGTGTCGGGGTGTGGTCAATTTGCATATTACTCTATTATTAGGTAGGATTGATTTCAGAGAGGAAGGGAGAGGGAGATAGAAATATCAATGATGAGAGAGAATCATTTATTGGCTGCTTCCTGCACGCCCCCTACTGGAGATCGAAACCACAACCCAGGCATGTGCCCTTGACCAGAATTGAACCAGGGACCCTTCAGTCCACAGGTTGACGCTCTATCCACTGAGCCAAACCAGCCAGGGCCAATATTACTTATCGACTAAAATAAAAAAATGAATGTAGGCCAAGAAGAGTTGTAGGGAGTAGGGTGGTGGTTCTGCATAGACTTTCAAAGGCTAGGAAGGCAAAGAAGCAAAGAAGGGGAGAAATGAACCTCCTAACCTTACTGGATCCCAATGCTCTCTGGCCCTGCACCATCACTGAAAGGCCCCCCAAGTCCCCTCATAGCATAGCCCAGTCCCCTCTTCATCCCTCCCATCCCCCCACCCAGCCTCTCAGCCCCGCCCACTCCCGGCCCAGAGCCGGGCAGGCCTTTGGGGCGGCATCAGAGACCCAGACCATCACCAGCCCTGCCTGCCTGGGGCCTGGCCAGGATGGCGCCGGCGTGTCCCTGAGAGGGGGGGGCGGCGGGGGGGACGGGGGGGGGGGGGCGGTCCCCAGTAGAACCAGCTTGTGGAGACTCAGACCCAGGCTGGCACCATGGCCGAGTTCAAGGTGAGGGTGTCCACTGGGGAGGCCTTCGGGCACGAGGGACAAAGTGTCAAAGAGTCAGTCAGCATCGTGGAGACCCAGGGAGAGACTCCCCACTGCCCCTGGACCCTCTCGGCAAAGGAGTTCACCGCGGGCGCGGGGAGGTGAGGTGGGGTGGGGGAGGCGGAGGAGGGGGGAGGAGGGTGATCCTCCTGAACACTAACCCCCCCCCCTCCACTCCTCCAACCCCGTTCCCTGGCCCGAAAGAGGACTTGGAGGTGACTCCCTCCGAGGACGTGAGCCGGTGCCGCTGCTGCGCGTGCACAAGGCGCCCGGGCGCTGCTCCGCCAGCTCCTGCCCTGGGCCTGGGGCGCCTGGTCCTGCCGCCGCGGGGCGCCCCGCTCCGCTTCCCCGGCTACCAGTGGCTGGAGGGGGCGTGGAGCCTGGTGTAGCGGTAGGGACAGGTGAGGAGGGGACCGCAGGGGGAGGGGAGCCGGTGCGGTGCTGGGTCGGGGTGGCGCTGGTGGGCTGGGTGGCCCCCCACTGGCAGGAAGTGCGCCCAGAAGGGCGGAGAGAGAGGAGTGCTTTGGGAGGATCATACTGGGGGGTGGGACCTGCGGCAGGGACCCACGGAGACGGTGGGGGAGGAAGTGGTGTGGACGTTGGGGAAACGCAATGAGTGGAGGACGGAGGGAAAAGGACAGGACTGTGAAGCAGAGCGGACGAGGGGATGCTGGGGTTCTGAGGATTGGGGACAGGTTCCCCCCTCACTCCCTCCCTCCCCTAGCCAAGGTCATCTGGCAGGACAGCCACCTCTGCTCCGTGCCTGGCGCCAGGCAGAGACTGAGGAGAGGCAGCAGAAATACCAATGAGCAAGCAAAGGCAGTCTTGGGGCTGGTAGTCCCTAGAGTCCCCTCTTCTTAATTTTCTGCCAAAAAAAGGAGTTCCTGTTCCTGCTAGCTAAGGTCAGCTGAGCCTCAGATCTGACCAAGAAGAACGTATGTGAGGAGCCTCAAGTCCAGGCACAGCCCCTCCCTCCCCCCCACCCCATAAGCTCCCAATCTCAAAGCCCTCCCTGCACAACTGGACCCAGCGGCCCAGCCCGTTACCCTTTCTCCAGTCAGTGCCTCGCTCCCATCGGCATCCCTGCTTCTGACAGGTGGAGTGCGTCCCCCCCCACACACCGCCCCAGGGGATGCCCCACTGCTGGATGCAGAAAACCTCATGGAGCCTGATCCCAACCTGTGCTACTCAGTCACCAAAAAAGTCAACCAGAAATTCTGGCCCCTCTTCCCACGAGCCTGCCTGTCCCACCTGACAGCCCCCTCTCTGCGCCTCTTTCCCCACCCGCACCCCCCAGCTGGTACCATTCTGTCTTTCTTTCTGCAAGAACATCACCCGGGAGCTGAAGGGACTGCTGGACAGTCAGCGGCCCCGGAGAAGCCTGGATGAGATGGGAACATCTTCATCTTCCCCGAGTCAGGTCCAGGATGGAGGAAAGGCAAGCAGGCTGCAGCAGGACCAGAGGGTCTGTAGCTGTCACCTTCTGCCCAGACACACTACCGTTTCGAAGCCCCTTCTTGCCTCCTGTTCTTCCTTCCCAGCTGTGTGACCTTGATCAAGGTCACTTCACCTCTGTTTCTTCATCGGAAAACAGGAATAATAATAGCACCTACCTCATAGCTTATTCTAAGGATTAAATGTAAAGTCCTACAAACAACCCTCAGATGAACAGAAGTGCTCTCTGAGCATTAGCTATTATTTTTTTAAATATATTTTTTATTGATTTCAGAGAGAGGGATGGAGAGGGGAGAGAGAGAGAAACATTAATGATGAGAATCATTGATGGGCTGCCTCCTGCACGCCCCCTACTAGGGATCGAGCCAGCAACTGGGCATGTGCCCTGTCAGGAATTGAACAGTGTGACCTCCTGGTTCATAGGTTGATGCTCAACCACTGAGCCACACTGGCCAGGCAGCATTAGTTATTAATATTCACCACATAATACCAGGTTTTCCTCCTAAATCTTCCTCATGAGAGACCTCCTTGGGCTGTATCTGGCCTCCACCCTTTGGCCAGCTGTCCTAATGTCTGGCTCCCATCTCCCACCAGTAACCTGCACAACAACCCTTCTCAGCACTGGGATCTAGGGCAGCAGAGCTCATGGGCCTCACATGACTCCGTGTTTTGCCACATGGAATGCAGTGTTTACCGTGGCAACTCAGCTCTTCTGGAATTTGCCCCCTTTCCATTCTTCCTCCTCACTGAGTCTAGGGAGGCCAGGCACCCCGATTCTCCCTCTCTCCTTATCCAACCACTGCCCCTTCTTCAAGCCCAGCTCATGCCCCACCTCCCCTTGAAGACTGCAGGGACCCCCCAGCCCCACCCACCTATGAACACCCATAGCTGGAGCTGCCTGTGTCAAAACCCTTCTTAGTAATGACCCACACACCCTTCATGAGCCCTACTATGCTGGGGTGGGTGCCGTGGTGAGCAAGGCAGACCCATCTCTGCCCTTTGGGAACCAATAGTGGAGATGGACCCAACCTGTTAGTCCCAACACAGCGGGGGCAGGGGGGTGTAAGGGTGGCAGCTGATGAGTACTCCTTCCCTATGGTCTGATCAAGCTCAAAAGGCTGGAAGGTAAATGCCTGCCACGTCAGCAAGCCGCAAAAAGCTAGGGGCGAGAGGTGGGCAGGGACTGTGGCTGGTGGGGAACTCATGCTTGTCTGATGGGGACGGAGGCACCTCAGCTACGACTGCAGCCAGATCTTTAGATTTTCAAGAGCAATTCGACATTCTCTAGTATCTAAGTGCTGGCCATTGATTCAACTTGGCATCCCATTGAAACGCATCGCAGACCAACCCTGGCTCTCGGGCCTCTGTTGGCACCCCCTGGTGGAGACGAAGCTCAGCTCAGTGGTTTATAAAATGTGTGCTTGGCCCTAACCGGTTTGGCTCAGTGGATAGAGCGTTGGCCTGTGGACTGAAGGATCCCAGGTTTGATTCTGGTCAAGGGCACGTACCTTGGTTGCGGGCACATCCCCAGTAGGGGGTGTGCAGGAGGCAGCTGATCAATGTTTCTCTCTCATTGATGTTTTAACTCTCTATCCCTCTCCCTTCCTCTCTGTAAAAAATCAATAAATATATATTTAAAAATAAAATAAAATAAAATGTGTGCTTGGCCATTTTCCTTCTCTGGCCTCAACTTCTTCCTTTCGGGGCAGCTGGTCTCAGCAACTTTTGTCCCTCACACCCCAGGGGCTGCAGCACTGCCCAACTGCCAGTCACCTGTATTCCCGGACCCCCAGGCTGCCAGATCCTCACTGCTGCCCAGACCACACTGCAGTGAGCAGAGCAGGGACTCGGCTGCAGGCTGCCTCAGGGGGGCTTCCAGGAGGGGTTTCTAAGCCGCATGGGCGCAGGGGAGGCGTCTGTCCCAGGTTTCCATCCTCTAGACCCCACTTCCCCAGGGCAACAGCCCCTTGGGTTTCAGCTCCATTCTCTCCACCCCACTCCCGTCTAGGGGTCCTTTGCTAACCTTGTCAGGTATTTCACCATGACCATTTCACCTGCTCAGCCCACCATGCCAAGCAGGAGCACTGGCAGCCCTGTGCTTACTGAGTGTGGGGGTTCAGCTTGAATTCAGTGCCTGGACGCCCAGTATTCCCGCCGCTGTAGATCTGGGGCTCCTGCAGCCCCCCAGCTAGATCTGGTGGCCTCATTCCCTGAGTTCAGTGCCACTTGCCATGCCCTCCTGCTCTTCTGGGATATCACTGATGAAACCAAGGACAAGGCAAGCACGGCGTGGGGTGGGAGAGGAGATGTCTCGGGTTCCAGGAGAGCGGGTGGGTGAGGAGGGGGTTTGGGGACAATGGGTTCCTTGGAGGGACACTTAGCAGGCTGGGCCCTTTCATGGGAGGGCCTGCAGTGACAGGTTTCTGAGAGTTTGGTTTAGGGGAGCTTAGAGGGGTCTGGGCGTCTGGAGGTTCATGTTTCAAGTTGGACAGGTTGGGTGGTCTAGGTTCCTGGGTGGGCGGGTCTCGGGCGGCGGTCTGTGTCGTTGAGGGGGTTTTCTGGTGGCTGGGGTCCTTGGTGGCCTGGGTGCCTAAGCTGGGGGACTTAAGACGGACCGGAATCCGGAATCGCTCTGGGTTGGAAGATGAGGCTTCGGCGTCAAGGAGCAGAGGTCCCAGCCTTCTCTCCCGCGGTCCCCGGCGGAACACTTCACCGAGGGGCCGGCAGCGGAGCATGGGCGCACCGGGGCCCACAGGAGTCGCCTGGTCCTTATTTCGCGGGACCTCGGGGAGCAGAACCCAGGCCTGACGCGGCCCTGCACCCACCTGGACCCCGCGGTGGTGGAAACAGCATCGCAGTGAGAGCCAGCCCTTCCCTCCCCCTTCACCCCCCACCTCCCGGCGGTGAACAGCCGCCCACGGGCACCGACAGACGCAGGGCTCGCGTTGGAGTGTTTTTGTTTTATGTTGTGTGTTTTCTTAAATAGCCGGGCGGGCGCGGGGCGGGGCGGGGAGCGGTCCTAGATGGAAATGCTGTTCTCGATCAGCACGGGGTCCAGGTAGTAGTAGGGGATGGGGAGGCACTTGTTGCGCTGGCGGATGTTGTGCGAGATCTGGGCCAGGCGCTGGCGGAAGGTCTCCATGCTCCGCCGCGGGGCGTCCTCCACGAAGTGGATGTCGGGGAAGTGGCCCAGGGGCCGCTGCGGGCACAGAGCACAGCGCGGGCGCTGAGTCCTCCGGCCGCCCTTCTCCTCCGGAGCCTCTGACCGCCCCTCCCGTCGGGCCCACACCCCAGCTTCCAGCCCCTGCTCGGAGTCCCCCCACCCCCACTGCCCCCGGAGACCCCCGCACCTTGTCGTCGGGCTCCCGGCTGAGTGTCCAGAGCACCAGCAGGATGATGCACGTGGTCTTCACGTCGGGCAGCGTGTCCAGGAAGGTCTCCTGGGTGCTCAGCCCCTTGGCCTGCATCGGCGGGTTCCGCATGGAGGACGGGAAGTTGGGCATCCAGGAGGTGAACTCCAGCTGGAGGGGGCAGAGGCGGGGCTGTGGGTCAGAGCACCCACAGGGTCTCTCGAGGTTACATCGAGGTGGGGGTGAGACAGGGCAGGGCCGAGTGAGATTGGGTTTGAGCTTGGGGTGGGGACTGAGGTTGGGCCCGGGCCTGGCGTGGGGCAGGGGCTGCGAGCTCAGGTACCTGCCCGGTGTTGACAGCGGCGTGCTTGGCAGAGCAGATGAAGATGATGGTGGTGACGTAGCGGATCAGTTCAGGCACGGTTCGCAAGCACGTGGGGAAGCCTGGGGGAGAGCAAGGCCCAGGCATGGCCAGTCCCGCCCTGGTCCGGACCGGCCGCTAGAGGGCGCGACCGAGCCCAGCTCAGCCTGTCCTGCCAACACTTCAAGCTGCCACACCCCTGCCCTCATCCCGCCTGGGTGGCCCTCCTGTGGTCACAGCCCCCCCCCCCCCCCCAGTCCACACCACAAGCCTTGGCGAGGGGGCCTCAGCTGGCCTTGGCGCGGTCCCGGCCCGCCCCGGGAGCTGCCTGAGATGAGGCCCTCAGACCTCTCCTCCAACTACCTTAGGGGGACTCTCTGGGCCCAGGTCTCAGCGGGGAGCAGCTTTGGAAGAATCCTGGCTTTCCTGCCCTGACTCCAGTCCTTCATCCACTCTCCGCCACACACACACACACACACACACACACACACACTTCGGTGAGACACTGCTCACTCCAGATCCATTTCTCAGCAGCCTGGCTCCTGGCCTTGTACCCAGCCAAGTCTCTCGCTTCTTTGCCCTGTCGTCCCGCCTAAGCAGCCGCCCTGCTTGCCCTGGTGACCCCAGGTTCCAAAAGCCTAACACAGTCAAACCAGACCTATCATCTCCCTCCTAAACCCCTCCTCCCTCCACGCCCCCAGATCAATGACACACCCTCTCCCCAGTTTTGAAAGCTCTAAACCTGAGCGGCACCCTTGGCCCCTCCCCCGACAACTCCCCCACTGCCAAACCCAAACTAGTCACCAAGTCCTGTCATTTCTCTTTCCCAACTCTCTCCGGAATCCTCTGTGTCTCCACAGCCCCCACCCTAGTCAGGTCCCTGCCACCTCCCTCCTGAACACCACAGCAGCTTCCCAAACTGCCTCCTACCTGCCCGCGCAGCCTGATATCGTTCTAGTACAACTCCCGTCTTGCAAACCCTCCGTGGCTCCTCTGGCGCTGAGAGTCACTCCAAACCCCTTAACCATGCTGTGCAACCTGGCCCCTGCTCATGGCTTCAGCCTTAGCCCCACCAGGAGCCGGCCCAGCTCCCACCCTCAGCTCCAGCTGCAGGGACCTGTCAGCAGCTCCCAGAACTCTCCAGCCTCACCTGCCATCGCATAGCTTCCCTCCCCACCCGGCAGATCTCAGCTGGCTCTTTGCTCTGATGTTAGATCTCAGCTAGCTCTTCTCTCAGATGTTAGATCTCGTCTCTTAGCTCAGATGTTAGATCTCAGCTAGCTCTTAGCTTGCTGCTGCCCACCCCCACTCTCCACCCACCACCCCTCCCCAAGCTGGGTTAGGTGCCTCCCCTGGGCTCCTGTCCCCACCAACAAACTGCAGCAGCCCTGCTGTAACTGCCCGTTTGCTGGGCAGGACCTCCCCCTCCTCCACCCCTCCCCCCGCCCCCGCCAGACTGTGAACTCCCTGAGGGCAGCACCTGCACCTGCCTCATTCCCTTTTGCCTCCTCAGTACCCAGCACAGTGTTTGTCACATCATAGATGCTTGTTGAGTGGGTGCCCAAGTGGCATGACTTCAAATGCTTTCCCGCCCCTGGAGTCTGCCCACCAGCTCCCCACCGGCTCCCCAGCTTGTAGCACACTCTGCCCTTCCCTGTCTGTGCTCATGCCCCGTTTCTCAGAACCCTGGGACCCCCCACCCCCCAGGTCTCTACAGAGATGACCCGCAGCCCCTGAGCTCAGACAGGGGCCGGGGCCAGCCATGCTTCCTTCCCCAGTCTCTCTGAGATGCTGCAGCTCTGAGAGAGGGGGAAGGGCCCTGTCAACATTCTAGGGCAGTGATTTGGCCTCCTTCAGCCCCCAAAGAGACAGGCTCCAGCCCAGCCGGGAGGGCCCACCCCAAAACCCTGGACCCCTGCCGGATGCCCAGGTGCCCAGGCCCATACCTGAGCTCTCACGCCCCAGTAGGCACTCCTTGAATATCTCCTGCACCCAGGACTGCAATTCCGGGTCACCCTCCACGGCTGCGTCACACGGGTAATAGTAGGTGATGATCTCTGTCACATACCTGACCAGGGAACAGGGCCTCAGTTTGGACCCTCCTCCTGCCCTCCCCAACTGTGCTGTTCCCACCTCTCCCAGGATGCCCTGGCCCCAGAGCTGCCCTAGGCATGTGGGTGAGCAAGTCCTGTGGGGCAGGGATGGCCAGGGTTGCTTGTCAAGGTCAGAAGATGGCACCAGACCCAAGCTCAGGCACTGTAAGGCTCCCCTCCAACATCTCAGGGTGTCCACCCCGAGTGCCGCCCGCTGCTGTCCCCATCTCACCTCTCCAGTGCGTCCCACACTGCCAGGCAGTCGTCACGGTAATAGTATCCCGGCAGGTCCTGCACCCCACGCTCCGCAAAGTCATTGGGGGGGTAGCAGCTCTCGTAGGTTATCTCTGACAGATACCGGACCATCAGCTCAGCGATGCCCTTCAGGCCCAGGGACGTGCCCTGTGAGGAGGGAACAAACGCTGGGGCCAGCGGGTTCCTTGCAAGTCCTCCCCAGTGAAGCTCACATCCAGCTCCGACGCAGTTTATGATGCTCCTGCAGCCCCCCCTTCCAGCCTGCCCCACCCCGGAATCCTCACACTCCAGCCAACACACCAGCCCCTGCCTCTGCCTTTGTAGACGCAGCACCCGCTTTAACCAGTCCCCTCTGTCCATGCTCCCTCAGGAACCAGAGGCAAGTGGGAAATCCTGCTGTTAGTGGACCTGCAAAGGCCAGAAGGAAAGTGAGAGTCTTGCCGGTGTTGGGCGCAGTCTCACCCTGGCAGACAGCCCCCCCTCATTGAGGAGGATGGCCCGTCCAATGCTGTTGATCTGGATGGTGTATCGGGTGTGGGGGACCAGGAGCTGTGAGAGAAAGCAAGGGCCATGAGAGAACTGAAGTCACCCCCCCCAAGGGCCTTGGCACCCCCATTTCTGCAACATCAGACCCCCTCTCTTGTGGGTTCCCCAGCTGCCTCCCCTAGTCTAACTGGAATCCCTCTGACTGCTGAGCAGGCCAGACGAGGGCAGTGATGCTTCAGCGAGGCCCCTTCACGCAAGCCCGTACCTTGTAGAGGGGGTGGCACATGGGCAGCTGCCTCAGCATGGCCAGGCAGAAGGCCTCGCCGATGAGGTGGGACCCCAGCAGGTGGGCGATGGCCTCGTGGTAGTAGAACTCAGCGTTGCGCACCCACGTCTTGGCCAGCAGCCAGTCCCACTCAGAGTCGTTGGGCAGGAAGATGGGGCAATCGGGCCCAGGGGTCTGGCTGAGCTGGGAGTGGGAAAGGAGGGAGTTAGGGGAGGGCAGAGACCTATACACACAATGACCCTCAGGAGGGAGACCCAGGGGCGTCTGAGGAGGTAAAAGCTCCACCCCTCCACTCCAGTGCCCGATCCCCTGAGCACAGCGAGGCCTTTCCTCCCTCCTAACATCTGCGCTTGCTGTTCCCACTGCCTGTAGTACCTTCCGCTGTCCCTTTCTCTACTGGCTGCTCCTACTGATTCTTCACGAACCAGCTCACAAGCCACCTCCCCCGAGAAGCCTTCCCTGTCTCCGCCCCACGGCCGCCACATCCAGCTGCGCAGGTTTGCACTGCACAAGGGTACCCAGCCCCGAGGGGAGGGGGGTCGCTGCAATCTCCCCTAAACCGGTCCACTAACGAGCCACAGCATCAGGACTTGACTTTTTCTTATTTGGACAGGAGTCTAGTGGAGACCGCTGGGAAGGAAGCACCTCTGTCCCGTTTTCTGCCAGACCAGACTCTCCAGGCAGCTGCTCAGTCTGATTAGCTCAGTATTTCCGTGCTTACACACACAGCACGCACACTTTGCACACAGGTGCACCCACAGGAACGGCGTGCGTGCACGGGCGGCACACCGATGTGCACACGTAGGCTAACACAGAGACTCCGCCAAAGGGCCACACAGCAGGCTCTACACACCCAGCTAGGTATATACATACACATAGGTATGGTCTCCGATGCACACAAACGAACATACACTCACATGGACACACATGCTTACACAAAGAGCTGCACACACACACGCACAGAGGCTGGCCTGCTCACCACACATTCACATGGGGCTGCAAGCACACACACAGGCCCACACACTCACATAGTGCACACACACATTTATGCACACATCTACACAGCGGCGCCCACACGGTGGGGGGGCCTGCACCCCAAGCACCTGGATGGCGATGGGCATCATGTTCCCTTCCCGGTTAAAGTGCAGCAGGCAGAGGGGGGCGCACTGGTGCTGCTTCTGGCCGTTGAGCTCCACGGTGGGGATGCCCTCCAGGATCCTGTAGTCTGCCAGGTAAATGTTCCCCTTCTGGAAGGGAGCCGCCATGGGCAGGCAGGTAGCACCAACACGGGGCACCCAAGCCCACATTTTGGGTACCGAATGCTCTTGCCCCCCTGATGCAGGGGTTGGCCAGGGCCCAAGAGGGGGTGATGGTGACCGCGGGGCAGAGCTGAGGGGGTTGGAACTCTGCAGACAGCAGAGGCGGGGAGAGCGGGGATGCCCAGGAGGAAGCAAAGCCAGAGGCTGTGAGGGGTCTCCCCCGACCAGGCCTCACCTCCAGCTCCGCTTGCAGGCACGTTCCTTCGCCCAGGAACGGGGCCACCATGTCGTCTGTGACGGGGAACTTGTCTGGAATCCGCGTGCAGCGGCGGATCACGCTTGGGTTGATGCCATTGAGGTACTGGTACCCAAAGAAGCTGTCCTCTGCCCAGTGCTCGGCCACGTATTCTGGGAGGATGGTGCGGAGCGTCACGACGCTACCCGGTCCCCATCAGGGACAGAGAGGCATGGGACCACGGCCCGGGACAAGAAGACTACGGACACCCCAGAGGAAAATGAAACCCCAGCCTCCCGAGGGGCCTAGGGAGACGTTTCCCAAAATGCCGCCAGAGGGCGCGCTCACCCAACTCGCCACTCCTGCCTCAGGTTTGCCCGCTCCTCCCGCCCAACTTCCCAGACGTGGGGGTCCCGCTTCCTGGACTAGTTCCTTCCGCCAGGATCGCTGGGCTCCCCGAGTTCCGTTAGGATGCCCCATCCCCTACCGGAGATGACAGTCTTGTAAGCAGGGAAAACTTTCTTAATGTCCTTCAGTCTCTTCCACGACCGTTTGCTGTCCACGAAGCCTCGGAGTTTGAACCTCAGCGCCCTTAGGAGGTGAGGTTCCAGGGGAGGCCATCAGAGAGGCTGCCAGGTGCCCGTCTGCACCCCACCCAGGACTCTGAGTCTCAAATTCTCTGCTCTCTCTCCGGGTCTCAGGGTCCCCGGGCCCATCGCTCAAGGTCTTTCTAGGTCCCCGTCTCTGAGTGACACCTCTCAGGCTCTCTGGCCTTGCTTCTCAGCTCCATCTACCTTCCTGGCCATCTACCCTCTGGGGCTGTGGTGGAGGTGGGCCTGGAGCTGAGGGAGGGGGGGCAGTTTCACAGGAGCCCTCCACCCCCCCTCACTCGCACACACTCACATGGGCCCCAGGCGGAAAAAGAAGGAGGCTGTCTTGATGAAGGAGTAGCGCAGATTTGAGTTCAGGAACCTGGTGGCCTTGAAGTTGATGAGAATCGGGAACCCAGGGATATAGCCATTCCACCTGTAGGAAGGAACGCGGGTCTGGGGCTGCACGCCTGGGGTCCGGGGCGTGAGGAAGGGGCAGAGCCCAGAGGGCCCCCCCCCCCCCCAGGGCAGCCTCAGGTCCTTACTCAGGCCGGTTGGGGTTCCTCCGGACAGGAGGGCGGTAACTGGGGATGTGCACGTAGTTGGGCAGGCCGGGCACGAAGACCCTCCAGCTGCAAAGAGAAGCTGAAATAGTGAGCCGCTGTCCCTGGCCCCTGGCCTCCCGCAGCCCCTGCCGTCCCCCCTCACCGGTAGAAGTCCTGCTTGGCTCTGATCTCCTCCCTGCGGTGCTCCAGAAGGATCGGGAGGGAGTCGTCTGCTGTTGTCTTTCCTGTAGGGAGATCAAAAGGCGGGGGGGGGGGGGGGGGGGAGCTCAAGGTCAGCCCCAGTATCTGCCCACCCCCACCCATTTCAGGGATCAGAATTCAGCTTCTGCCTCCCAGGTTGGCTCTGGGGTCCCATCACAATCAAGGATGGGAGAGGGAGGGTGTTTCTCCACCCAAAAACTGAGATAAAAGGACCAGGGACCACCTTGGCCAGTGTGGCTCAGTTGGTTAGAGCATCATCCCCTAAACCAGTGATGGCGAACCTATGACACGCGTGTCAGCACTGACACGCGTAGCCATTTCTGATGACACGCGGTCGCATGCCGAGGATGAAACATTTGCTGCTCCTGAGGATGAAACATTTGCAACTAGAGTCTTGGAGTTAGTTTTTTCCTCAAAGTGACACACTACCCGAGTTATGCTCAGTTTTTTGGCGAAGTTTGACACACCAAGCTCAAAAGGTTGCCCATCACTGCCCATGAGTTTGATTCATGGCCCAATTGGGTACATAAGAGCTATTTCACTATCTCTCTCTCTCTCTCCCTTCCCCTTTGGGTAAGGATTTTTAAAAAGGATCAGGGGCCCTAGCCTGTTTGGTTCAGTGGATAGGGTCCCAGGTTCAATCCCAGTCAAGGGCACATGCCTGGGTTGCAGGCTCCATCCCCAGTAGGGGGTGTGCAGGAGGCAGCCAATCAATGATTCTCTCATCATTGATGTTTCTTTATATATATATATATTGATTTTTTACAGAGAGAAGAGAGAGGGATAGAGAGTTAGAAACATCGATCAGCTGCCTCCTGCACACCCCCTACTGGGGATGTGCCCGCAACCAAAGTACATGCCCCTGACCGGAATCGAACCCGGGACCCTTGAGTCCGCAGGCCAACGCGCTATCCACTGAGTCAAACCGGTTTCGGCATCAGTGATGTTTCTATCTCTCTCTCTCCCTCTCCTCTCTGAATAAATATATATTTTTAAAAAAGGATCAGGAATCACCCTGCCCCTTGCTTCACCCCCTCCAGCTGGGCCCTGCTGCTACAGGGATGTCCCTCTTCCAGACCCACTGAAATCTCAATAACAGTGACTTTCTAACACTTCCTTTATGTTAATAATTTGATCTGCACAAGCACAACCTTATGAGGCAGGTGAATACTGTTATAGGCTCACGGCCTGCTCTCCACAGAAATCCAACAGGCTATACAAATCAGGTTGGTTTGGTTTTCCACCAGTTAAGCACAAATTCCTTGGTTGGAAAAATCTGCTCAAAATTTACCTGAGACCATAAACAATCTTTATTCAACTCACTTGGTGTAGCTATTCATAATTTTTGCCACAGAAATATTGGTATATTTGATTAGGGAGTTCCCTGGTGAATATATCATATAACCTCCTATCCCTATATATAGAGATATAAAGACATGTGTGCATCACATTTCTATATCTCTTCTAAATAAAATCTACATTTTAAAACATGTCTGGCCCCCACAGTTTCAGCTAAGGGACAATATTGCCATGCTCATTTCACAAGGAAAAACACTCATTATTACAGAGAGCGAAAACAGTGAGCTGGGATTTGAACCAAGGCAGTCTCCTTCTGATCACTAACCCACTATCCACTAACCACCACCAATAGTTGTTATGCCTTTTCAAAATTCCTTTTAGAGATTGTCTCATTGGATTCTCACATCAACCCTATGAAGTTAGTTCTGCTGTTAGCTCCATTTCACAGATGAGTTCACTGAGGCTTAGCAGAATTGAGAAGTACACCCAGATGTCCAGCTGAGTATCCAGGTGAAGCTGAGATCCAAATCCGGGCCTGTCTGTCTCCAGCATCCTGGCTGGTAGCCCCAGGCTGGCAAGTGCCTATCCCTGCAGCCCCATCATTTTCCTTCAAGGTCCCTTCCTTAGCTTCTCCCTCCTCCCTCTTCCTCAGCTTACGTTGTATTCTGGGAGAACAGCACCCCCTGGAGTTGTGTAACACAGAGCCCTAGCTCAGCCTCGTCTCCAGAGTGGGAACCTCACTCCTTCAAGGGCCCAGCAGGTGACTCAAGTCTCCCTGCCCTGGTGTGTTTGACAGCTGCCCCGCCCAACCCCATTCCTACACCCTGCCGCCCAGTGTCACCCTGCCTGTCCCCGGCTTCCATGCCACTCAGACTTATCACTGTTGGGGCAATGCTTCGAATCCCCCGTAAACCCTCCCTTTGGCTTCCCCATCCTCCCCCAAACCTGCTTCCCTCTGCCCCTGCCTCTCTTCTCCCCAGCTCAGGCATCCCCGCCTCCCAGGAAGAGGTTCTCGCCACAGGGCAATAGATGAAATGGGATGGTCAGCTGCAGGGATGATAGCGCTCCAGGCCCCAGGCCCCCTCAGCTCTGTCCTCCCCTCTGACCCAGCTTGAGGGAGGCCAGCAGATGCTCAGTGGTGGAGTCAGGGGGACAAAGAGGACAGGCCTGCAGTCCCATGAGCAGCCACATATTAGGAAGCTGGCCCAAGGGGTAGGCAGGGGCTCTGGCAGGGGTGGACATAAGGAGCGCAGGCACTCGGGTCCTGTCTTCCCTGGGAGCAACCAAGCTACTGGGAAAACAGCTGGGCCACCCAGGAAAACCCAACCGTCTGTGTGAGGAACAAGGCCTCCTATTGGAGCGGGAGGGAGCCTCACGGATTAAGAGGAATTTTGGGAGCAGCAGTGAGTCCTGTTAGAGAAACAAGGTGTCTTGTTGGGGTAAGAAGGAGTCCTTTGGAGCAATAGACCATCCCATTGGTCTAAAAAAATGCTCATTAGGAAACCCAGGGCATGATGATAAGGCACAGGGCCTCCTGCTACAGCACCGCGGAGAACCTGAACTGACAGCCTCCGTGATGAAACAAGGCAGCCGACGGAGTACCGGGGCTTCTGGCTACAGTAACAAGGCATCCTGTTGTAGCAACAGAACCTGCTGGATCACAGGGAGTCTTTTCGGATTAGCAGGACATGCTATTTGGGATAAATAGGGCACCCGACCAGAATCCTGAGGCCTGGACCCAGAGTAGCAAGGGGTCTTTTTAGAGTGGCTGGGCAGCCATGCGAGTGGAGGGGAGGACGGTAGAGGCAGCAGGGAGCAGGCTTGTCTTCAGCAGGAACCTGTGAGCCTGAGGTCCTGGGGGCAGCCCCATGCCTTATTCACCTCTGTTCCTCAGGGTGTAGCTGAGCTGGGTCCTGCACGGCAGCGATGACTAAGAGGAATACGTAAGAGTGGCAGGAGTTCCCAGGAGTCCCCATGGGGCTGGCACCTGGCTAGCGTGTACAGTGGCCATGCTGGAGTGGCCTCGCTAGAGCAAGGGGCCTAAGGGCATGGGATGGGCTGGTGAGAGCTTGCCTGTAGCCTCCCGCAGAGCCAGGGTCTCGTAGCCATCCATCCACTGGTAGGCGGGGAAGTGGTAGATGCGGCCGTTGGGTGCACAGATCTGCACATAGTTGCAGTACCAGGGGTCCTTAGGAAAGAAGGAGTATCGCTCCTTGTGCAGGCGGATGATGATGAGCTCCCCCAGGTCCTGCTGGCACTGCACAGTGTACTCATCCACCTGGCAGGGCACAGGGCCAGCTGAGCACGCAGGCCTCGGCCCCGCTGCTCAGGTTTCCTACTGGTCTGGCTCCTCACCCAGGCCTTGCGCATGCTGCTCACCTTCCTGGACTGGGGTGACCTGATCTTTGGGCTCTCCTCCCACCCCTCCAATCTGACTGTCCCCTGCTGGGCCCACCCACCCTCCCTTTCTCCACTCCCAGTTCCTGAGGTCCCATCCTCTCACCCACCTCCCCAGTCATCTGAGGCTGCAGGAGCCATACAGACCTCCAGGGGCTGTTGTATGAAGCAACCAGGGCCCCCAAGACCCCTATAGTCTTAGAGTGGGCAGCAGTGGCCATCCCCCTCTTCTCCCACTTATCAGTGAAGATGCGGAAATTCAAAAGTGGCCACACAGACAGTGACCTATTAAGGTCACGTAGCAGCAGGTTGCTAAACCAGACTCAGAATCAGGGCTGAGGGCTGAGGGCTGAGGGCCCAGCACACGGGGCCTTCCGCCATGGAGAAGGCAGGCCCCAACAGAGGCTGGCCTGGTGTCACTTGAAGTCGCAGGGACTCCGATGTGTATTTAAGCTGGTTATGATGCACCGTAACTTAGGAAGAGTGGGTAAGAACAGGAGAAGGAGGAGGGAGGGAGAGGGGAAGAGAGGAAGTGGGAAAGGATGAGGGAAGGAGTGGAAAAGGGAGGAGAGAGAAGGAGAGATAAAGGGAGTAGGAGAGGGTTGAGAGATGAGGGATGTGGAGTGAGTGATTCGAGAGGTGGAGAGAGAGAGAAGAGGTGAGAGAAGGGGAGGGAAAGAGAGGAGGAATGAGCAGAAAGGGACGAGAGGTGAAGACCAGGGAGGAAGGATGGCCCAACCCCCAGGGGGGTTGGGAGTCAGGTCTGTGGTGAGGGGCATCCAGAGTCACCCTTGAAGCCCCACCGCTTTCAGGCCTGTCCCAGACCTCCCCAACCTCTGCTAGCCAAGCTGTCTCCCTCCTCTGCACCCCTGCTTCCCTCCTTATGCTCCCCAGACAACACCGCATACACACACACACACACACACACATATACTAAACACATGCTCACACATGTACCGCACACTCACACATACACATACACACATATACCAAACACAGACTCACACATGTACCACACACACTTACACACACATATATACATACATATACCACAACACAAATACCTACACACCACACACACTCACAAATATACACACATATACCAAACACACACTCACTTATACACACACCAAACACACATACAGATACACATCACACATACATACACACATATACCAAACACACACTCACACATATACATATACCACACACAAATACCTACACACCACACACACTGACATATATACACACACACACATAATCACATATACATACACACATCATATTCACGCATACAACCACCACACTCACATATACATCATACACACAGTCACACGTACATACACCACACTCACACTCACACTCACATACATACACCACACCACACACACACACTTACCGCCCCAGTCGCAAAGTCTCTCCCAAAATGGTTCAGCCGCTGCTTGTGGCTCTCTCCTTGGGTCCCCACGATGGTCAGTGAGATGCAGTCCAATGTTCCCGACAAGAAGTCGTCACCAGTGGCCACCTTGACTTTGTAGGTGGCCATGGCTGCTCTTCAGGAGGCAGGAGGGGGAGCTCAATCCTGAACACGGTGGAGTGCTGCACGGGCCCGAGCCAGGCAGGCAAAGCCAGACACAGAGGAGTGGAAAGGCCAGCCTCCCGAGGTGGCAAGGTGAGGCAAGGAGGACCGGCCCCCCAGCAGCCCAGATCCTAGAGAAGCTACTGCCCTCAGCGGGCAGGATGCGAGCCAGGAAGGCTGGGGTGAGGCCGTGCTCCTGGCTGTTGAGCAGGTGTCTGGGCTGCAAGCCCTCTGGGAGCTGGCTGGGAGGGCCAGGAGGCAGGGCGCTGGGCCTGCCTCTGAGAGGGCGGAGGGAAGATGCCTTAGATGAAGAAGACTCCTGGGTGGGGGAGCCAGTCCAGCCTGAGCCAGGGCCCCAGGGAAGTTGGGGGAGGGGTCTGGGCGGGGCCCCCAGATCTTTATCATCCTAATAAGCTCCTTCCTTCAGCCCGCCTCCATGGCTGCAGAGCTGGGCACCCCTGCTGAGCAGAGCCACTGGGCAGTCAGTTACCTGCGTTGGTTCTGGGGCCCCCGGTGGGTGGGGGTGAGGGGAAGGGGTGCAGCACAAACGCGCTGTGCAGCTGGCCTGCTGCCTGGCCATCCCTCTCTGGGAAGTGGGACAAGTAGTGGCCTCAGCAGGAAGGCTGGCCCATCCTGCCAGGGCCCAGAGTCCACAAGAGGAAGGGTGTTGGGTGATGAGGCTAGAGCTCAGGGACCCTAGAGAGCAGAGAGGCTCCAGGGAGAAGTGGTCAGGGATGGGAGAGGAGGGGATTTGTTGCTTCCAGCTGAGCCAGGATCAGCTGAGGAGGGATTGGGGTTGACTACAAAAACAGAAGACAGTTGGAGTACATTTGGGACACAAAAACTAAGCTAAAGAATAAATATGTAATTTGTAGTATAATCATAACAGAACTCTACCCAGCAATTAAAAATAAGAATGAACTATGACATGAATTAATCTCATAAAATGATGTTGCATGAAAAAAGCCAAACATAAAAGAGTGCATGCTCTATCATTCCATTCTATGAAGTTCAAGAACAGGCAAAACCAAATGATTCTTATAAAAGTCAGACCAGTGAGTAGCTCTGGACTGGGAGAGTCATGTAGGGAGCTAGAAATGTTCTGTATCTTGCTCTGGGTGACACATATGACATGATAAGCACTTTATTATACCTATGTTATCCCTCAGTTTTATAAAGTACTCACTCCACCTCCCACCTACCCCAAAATAGAAACAAAAAGAATGAAGTTAGAAAGAGGGTTGGAATCAGGGTTGGGCTCCAATGGAATTGGGTTTGTCGGGAACCTGGTCATTCATTCCTCTGTGCCTTCATTCATTCGAGAGATGTTTGAAGAGTACACATAGTGTTCCAGGGACTTTTCTAGGCCCTGCAGATACAAAGAAGAAATAAAACACACACAGAGCTTACTGAAGCTGGAGAGAAGGACAGGAAACAGGAAACAGCCCTAGCCAGTTTGGCTCAGTGGATAGAGCGTTGGCCCGTGGATTGAAGGGTCCCAGGTTCAATTCCAATCAAGGGCACATTCCCCGGGTTGTGGGCTTGATCCCCAGCAGGGCATATGCAGGAGGCAGCCGACCCATGATTCTTTCTCATCATTGATGTTTCTATCTCTCTCTCTCTTCCTTCCTCTCTTTCTAAATACCAACAAAAAAAATTTTTTTTAAAAAAAAAGAAACAGTAAACAATTTCTTTGCTGTAGGTTTAGCCATTAGGTGCTCTGAAGAAAATAAATGTGGAGTGGAAAGGGGAGCCACGAGGACTGGGGTGGGGTCAGGCCCTGGGATAGGCCGAAATTTAGGAAGGTGTTGGGACTAAGACTATATGAGAGGCCCTGAGTTATACTCTCAACAGCCAGCATTTGAGACCCAGGGAGAGTGAGCAGAGTTACATTCCCATCCCCCTTTTCTGGGCCTGCCCTCTCCCCTTCTGCCTCCCAGGGCAGCTCCTGCCAACCAGGAAGCACCAACCCAGGTTTCCTCCTTAGTGGCACCCTTCTGAAACCATCGAGGGAAGGTCAAACAGTGCCCAGCCCATGTTAGGGCCAAGGGGAGCTGGGATTCTGAGATGGAGAGAAGGTTCTGGTAAGTTCAGGTTGAGGTTAGAGATAGGGGTGTGGTTGGAGTTAGGGAGTGAAATGACCTTTTTAATACCCAAATCTGCTCATGTCACCCCCATCCCTCCAACCCCAGATCAAGCCTGGCAGTGGCTCCTTCTTGCCTTTGAAATAAGGACATCATCCTTTCACATGACCCCCCGGTCTACTTCATACATCTCATCCTCCACCACATTCCCCTTTGCTCTCTTCTGTATGGGACTAGGTAGCTCTGGCCTGGGAGAGTCATGTAAGGACTAGGTGCCTTTCATTCATCAGCAGCAGAGGATCTACTATGTGCCTGGCACTGAGTCAGACCCTAATAATACAACGTAGCCAAAGCCAATCCCTGCCCTTTCTCCTGGGGCTTACAATCTGGTGTAGGAACAGGCAATATTACTTCATAACCACGTAAGTTAAACACTCTGTTAAATAGTGATAAGTGCCGAAGAGAAAAAACAAAGCAGAGAAGGATAATATAAAGTACAAGGGAGCAAATTTTAGATATACACTGAGTGGCCAGATTATTATGAACTCTGAACGCATATATATATTAGAGGCCCGGTGCATGAATTCGTGCATGGGTGAGGTCCGTCCAGCCTGGCCAGGGGGAGGGGACATGGGCAGTTGGCCGGCCTGCCTGCTGGTCGAACTCCTGGTTGAGGGGACAATTTGCATATTAGCCTGTTATTATATAAGATAGTGGCCAGATTATTATGCTTTCAGAGATCATAATAATCTGGCCACTCAGTGTAGAGTGGCCAAGGAAGAGCTCTTTGCGAAGGGACTTTTGAGTAAACACATGAAGCAACTGAGGTCAGTCCCTTCCAACCACAGGGCCCTTGTGCATGCTGTCCTCTAACTCTTGGACCTGATTAATGTGATTAATGTTTTCTCTTCCTTCTGTTCTTAGCTTGACCATTGCTTCATCAAGGAAGGCCAAATTTAACTAGTAATGGCTCTCATAGCATGATAGTTAACTTTTACTAGTATTAAATGATTTTTTAAATAATTTAATAAATATTTATTGTTCAGATTATTACAATTGTTCCTCCTTTTCACCCCCATAGCTCCCCTCCACCCAGTTCCCACCCCACCCTCTGCCCTTACTGCCCCCCACTGTCCTCATCCATAGGTGTATGATTTTTGTCCAATCTCTTCCCACACCCCACACACCCCTTTCCCCCCGAGAATTGTCAGTCCACTCCCTTTCTATGCCCCTGATTCTATTATATTCACCAGTTTATTCTGTTCATCAGATTTTTTATTCACTTGATTTTTAGATTCACTTGTTGATAGATATGTATTTGTTGTTCATAATTTTTATCTTTATCTTTTTCTTCTTCTTCCTCTTCTTAAAGAATACCTTTCAGCATTTCATATAATACTGGTTTGGCGGTGATGAACTCCTTTAGCTTTTTCTTATCTGTGAAGCTCTTTATCTGCCCTTCAATTCTGAATGATAGCTTTGTTGGGTAGAGTAATCTTGGTTGTAGGTTCTTGCTATTCATCACTTTGAATATTTCTTGCCACTCCCGTCTGGTCTGCATAGTTTCTGTTGAGAAATCAGCTGACAATCATATGGGTGCTCCCTTGTAGGTAACTAATTGTTTTTCTCTTGCTGCTTTTAATATTTCTCTTTGTCTTTTGCTCTTGGCATTTTAATTATGATGTGTCTTGGTGTGGTCCTCTTTGGATTCCTTTTGTTTGGGATTCTCCGCACTTTCTGGACCTGTAAGTCTATTTCTTTCACCAGGTGGGGGAAGTTTTCTGTCATTATTTCTTCAAATAGGTTTTCAGTATCTTGCTCTCTCTTCTTCTGGCACCCCCGTAATTCGGATGGTGGTACGCTTGAAGTTGTCCCAGAGGCTCCTTACACTATGTTCATATTTTTGGATTCTTTTTTCTTTTTGCTTTTCCGGTTGGGTGTTTTTTGCTTCTTTGTATTTCAAATCTTTGACTTGATTCTTGCGATCCTCTAGTCTGCTGTTGGATTTCTGTATATTATTTTTTATTTCAGTCAGTGTATGCTTAATTTCTAGTTGGTCCTTTTTCATATCCTCAAGGTTCTCACTAAATTTATCGGCCTTTCCTAGAAATTTCTTGAAAAACCTTATAACCGTGGTTTTGAACTCTATATTCAGTAGTTTGCTTTCCTCCATTTCTTTCATTTGTGACCTGTTTCTTTGTCTCCGCATTTGGCTGCTTCCCTGAGTTGATAGAGTGGCCTTTTGTGCTAGGTGTCCTATAGGGCCCAGTGGCTCAGCCTTCCCAGTTACCTGAGGTGGACACTCTTGGTGCACCCCTTTGTGGGCTGTGTGCACAGTCTTGTTGTAGTTAAGTCTTGATTGTTGTTGGTATCACTGGGAGGAATTGATCTCCAGGCCAATAGGCTGTGAGGATCAGCTGTGTCTACGATGCAAGAACTTCTGTGCTTGAGACACCCTTATGAGGCAAGACTTGCTTCAGTGGGGCTTTGGTGCTCACTGAGTCTGCCCCCTGAGTGTGGTTCCCTTATGGATCTGAGGAGTTGTAATCTGGAAGGTCCTACTCTGACCCCTGGGTACACTGACTCTTGGATCTCCAAGGAGGTGCTAATTTAGCCTCTGCCTGAGGCCACCCAGCAGGTGCTATGGAGAGATCTGTAGATTCCTCCTCTTTGTTTGGGTTTTGGAGATGCCCAGATGAGGCTCAGCTGTGAAGCAATGCAAGCTGTTGTGGGGCCTTGGGCCTTCTTTTTTTTTTTTGTTTTTGTTTTTAAATTACTTTATTGATTAAGGTATCACATATTTGTCATCAACCCCCTGCCCCCGTTCCCTTCCCAATCCCCCCCACACGCAAGCCCCCCTCCCCCTGTTGTCCGTGATCACTGGTTAGGCTCATATGCAAGCACACAAGTCCTTTGGTTGATCTATCTCCCTTGTCCCCACCCTCCCCTACTTTCCCTCTGAGGTCTGACAGTCTGATCAATGCTGTTCTTGTTCTTCAGTCTATGTTGTTCATCTTTTCCTCTAGATGAGTGAGCTCATGTGATATTAGGAATACACTTATAGGAACTGAAAATGAGACAAGCAATAATGGTTATGCTGAGAGGCAAATGAATCAGTCTGTAGTGAGTTTCTTTCTGGGCCAACAGTTCTTTTGAGTCCCGGTTTCTATGTCCAACAGTTGTTAATGTGTTCATAACAGCAATGATATTTCAGTTCTGGATGGTGGACAAATGGTGGTATTGCAGGTCCGACCCTCTCTGGTTTGGTCCTGGGCAATCTGCAGTGACGCATATCTGCTGACTGCTAGTATGGCAAGGCATCGTCAGCGTCTTCCATCTCTGGACTGTTTCTCTTCTGACTTCATGGCTGGAGCACTCCTGTCAATTCCTCTCTGTTGCAGGAATCCACATGTCTCGGAGTTGTTTTCTGAAAATATACAAACATATTCTCGACCAAAAGTTAATAAAGGAATATTTTCTATAAATTTGACTTGCGATCCTTTTTCATTTTTTTTGCCCAAATGATTTTCCTTTGGCTTGTTTTGACACCATGTATGTTTTACCTAGGTGACTTGCTGTTCGCATTACAAATGAAAGTTAATTTTCTAAAGTAAAAATTTTCTAGATGTAATTTATTTGCAGGATATTTTTCCTTACATGATATTCTTCTACTATCCCCCCTTTTTTGGTTTAAATATTGGGAGGCTTTTGGAAATTTTATGCTGTAATCTTGATAGCTTTTAAATTTTACTTTTTTGCACTAAAATGTGACTGCTTTAGGTTCATTATATGTTATGCAATTTTACCATGAGATGAACTATCAATAAAAATTTTAGTTAACACTTTAGTAACAACTTTTTTGTCAGTACAATTGATTTTTCTAGAGTATTTGCTTATTTTGATTGGCCAATTTAAATTAGTCTGAAAACTTGACTACTATTTTACTGTCAAATTTAATACTCTAACAACCATCTTGTTTTACCCTGTAATTATTAGTGGAGAGGATTATTTGCCTTCTTGGGTAGGCCCTGAGCATTCCTGGTGCTAGGCTGGATTTAGATATCCTAGACCCCAGTTCCCCGGATCATGGGTGCAAGACATCTCCATCAAGTCTTGTTGCGGTGAGAGGGCATCTGCTGTCGGCCAAGTCTCTGTTACCTGGGTCCCGATTTGAGCTGGGCATGTGAAGCTGAGCAGCCATGGGGGCAGGAGATCTCCTTCAGCAGGGGTGAGGGTTCAGGCCTTGGGCCTTCTTTTGGATGTTCTGGGTCTCACTGACTCAGCTGCAGTTTGTTAGGTAAGTTTGGATTTCAAAGGACCAGGCCATTCATATGCAAAAGCCTCTGCACACAGCTGGGGTGGGGCGGGGTCTCAGGGCGAAGCAAACAGCAATGGCTTCCCATCAGCCCTACCCTAAGAGGCCCCCGGGTATCAGTGTCCCTTGGTAATTGCTGCAAGCACCTCTGAGAGAAAGCTGCCCTCAAGTTCTGCCCATGCCAGACAGTCCAGTTTCTCCCTGTATGAATCTGGGTCCCCAGAGTCTCGCCCAGAACTGGAGTTCAGAGCAGTTGGGAGCTTGTGTCTCCCTCCCGCTTGAAAAAGACAGCCGTGTACTCAGTTGCCAGCCCTCTCCACGAGGTTCTGGATGATGTCTGTTTTGTCTTTTAGTTGTAGTTTTGAAGTTGTTGTGCGAGGCAGCTGTTCAGGTGTTTACCTATGCCGCCATCTTGGTTTCTCAGTGATGATGCAGACTGAAGGTCAGAATCTCGGAGATTTCCCCAGCTCTAAATGATTTTATTTTAATTCTTTATTGATTTCAGAGAGGAAAGGAGAGGGAGAGAGATAGGACCATCAATTATGGGAGAGAATCATTGATTGGCTGCCACCTGCATGCCCCCCACTGGGGATCGAGCCCATCTGGAATCACACCTCATACTGTGACTTCCTGGTTCAGAGGTCAATGCTCAACCGCTAAGCACCCCCAACCAGGAGGTAGTTAACATTTTTGATTAATGTCTAACTTTCCCAAAAGATTAAACTGTCATTTGGTTTGCTTTTCTCCCCCACTCCAGACACAGTACCTAGCACCTTGGAGACTCTTGAAACAGAATTCCTTTATTATTATTATTATTATTATTAATCCTCACCCGAGAATATTTTCCATTGATATTTAGAGAGAAAGAAGGGGAAAGAGAGAGAAACATCGATGTGAGTCATATTGATTGGTTGCCTGAACCTTGACAGGGGCCAGGGATAGAACCTGTAACCTAGCTATATGCCCTTGACCAGGGATCGAACCTGTGACCCTTCAGTGTGTGGGCTGACACTCTAACCACTGGCCAAGGCAAAACATAATTCTTAATGGTTGGATGGGTTAGTGATGAGAACAAGGTCAAGATTAGGGAAAAAATCAACAATAGGGTTGGAATTAGGATGAATATTCATAGAACTGAGGTACATTGGGGTAATGATGAGGTGAGGGGCAGAGAGAGGTGTGTGTGGGGGTGAGGGTTGGGGAATGAGTTAAGGAGATGGAGACAGGATTGGGGAGAAGGCTGAAGATGAAGGTCATGCCCCCGCCCTGGGTGACTGGCAGGGCTGTCTCATCCACCTGGCACCATCCTGTCCCCACTGAGAACAGGAGCTGTCAGGCAGGTCAGGCCCGCCCTCTCAGCTACCCCATGACTCTTGGGGAATGCTAGAAGCCTGATGATGCAAATTTGCATCTTAAGATGCAAATTCCTTGCAACCTCTCCCAGCCTCCTTCCTTCTAGCCACTCCTCTCCCCTGGAGACTGTGTCCCCAGGGGGCTGCTAAGGCTTGGTGAGAAGCAGGGTGGGGTGAAGTGGTAATTGAGGCTCGGGGACTTGGGAAACTGCACCTCCAGGTTCCTCTGGGACACAGGGGTGAGAGGCCCAGCCTTAATCTTCTGACCTAGTGGAAAAATCACTCAGTGGGGGGTGGGGAGGAAGCAGGGACACACAGGTGACGGGAAGGTAGGGTAGGAGGAGACCTTGGCGAACAGGGAAGGGAGCCGTTGGTGTAGAAGAGTTTGGGTGTCACCACAAATGGTAAGGTTCTACCTCCATCCCCCAAAGGCTGCCTCCTCAAGTCATAACCCACTTTTAGTAGGTCTCCCCTCAGCCACTCGCTCTCTCCCAACAAAGCAGGAGTGGTGACTGCTGAAGTCTGGAGTGGGGTTTAGGTTCCTGAGGGAAACAGAGATGGAAGTGGGGATGGTGGGGATGGGACTGTAGCTGGGGACATGGACGGGATTAGGCATGAGGATGTCACTGGGGCACTCCCCAGTTACGACCAAAACGTGGACGCATGACTCTGGGTAGGTGCTCATTGGGCTGAAGAACTGGTTCTCCTGGACTGGGGTGGACCCAGAGAGCAGGAGAGGCCTCTGGGAAGGATGTAAGCTTGCACGGCTGGCTCACAGTGGGCCACCCACACAGAAGCCCAGTCTTCACTGCTGGGGCACCCCTCTCCCCATCTTGCCCCACCTCTAGCCCTGCAAGGCAGGGAGCAACCCTTAGGTCCCCACACCCCTAAGACACAGAGACTAAAGTCAAATTGGGTCAATTCTCTGCTTAAAACTCACCAGAGCTTAAAATGGTGTTGCCCTTTAATCAAGACCAAAGACTATGTATGACCCAGCTTCTGTCCATCCTTCAGTCACCTTATTCCAGCCCCTCTGGCTTTCTCCTCATTCCACAAACACATGCCCTTCAGGGTCCCAGCACTTGACCTGTCCCTGGTCTGTAACACCTTTTCCCCAAGCGGTCCCGAGTGTTTTGTTCTTCTCATCCAGATCTCAACTCAACTGCCACTCCTCAGAGTGGCCTTCCCTGACCACTGGACCTAATCTTTCCCCCCACTCACCACCTCCAGTCAGGCTCACACCCCACCTGGTCTTATCTCCTGACTACACTACAACCATCTGAAAGAATTTATTTGCTTGTGTGATGATTTATGTCTGTTTCCTTGTAAGCCAGTAGAAGTAGGATGGTACCAGGGGAGTTGACAGCTGCTTCCCCAGTGTCTCAAACAGTGTCTAGGGAGTCAGGAGCCATGAGGCAAGCAGATCCTAGAATGTCAATGCTGGAGGGACTTTCCAAGTCTTCTTGTCCCTCCCATTTATCTGACATATTTGGGCCACTGAGGCTGGAGTACTTGCTCAAGGCCTGCTGGGAAAAGAGGTCTGGTGTGCTTCTCATTATACCAGTCACCTCCCAGACTGACCAAAAGGCATAGAAGGGTCCAGAGCTGGAGGAAGCAGGAGGAAGCTGGAGGAAGCTTCCTATCTGCAAGCTGGAGGAAGCTTCCTATCTGACAGGACTCGAACTTTACATAAGCCCCTTCCCCAGAGATGCCCAGAGCCTGGGCAGAATCCTACGTGCAGCTGGCTGCGTCTCCTCAATAAATCTCCCTCCAAACTGGTTTTCTGGAAAATCAGATTCTAGTGATCCGCCCTGCTCCCTCCCTCTCTGGCTCAGGGGCATTTTTAGGATGGGCATGCCTCATTCTAACTTTGGTGCAGGCCAAGGAGTATTCGTCCTCTTGGAGGGACAAGTTGCCTGAGTGTGCCCTGACACCCCTCCAGCATATCCTGGTCCTGCTGTTTAAAGTGAAGGCCCAGCCGAAACCGGTTTGGCTCAGTGGATAGAGCGTCGGCCTGCGGACTCAAGGGTCACAGGTTCGATTCCGGTCAAGGGCATGTACCTTGGTTGCGGGCACAACCCCAGTGGGGGGTGTGCAGGAGGGCAGCTGATCGATGTTTCTAGCTTTCTATCCCTCTCCCTTCCTCTCTGTTAAAAAAAAAAAAAAAAAAGTGTAAAAAAAAATAAAGTGAAAGCCCAGGTTTAAAGGGGGGACATATCCAGCCTCTGCCACAGTCTTACTGGCCACAAGGGACACCTCTGGATATTTCTTAGTCCTATGATTTTGTTCCAAAATGGACAAAATCTGGTGATTTTTACTAAATTCTTAGGTTGGAATCTGCAAGTGAGATATCTCCAAACATACTTCTTCATGCACAATGACGTAGGGATCATCATCTCCCAGGATCTCGGGTGCAAGATATGAAAATCTGACCTTTGCCACAGCCAAAGATGCACACATACACTCTTTCCCCCCTCCTCTCCCACTCCCTGCACTGTGCCTCTGACCAGAGAGAAGCCATGAGCAGGGTTTGATTAGGCACAGAATTTGACTCAAGAAGCAGAGTAGGTAAAGGGGGCAGGATTTGAGGTCTAAGGAAGCAGGAAAAGGAAGGTATGGAGAAAGATACAAATATCTATTTTTAAGGGCAACAGGGCTGGAAGGGAGAACATCAGAATCCCCAGATTGCCATCTGTTTCAGTCAGGATGGGCTAGATTATGCTGCAACAACAAACAATCCTGAAATCTCAATGGCTTAACTCAGGCGTCCTCAAACTACAGCCCGCGGGCCACATGCGGGTGTTTTTGCCGTTTTGTTTTCTTACTTCAAAATAAGATATGTGCAGTGTGCATAGGAATTTGTTCATAGTTTTTTTTTAAACTATAGTCCAGCCCTCCAACGGTCTGAGGGACAGTGAACTGGCCCCCTGTTTAAAACGTTTGAGGACCCCTGGCTTAACCCAACAAAATTTTATTTCTCTCTCAGCATCATGTCCAATTCAGGTCAGCAGAGAGTTCTGCTCTAGGCCCTCAGAGGTAGAAGCTGATGGAAATGCAATCTCAACATGTGCTTCTAGAACAGCAGAGACAAAGAAAAGAGAACTCGGGGTGGGGTGGGGGCTCATGCCAGTAATATATGTTCCAGTCTGCAGATGACCTGTATCACTTCTGCTCACAGCTCATTGGCCAAAACTCTTCCATGACTCCACTCACCCACAAAAAAGCTAGAAGTTGAGTCTCCCAGTGAGTGAGTCCAGAAGAGAAACCAGATCTCAGTGGCAACACTAATAACTCCCACACCCAGAAGCTGGATCCTCAGGCTTTGCAAAATACCTACATTTTTCCTATCAGCCCCTTGAGTGTGGATATTCCGTCACTTCCTGATGGATGACATGCTCTGGGAGGTGAAGGCAGGAATGTAGGGCCTGGTTAGGTGGTGGTTGAACTGGGAGGTTTCCTGTCTCCAGAACAGATGATCCAGGGACTCAGAGCTGCTCCATCCTTCTCCAATCCCCTGGTACCCTACCCCCACCGATATGCACACACATATATCAAAACAAAAATGAAATGGGAGTAAAATATGTTGGTTTTTATTAAATTCACTGGGCTCAAGAACAAACAAAAGGAGGGGGATGGCAATGGGGAAATGAGAGCCGAGGAGAGACTCCGTACACATCCAGGCTGCTGAGCGTGGCCCTGAGAGAACTACAACTAGAGGCCCCGGTAAGCTGGGCTCTAATTCTAACCCTCCCCCGAAATATGCTGGCGTCAGAGGGGTCCCTGTGGCAGGTCTGAGGCACACATCCCTTCTCGCCCAGCTTCCATGCTCTTCCAGAGAAAAAGTTGGATTGGTTGGTCCCAGATTTAGAGGAAAGTGGAAACAAAGAGGCAAAGTAGGAGAAAGTTCTGGGATGGCGGGCGGCTGGGAAGGAGAGCTTCAGATCCCAAACTGGGGATCCCGATGGGAGGAGGTAGATGTTGACAGGAGAGGGAAGTAGGAAGGAGGGCTAGGGGTGATGGGGTTCCTTCCTTTGAGGGTCTATTGTGCATTTGACTTTAACCAGCAGCTTCTCACCCTGGATACAGCTCGGAGCCAGTTCACATGATGCTAGAGCCATTTTGGTGGAAAAGGCCCCACCTGCAAGGAGAAGTCTCAGGCTGATGGAGAACAGGGAAGGCGAAAGAGCCTGGAGGACGAGGAGAAGCTGGCCCTCCTCCTGCTTGGGCCTTTCTTCCAGGGTGGGAGGAGGAGGGGATTAAATGGAGACGCTGTTCTCAATGAGGGGAGGGTCCATGTAGGCGTAGGGCAGGGCCAGGCCCTTGTTTCGCTCCCGGATGTCCTTGGAGATCTGGGCCAGGCGGCTCTGGAAGGCGGCGATGCTCCGCCGCGGGGCCTCCTCGGTGAAGTGCTCGTCCGGGTAGGTGCCCAAGGGCCTCTGGGAGAAAATCAGGGGCGGGGTCAGGGTGCTGTTCGGGGCAGCATGGGGAATAATGAAGGACCACATTTGCCAACCAACACAGTCAAGGTTGCTTCCCAGGGCATGAACCAGGCACAGCTTCTGTAAACTCGAGCCCTTCAAACCACATCCCGCAACCACCACTCCCCGCAACCGCAACCGCAACCGCAACCGGCGCAGAGCAGCCGGACACGGACACTCAGCGCAGGGAGTGTGGAGCCCAAAGGGGACCTGGGAGCCAGCCAACTAAAGGCAGTGCTCCCTCTGCTGGTAGCTCTGTGCCTATTCCCCTGACTCTGTTTCTGCATCTGAAAATGGATGGATTGGACTAGAAAACCTTTAAAGGTCCTTTCCAGTGCCGGGGCCAATGTTCTGTGAACTAAAAGAACACAACCACACTCACAATACAACCGCAAGCCAAGAACACACGCTCCAGAAAACATGCCTATGTATACACCTATTACCTCACAATTGAACAAAATTCAGACCCTGAAGACAACCGGGCCTGAGGTATCTTCCCAATCACCCAACATCATGGAACTTTGGCCAACACAGTCACCATCACCATACACTGTCACACTACACAGCATGGCCAACTGCAATCAAGAAGTATTGCAGCCCTAGCCGGTTTGGATCAGTGGACAGAGCATCAGCCTGTGGACTGAAGGGTCCTGGGTTTGAGTCCTGTCAAGAGCACATGCCTGGGTTTTGGGCTCAGTCCCCAATAGGGGGTTTACAGGAGGCAAGCCCATCAATGATTCTCTCTCATCATTGATGTTTCTATCTCCCTCTCCCTTCCCCTCTGAAATCAATAAAAATATTTATTTTTTAAAAAACAATAAAAATTTATTTTAAAAAAAAAAAAAATACTGCCCTGACCGGTTTGGCTCAGTGGATAGAGCGTCGGCCTGCAGACTTGAAAGGTCCCAGGTTCGATTCCGGTCAAGGGCATGTACCTTGGTTACGGGCACATCCCCAGTAGGAGGTGTGCAGGAGGCAGCTGATCGATGTTTCTCTCTCGTTGATGTTTCTGACTCTCTATCCCTCTCCCCTCCTCTCTGTAAAAAAATCAATAAAATATATTTTAAAAATAAATAAATAAAAATAAAAACAGAAATACTGCGATAAACTTCCCAATCAGTGGCATCCTGTGGCAGTACAGGGCTGCCCCTCTCTCCATGACCACATCACCCAACCAGCTCACCATCATAGCTCATGGGGTCCTCGTCCTAAACAGCACACACTTCTTGTCCAACACAACCTTCAACAATATAACCGTTGCCAATAATACTGATTTTTAAAAATTCTTTGTCTTGTTTTATCACACTGGAAAACCTTCCAGAACAGTGCTAAGTAGCAGCAGTAACAGTGAGCATTGTTTTATTGTCCCTGACTTTAGTGAGGAGACCTCTATTGTTACACCATAAGGACAATGTTTTGTTTTCTAAAATACACTTTTTATCAAAACTGCATCAGCGAGTTTCATTTTACATGAGTTTTTATTAGTAAATGGCTGCTCACACTTACCAAATGCTTTTTTGGCCTATATTGAGATGATTATACGGTAAGTTTCTTTATTGATGTAAAAATTATATTGTCAGATTTCATAAGGTTGAGCCAATCTTTCATTCCTAGAATACACTAGCCTTCGTCATGATGTATTATTGTTCTATTATGTATTATTGGCCTTTATTGGCTAATGATATATTTTTAAGGTTGTTGCAGCTAAGTGGAACAAGTTTATAATTTTATTTTCTTAATTACAGCTAACATGTTGTAAGCACTTTATATGGACCATCACAATGGCACAGTAATCCTGTCAGACAGGTCCTCTTATCATCATTTTACAGATAAAGAAACTGAGGCTTGGAGGTGGGGAGAAATGGAGGACGGTATAGGGGATACACGGTGATGGAAAGAGACTTGGCTTGGGGTGGTGAACACACAGTACAGTGTACAGATGATGTGTGTGGAATTGAGCATCTGAAACCTGTATAATTTTATTAACCAGTGTCACCGCAATAAACTCAATGAAAAGGAGAAGGAAGGAAGGAAGGAAGGAAGGAAGGAAGGAAGGAAGGAAGGAAGGAAGAAAGGAAGGAAGGAAGAAAGGAAGGAAGGGAGAAACTGAGGTTTGGAGATGCCCAATTATATAGCCAAGTTCACATAGGTGTAGATCTGTAATGTCTACCTGAGACCCACCTGTCTTCTTCTTCTTCTTTTTTTTTTTAAGAATAGTTCACTGATTTATTTATTTTTTTTTTTTTGATTATTTTGAGAGAGAGAGGAAGGGAGAGGGAGAGAGAGAGAAACATCAGTGTGAGAGCAAAACTGGGGCATGTGCCCTGATGGGAAACCTTTCAGTGCATGGGACGACGCCCAACCAACTGAGCTACACTGGCCAGAGCCCACCTCTCTTCTTAACAGCACTACTTTTGCAGGTGCTTGTACAGGGTTCAGATCTTTTACAACCTTTTTCATTTATGTATAGTTTTCTGGTGTTACGTTTTGTTTATGTTTTCCTAGAAAATTATTTATTTTGCCCTAACCAGTTTGGCTCAGTGGATAGAGCATAGGCCTGTGGACTCAAGGGTCCCAAGTTTGATTCCAGTCAAGGGCATGTACCTTGGTTGCGGGCACATACCCAGTAGGGAGTGTACAGGAGGCAGCTGATCGATGTTTCTCTCTCATCGATGTTTCTAACTCTCTCTCTCTCTCCCTTCCTCTCTGTAAAAAATCAATAAAATATATTTTTTTAAAAAAAGAAAGAAAATTATTTATTTCATCTAGATTTCTACATTATTTGCATAAAACTATAATTAGAATTTTTTCTAATTTCTTCAGTCTTCTCTGTATTTGTGGCTGTGTGCCTTTCCCATTCTTAATGTTGTACATTTATATTCTTTCTTTTTTGTCTTCATTAGAATTGTTTCTGCTTTCGTACTTTTATTGGTCCTTTCAGAGAATCAATTTTATGTCTTATTTACTAAATTGACATCTAATTTCTAAAACTATAGTTTAGCTGTTTAAAAAGCAGAACACAGAAGTATGGGAGACTGGGTTCAAAGCCCTTTTACTAGCTGTGTGACCTTGGACAAATTGCTTAGTGTCTCTAAATCTCCATTTTCTCTTCGTAAAATGGAACTACTGCCTGGCCAGCGTGGCTCATCGGTTGAGCGTTGACCTATGAACCAGGAGGTCATGGTTCAATTCCTGGTCAGGGCATATGCACAGGTTGCAGGCTCAATCCCCAGTGTGGGGTGTGCTGGAGGCAGCCAATCAATTATTTTTCTCTCATCATTGATGTTTCTATCTCTCTAGCCCTCTCCCTTCCTCTCTGAAATCAATAAAAATATATTTTAAAAAATAAAAAATAAAATGGAACTATGATTTCCTGAACAGTTATATACTAGGCACTGTATTAAGCATTTTAAATATAGCTACTTATTTATTTTATATATTAAAATGGTGGGAATATGGTATCTAATTTAATGACTAAGATATAATAGATCCTCAAGAAGGGTTAGCTGCTATTATTGTGGTGGTTGTTATAATTGTCCAGCTTAAACTTCCCATTGTTTCATGGGGAGGGAATCCTTCACCCTCATCCTCTTACCTACTCATCCCTCTCCACTGTGATTTTGTGATTTTTAAGAAATGATTTTTGCCTGGCTGGAGTGGCTCAGTTGGTTGAGTATCATCTCATGAACCAAAAGGTTACCAGTTAGATTCCTGGCCAAGGTGTCGTGCAGGAGGCAGCTGGTTCATGTTTCTCTTGCATCGATGTTTCTCCCACTCCCTCTGTCTCTCTCTCTAAAATCAATAAAAACATATATTTTTTTAAAAGAAATATATATTTGGTCTTCCTCCCATTCTTGGCACAGAGCTTCTAAAGCCCTTATAATTTCATGATAGAGTGTTAAGGTATCTTTTGTTATTCAAAATAAGCCCCTTTCCACCATACCTCGGTTTATGTTAATGAGGTAACTTCTGGAAAGCCCCTAAGGATGGGATACCATGGGAATCAAGCAACTGATTAGAGACTTGAAACTTTTAGTCCCACCTCTGAATCTCTGGGGAGAGGAGAGGGGCTGGTGATTAAATTAGTCTCCAGTGGCTAATAATTTAATCAATTATTCCTGTGTAATAAAGCCTTCATCAAAATCCCTCAAAGGCAGGTTTGGAGAGCCTCCAGGTTGGGGAAGTGTGGAGATGCTGAGGGGGTGGCATACCCAGAGAGCATGAAAGTTCTGCACCCCTCCCACACACCTTGCCCTGTGCATTTCTTCCACCTGGTAGTTCCTGAGTTGTAACCTCTTACAATAAACCAGTAATCTAGTAAACTGTTTTTCCTGAGTCCTGTGAGCTGCTCCAGCAAATTAATGAACCTGAGGAGGGGGTTGTAGAAACCTCTGATTGATAGTTGTTTGGTCAAAAACACAGCTGACAACCTGGACTTTTGATCGGCAATTGGCACCTGAAGGGGGGCAGGGGCAGTCTTGTGGGACTGAGCCCTTAACCTAAGGGATCTGACACTATATCCAGGTAGTGTCAGAATTGAGCTAAATTACAGGACATGCCGAAACCGGTTTGGCTCAGTGGATAGAGCGTCGGTCTGCAGACTGGAGGGTCCCAGGTTCGATTCCGGTCAAGGGCATGTACATTGGTTGCGGGCACATCCCCCGGTGGGGGATGTGCAGGAGGCGGCTGGTCGATGTCTCTCTCTCATCGATGTTTCTAGCTCTCTATCCTTCCTCTCCCTTCCTCTCTCTGAAAAATCAATAAAATATATTTTAAAAAAATAAAAAAATAAATTACAGGACCTATAGCTAGTGCCTGAGAATTGCTTGGTGTGGGAACAATCCCCATGCATTTGGTGGCCAGAAGTATTGAGTGAGAGATTGAGAGTATAATAGAGTATTCTGTGAGTAGACAAAAAACAAGAGAGAGTTTTTCCTTTATAATGACAGAAACAAATATCTTGGAATCCTTGGGAGATGGGACCAGAAAGGATCAAGATCCAGGGATGAGTTTCTGGCATTCCAAGGCTATCAGATGGTTAAGTTAAAACTTGTTAAGGAGATAAAATATCTACACCAAATGGAGTCAAGCATGATAGATGAGGGTATTCTTGTAATGTCAGAGAATCTGTGAACAAGGCCAGGAGGGCAGAGACATCACTGATGATGTGTAAATGAAGGTTATGGTAATTGGTGATTAAAGGGCTGCTCCCCTATATAAAACCTAGCCTAAGTAACAGCCTCCTCCCTGTCGTTCCTGCCTCCAAAATAGCCCTTCCCATCTATCTACACAGCCACAGAAGCACTCTTGCTAAAACACAAATTTAGCCATGTCACCCCCGTCTTAAGTCTCTTCAGTATCTCCCCATTGTATTCTGAATGAATACTGTGCCTACACTGTACCTTTTAGGGTCCTCAAGACACACCAACGAACTCTTGCCTTCACTTCCCTTCATTTCACTTGGTCTCATCCTTCCCTCTGCCTAGAAATTAACCCTGCGCCTGCTTTGTCTGCCAAATTCCTGCTTATCTCACAGATTTCAGCCTAGATGTCCCTTCCTCCAAGAAGCCTCCCTGGGTTCACCCAGACTCAGTCAGGTTCCACAGGGCCCTGTCTTCACCTCTACCATTAGACTATAGCAAGCTCATAAGGACAGGGTTCCTATCTGCCCAACAGTGTCTGGCACGTTGCAGGCACTCAAGAAGTACATGTTCAAATGGAGAAATTATACCTAAATAATTCCTACAACACTGTGGTACCCTTTTTCATTTATCTGTGTATCTCTTCAGCTAGACAGTAGGATTCTTGGAGGCAGGAAGGTCTGACTCATCTTTATATGCCTGATGCCCAGCACTGTGTTGACACAGGGGAGGTATTCAAAAAATGTCTGTTGAATGTTTGATGAATGGATGAGTGGTTGATAGATGAATGGCTGATGGATGGAAGAATAAATGGTTGGATGGATGGATGGTCTGGTAAACTGGTGAATTGGATGGACGTTGTATCCCAGCCACTAACAGGTATTTGCTTCAATATATGTCTCTTGGGATCAACTATAATTTCCTGAAGAAACTCAAGAACCCAAGGCAGTTCAGTAGTGGACATAAATGCCAGCAGTCATTCCCCAAGGCCCCCTAAAACAGCTACCATCCCCTCCACTGCCCAGGCCCTGCAAACCTCTACCCACCACCGAAAAACACCTTCCACACAAACCTGGTCCTTGGGCTCTTGGCTGACCAACCAGAAGAGGAGAAGGTTGCTACAGGTGATGTTCACTTCTGGGAGGGTCTCTAGGTAACTCTTCAGGGTGGTCGTCCCCTTGGTCTGTGGTGGGGGCTGCCTCATGGATGATGGAGCATTGGGCATCCAGGCCCCAAAGTCATGCTGTGGAGACCCCCGCCCCAGGTGAGTCAGCTGGCCAGAGGGAGAGGACCAGCTTCTTTATCATAATTCCTGATCCTGCCTCCTACCATCCCAGGTCTTGCATTTGGGAAATGAGGGATTGTGGAAAGGGAGGAGAGGGAGTGGTATAGAACAGAAAGTTCCAGAAGTGAGGCAGGAGCCTGCCTCAACCCTTGTTACTCCCCACCCAATGTCCCAGGACTGGGTGGAGTGAATCACCAAGGAACAAGGAGGACTCAGAGAGGAGGTAACCCAAAAATGGGCCTGGGGCTGGCATGCCAAACACAGCAACCTGAAACTCCACTTGACTGCATCCTAACCATGACAGAAGTCCTTAAGTTCTACTCCCTATGCAACACCAGCTCAGGTCAACATTATAGCCTTGGACCCAGCTCCACCCCAGTCATCATCCAACACCAGTCCTTCACTCCACCCAGTCACCACTCCAATCCCATCCCTAATAATAAACCCATCCCACTCATGCTCTCATCGGGAACTCTGGCCTCAGGTGCATTGCTGAGCCTAACCTTTCCTGGCCAAATTGCCCCCTGGCCTGCCCTCTGCAGCCTCACCTGCCCACTGTTGACAGCAGCGTGCTGGGCGGAACAGTTGAAGATGATTGCTGTGAGGAACTTCAGCAGCTCTTGTGGGGTGCGCAGCCGGCATGGGAAGCCTGGGTACGGGAGGGAGGGAAGAGGGTGTGGAGGGGACTGGATTCCTAGGGGCAGCTCAGGGCTGGGGCTCAGCGCAGGGGGAGAGGAAGAAAGTGAGGGCTGAACATTTGGCCACCACTGTCTTTAGACTGGGATTAGGGTTAGGCTGAGGTTAGGGATGGTCATCACCAAGGTTTGTGGTCTCTGAAGGGGGTCAGGACAGGAGCTGGGTACTGGGGTCAGATCAGAAAATGCCCAGGCAGCAGAGCTCACAGCGGAGCAGCCAGGTTCAAGCAGACCACCAAGGCACCTCTGTCTGCAGCCTATATTAGCATTTAATGATTTAAGTCTACCCGCTTCACTAAGATTTGTCCAAGCAAGCACCCAGTCGCAGGTCATCTGCTACTGGGCTTAGAATGTGCTACCAATAAGCTCACAGTAATGGAAGCAGAAGGAAGCTCTCAGGCCAGGGCTTGGCTCTTTAAAGAGAGGGCAGGCAGGCAAGGCACAGGGGCGCACATCATGGGGGAAGAGGCCTCCCTGAGTGAGTGGGTAAGCTCTGAATAGAAAGAAGATGGCCGAGGAAGCATTCAGCCCGTGCCTCGCTTCTCCCTATACTTCACTGGTCTTATCCAAGTCCTTGGTTCAACCACCTCCCACGGGCTGACAACCCCTAAGTTCACATCTCTGGCTGGCTCCCCCTGGCCCCTAGACTTCCCATCTGTACAACCTAATGCTTGACTCCCTACCCTACACACTCCCCAAAGCTGTCCTTCCCACAGTCATCCCATTTGGATACTCTGTCCTGTACACTGACTCTTCTTATCTCATCCCACACGTACCAGTAATACTTCCAGAAGCCAATTTTGTCTCATCACCTTGTCTCCACCACTACCCAGTATCCATCCTCTCACTCCTGGATGAATCTACCTGCTTCTGCCATTACCCCTGACAGCTAGAGGAAGTGATCCTTTAGAATCCTGGATTCAGTTATGTCACTACTGGCCAAAACCCTCTACGGGCTTCCCATCTCACTTACCGCACCATGATCTTACCTAATCTGGCTCTGGCTTGTTCTCGGACTTCAGTTCCTTCCCAACTTTTCTCCCTCTCACTTACTCTACCCCAGCCATGCAGGCCTTCCTTATATTCCTCAAAACTCCTAGCATGCTCCCACCTCAGGGCCTTGTCCTCCCACCTCTGCCCACACACTCTTACCCCAGCTATCCACAGAACCAGCTCTCTTGCTTCCTCACATCCCTACTCAAACATCACCTCCTCCGGGAAGCCTTCCCTGACCACCTATCTAAACTTAACCGCCCACCTCGACACACTAGTGATTTCAGATGCTGTTTCATTCTTCTTACCATCCATAACCACCTAACATAATTTTTTTGTTACCTGTGTCTCCCCACAAGAATGTTAAGCTCTATGAAGGCTGGGACTTTTGTCTGTCATGTTCACTGCTGAACCCCAGCATTTAGAATAATAATTAATGCATATCAGCAGCCCAGTAATGACTGGTTGAATGAAGTGAATACATGAGAGGGTAAGAAGTCAGAGTGGAAAGGAATGGGGTGTAAGCAAGGTGAAGGGTGATTGGGGGTGAGGCTGCAGCAGTGTGCCAGGCCAAGTGGATTCTGGGCACTATTTCAGAGGATTACCGGGGAGGCGCCCACAGGCTTGGCAGGCAAGCATCGAAAGGCTGGGAGAGGTGGGACTGGTTGAGAAGCAGCTGCCACAATGCAGGAACAATGTGATGATTGGGACTAGGGTGGTGACGGTGGGAAATGATGGGGACAATAGGGTTAGCTACCCAACTGGATTTAGGTGAAGAGGAAGGCAGAGGGGAACATGAGTCAAAGATGGATCCGAGGTTTGGAGTCAGGATGACTGGAGGGAGACTAATGCAGCAGAGCAGACAGAGCGGTTTGGAGGAAGGCCTGGGTATCTGCCTAGGAATGTGTGGGAATTTTCTGAATGTTCAGTTCGTGGTTGATAGTCTAACCGTGAGGGCTGAAGATAAAAAAATAAAGCTGTTAAAAAAAAATAAAAGTAAAGCAGTCAGATTATCTATGGGAATTTTTCTGCAGCTCATACTGTTTATTTCCCCCCCTTGAACTATGGAACAAAAGGCATACTGACTGAGGTTAATGAATGAGCCTTTTACCTTAAAACATATGAATCTAGAATAAGTTTGTCGGGAGAGCTATTTGTCAGTCTGAAGAATGTTCTGATGTGTTAAATCAGAGAGTTCAATAAAGTAAGAGAGGAGAGTTGAGCTAACAGTAAGGATATCCCCCTCTGGGTCTTAAATAGGAATTAGATCATCCCAAAGAGAAACTGCCTTCAGGAAGAGGAGCAATCCGAATCAGGACCGCCCAGGATTGACAGCAGGCTTGCAAAGCTCGGGGAGGAGTCGCCCTTTAAAAGATCCAAAGGCAATCTGGCTGTCACTACCTTTACTCAGAAATCACTCTAGGCATCACTTATGGTGAGACAACCTGACATTATGTGCCTCCCAAGATGATGCAATGAGGAGACCACAGCATCACCTGAGAAATATGCTGGCCAAAAAACATTTAGCCTTTAGTTCTTACAGGGGATAGAGGAACGCAACTAGATAAATTCAGAAGGTGAGACATTGTGCAAAACTGCTTCTGGCTTTTTCAAAAGTCTTTGTCCGATGCCCTGTGATTTTATTAAAAAGGAGGGGAGTGTCGAAACCGGTTTGGCTCAGTGGATAGAGTGTCGGTCTGTGGACTGGAAGGTCCCGGGTTCGATTCTGGTCAAGGGCATGTATATTGGTTGCGGGCACATCCCCCGGTGGGGGGTGTGCAGGAGGCAGCTGGTCGATGTCTCTCTCTCATCGATGTTTCTAGCTCTCTATCCCTCTCCCTTCCTCTCTGTGAAAAATCAATAAAATATATATTTTTTTTAAAAAGAACGATTTAAAAATAAATAAATAAATAAATAAATAAATAAATAAATAAATAAATAAATAAAAAGGAGGCAAGTGCTGTCCTAAATTAAGACACTTTAGAGTCAAAACAAACAAATGTATCATGGGGTTCTTGACTGGCTCCAGAATCAACAGGATCAAATGAGGAAAAATGGGACAAAGGAGGAAATTTGAATATGAACTAGAGAAAAGGGTGATATTGGAGATTATTGTCAATTTTGTTAGTATGATGACAGTATTATAGTTGTGTAGAAAAACGTCATTTTTTAGAGGCTTATTGATTGGGGTGAAATATGAAATATATGTATTTGCTCTAAAAGATTTTGCCAATAAACAAAGCAACGGATTAATCAAATATAGCAAAGATGTTAGCAATTGTTGAATCTGGCTGGTGAGTAAATGGGTGTTCATTACATTATACTCTCTACTTTTCTATATGTTTAAAAAGTTTTGTTTTTAAAAAGCCTCAGGCCCTGGCTGGGTGGTTCCAATGGTTGGAGCATCTTTCCATACACCAAGAGGTTGTGGGTTTGATTTCCCGTCAGGGCACATACCTAGGTTACTGGGGGTTTTGGGATCTTTCTCTCTCACACAGATGTTTCTCTCTCTCTCTCAAATCAATAAAAACATATCTTCAGGAGGGTTTCTTTTTAAGCCTTGAAGCTGCAAGAGCTGCTCATTCTATTTGTGGGTGATGTGAGACCATTCCTCCTCCCTGGGTCCACACACACACACACACACACACACACACTCAGGAACTTCTTTGGGCGGAGCCACTAGAAGTTCTAAGTCAGCTGAGAGGAGATGTCCTGTGCAGTGAGAGTCTTCCCCACTCAGGCCAGGGCTGGGGCACTGGAAGATGGACATTTGTGCCACTTTGAGCTTTGCCTTTTCTTCCACTACACCCAGATATAGAAGTCTCCTCTACATTTTCCAATGCCTGGCGTACAGACCATAATACAGTGGCACCAAGGAAACAGGCTTTGAAGAGTAGCAATGGGGTATATCACCCGGGTGAGGCCAGAAATCCTTTGGAATGACATAATTTCATGTTTGGGTCTCAAGAGTGACAATGAAAGAGCCAACAAGGAAAGTCCTTCAGGAAATGCAGAGTGGAGGATATCCAAGCCTGGAATCAGCTACAGAGGAGAAACAGGAGACAAGATCATTCCGTGAGGGAGGGGCAGAGAGAGGAGACAGAGATCCAGGTAAGCCAACAGCCGGGACCTGGGAAGAAGCGGGAGGTTCAGAAGGACCTGTTCTCCCAGGAGCTCAGGGAAGACTTTAAGGAAGGGAGGGTGTGCTAAGCATCTGGTTGGCGCTGAGGTTAAGCAGAGGTCTACGAAGGGTTGGTGGGTCTCAGAGGCCTCTCAGGCAGTGTCAGAAGAGAGGGAGGAGTTAGGGTTAGGTAACTGGACTAAATAAGGGGAATTAGGCGGCAGCAGGACCAACTCACTCTTGGAGGCCAAAGGAAGTGAGAGAGGTTGATGGCTGGAGGGGCCACCTGGCAGCACAGTCATAAGAGAGTATGAGAGAGGGTCCCAGAATCCTGTGTTTGAAGCCAAAGATTACTCCTCCTACATGATGCGACACATCCATACAGCTCAGCAAAGAGAGGTGAATGGGTGGGCTCAGGCCCATGGAAAGGTCTAGAAGGGACCAGATGGGCACAGGGTAGTAGTTGAAAGCAAGGGCTTTGCAGACCAGTGGAGCTGGCTCTGGGTCCTGCTTCTGCCACTCACTCTATAGCCTTCTCTGTGCCTACTCCTCATCTGCTCAGTGGGGCTAATAGGATGCACTTCAACAGTTGATCAATAAATAGGAACTGGTTAGTGGTGGGGCGGCGGGGGGGGAGGGGGGGAGCACTGGGTCATTGGGAGCCTGGGGGTGGGGGATGGAGAGGAAATACAGTACCTGAGCTTTCCCGGCTCAGGAACGCCCAAGCAAAAATCTCGCCGACCCAGGCCTGCAGTTCCGAATCCTGCTGCACAGACGCATCACTGGGATAGTAGTAGCCCACAATTTCTGAGACAAAGCTGCAGGGAAAAGATGCCCATGCCATGGCAGTGACCTTGGGCTCAGGCCTGACCAGACAACCCAGGTCCAGTGCTGCTCAGGCGCGGGGAGCCAGCTGGTCAGAGTCCACTGAGAGCCCATGGGGGTTCAGTGGAGACACCACCACCACCACCCCACCCGCCAGATGCAGTTGGAACCCGAGTGCCCAGGCTTCCCTCAAGTCTCGCCCTCCGCTCCTGAGTCATGGGTGCTCTGGGCCTCCTTCCGGCACAGAAGGCTGGGGGAGGGTACACAGAGAGCCAGGCTCATGCTGCATCCCCTCCCCACTCAGCACCCAAAAGACAGGAAGGCCTGCCGCCTAGAGGCCCCAGCCTACGCCTAGCTGTTTCACCTTCTCTGGACACCCTGTCCTTCCCTTCCTCCACGGTGTTCCTGCACAGCCCAGCCTCTCCCCAGCCCAGAGCTATCAGCCATCTCATAGGGAACCCCAACCCCAACTCTCACCCTTGGAGTGCCCCATGCTTGGGCCTGAGAACACCTGGAAGTCCCAGCACCAAGCGCCTCAGCCTGCATGAACGTAGAGACCCACACTGCCCCTGGACCAGGAGGCCGCGAGGGGCCAGACTGGCTTCAGAGTCCCAGGCCCACACCTCTCAATGGCGGCCCAGATCTTCAGGCCGTCATCCCGGTAATGGTAGTTGGGGATAGCCAAAACCCCGCGGGCCCGCAGGCTGTCCGGAAAGCAGAAATTGGTGTAGGTGAAGTGGGCCAGACCCGTGCTCATGAGGTAGAGGAGGCCTTGCCTTCCGATGGAGGTGACCTGAGGACACATCACAGCTCAGCTCCCGGGCCCTCTCCCCCCTGCCCCCCCCCCCCCAGGGCCTGGGGACCAGACGTGGCTAGTGACGCAGCAGGGGGGATTTTTCAGTTAACCGAGCAGTCCAAGACCACGGATCAAAACCTCCATTAGGGGCCCGACATTGGCTGCGCAGGTTGCGGCCCTACTATGTGCATAGGAGATAATCTTAGATATTGAGTAACTAAAAGAATGAACTGCTGCTACGGAGGCTGGGAGGCGAGAGCAGGGCTCGGCGCAGGGTCAGCGAGGGGCTGTGCTTAGACGGGTGAGGGGGTACCCTACCCACCCCAAGGAGCATTTGGAACTCGGTCTGAGGGGGTGGGGCCCGTGGGTGGGATGGGTGGGCGGAGACCGGGTTTGTGGGCGGGGCAAGCAGGAGACTGGTGGGGAGGGAAGGGTCTTGTGGGCAGGGGCTGGCAGGAACCGTGGAATGAGATTGGACGTCCAACGAGCTTGTAGGCGGGGCAAAGTGTCTTCCGGGGCGGGGCCTCAGAGAAGGCGGCGGGCAGGGGCGGGGGACCGCACCTTGTCCACCAGGCCCTCAGGGTTGAGCAGCGTGGCGCGGGCGATGGTGTTCACCTGCAGCGTGTACCGAGTATGGGGAAGCAGGAGCTGCGAACGGAATGAGGTCACAGGAGCCGAGGGGAGAAGGCCGCCTGGCCCTGCCCCCTCTGGCCCGGCTTGGGTGGGGAGGGGGGTCGCACCGACCTTGTAGATGGGATGGCAGAGTGGCAGCTGACGCAGCGTGGCCATGGCGAAGGCCTCGCACAGCAAATGCGTGCACAAGAAGTGCGTGTTGTTCTCGTGCACCAGGAACTCAGAGTTGCGCACCCACGTCTTGGCCAGCAGCCAATCCCAGTCGGAGTCAGTGGGGAGAAAGATGGGGCTCTCCGGCCCGGGGGTCTGGCTGAGCTGCGTCCAAGAATAATAAGGGGGTGAGACTCAAGCCTGCTAGTGTGCTCCTTGAGGCCCCACCCCCAAAAGCCCTGCCCCAGGCTCACCTGGATGGCCAAGGGCATTAGCGCCCCCTGGGGGTTGAGCCACAACAGGCAGAGCGGGGCGGCCACGTACTGCTGGCGGCCGTTGAGGCAGTGGACTGGGGCCTCCGCCAGGATCCAGTAGTCGGCTAGGAAGATGTTCCCCCTCTGAGGAAGGTGCACAGAGCCTCAGAATGCACTTCCCACCCGCGCGCCGCTTTTCTCCCTGCTCACCTCTGGCCTCAGTGGTCAATGTTGGGTACCCCACCGACCCCAGAATGTCCAGAATGAGGTCCAGCAGAGTCCCTCCTTTTGCAACCTTTCACCTGGCTTCCCAGCCTGGACAAGCCAGCATCCTCTCCCTTCTCCCCATACCTGGTCCTTCCTACTTTAATGCAGATGACCTCAGTGTATCTAAGAAAAGCAAAATCACCAAACACCTCAGCCTTCTGGAGGATACCTGAGGACTTGGCTGCTTCAGAGAGACTGGGTCATCGTCCTCTCCCACACCCTCAAAGCTCCTAGTTCTCCATGATTGTTCCTGGCCATCTCAACCTTACCCTTCACACCCATCCTTGGTCCATAGGGGCAACTGACCCACCTCTAGCTCTGTCTGCAGGCAGGTGCCGGGTCCCAGCAACGGGGCCACCATGTCATTGGTGACAGGCAGCTTGCTGGGCAAGCTGGAGAGGCAGTGGAGCATGACAGGATTGACGCCATTCAGGTACTGGTACCCGAAGAAGTAGTCCTCACTCCAGTGCTCTGTGACATACTCTAGGGGACAGGAGGGGGAGGAACTGGTTGGTCTGGAAACTGCTTCCCCAGAGCCTGCTCTTGCCCAGACCTTTGCTCATCACGAAGGTTTAGGATTTCGTGACAGCAACCCTATGAAATAGGTATAATTATATCTTCATTTAACACTGGGCACTGAGAGTCAAAGAGATAGAGTGAGTTGCTCAGTGGAGTGGCATAATAGGGCTTTGAACCTAAGTCTGGCCCCAAAGCCCAGAACTCTTGGTGGTGGGGGTAGAGGAAGAGAGGCGAGGGCTCCCGATCAGGATCGGGACTCCCTAAATTACCCTTGACCCTCTCCCGGCCAAGCAAAGTGTCTCTCCATCCTCACTCCCACATTCTTGTCCCCTCGCAGAGGAGTGGAGAAGTGTGGGTTCCTGAGGGGAATCTGAGATTGCCACCAGTGGAACCACGAGCTCCTCCCACTGGAATCCCCGTCTCTCTGAGAGTGCTGGAGGTGCTTTCCGGAGGTGCTCTCCTAGGATGGGCACGCGGGCCTGAGCATGGGATCGGGTGGAGGATGGACATCTCCTGCTTGCTCTGCACACCTGAAGTGAAGGTCTTGTGGCACCAGAAGATATTCCGGATGTCATCCAGCTTCTTCCAGGAGCCCTTTCGGTCCAGCAGCCCTCGAAGCTTCATGCCCAAGGACCTGGGGGGGAAGATGGGGAAGGTGGTGTCGGGGCTGCCAGGGGCCCTGTGTCCCAGCCTAGAGGTCTGGAGGGAACTGACAAGATCAATGTCCAGAGCAGAGGTGCCTAACAGTCCTCATGGAAGAAAAGTCTAATGGCCAGTTTAGGCTTTGTAGGGGTGACTCCATATGTGTATGCAAAGGTGGCACACGTGGCCACGTGGTGCAGGCAAGTCATCTTCATTGGTGTTTTGGCCTGCTTTCTGCAAGCTTCCATCTCATCGCAAACATTCACTGGCACCCCTCTTCTTACAGCACAAGCCCCAACTGCTAAGGCAGGCTAGGAAACTCCCCACCAGCCGGTTTCTATCAACCTATCCAGTTTTTTCTCCTACCAGGTGCACTAGAGAAAGCCAACGCAGCTAACACAACCAAAAATATATTTTGCATGCTGGACTGATAAAGGTAGGCTTGGAAACCTGAGGGGCGTGCACTTTCCACTTTGTGGATGTCTGTACTGTTTAGATTTTTTACAGTGAGCATATGTTATTTTATAATCGGGGGGAAAGTGCTTGGAATGAAGTCTGCTTTCTCCCTGTCCAGGACTTTCATTAAACTACTAGAGGCCTGGTGCATGAAATTTGTGCATGGGGGGGGGGGGGGGGTCCCCTCAGCCCAGCCTGTACCCTCTTCAATCTGGGATCCCTCTCAAAATCTGGGACCACTGGATCCTAACTGCTCACCTGCCTGCCTACCTGATTGCTCCTCACTGCCCCCCTCTGCTGGCCTGGTCGCCCCCAACTGCCCCCCCCCCTTCTGGCCTGGTTGCCCCTCACTGCCCCCCTCTGCCAGCCTGGTCACCCCACACAGCCTGCTGTTTGGTCTTTACTGTGAGGATGTCCTGACCAATTTGCATATTACCCTTTTATTTGTATAGATGCCTCTCCTAGAAAGCCATCTCCTACATCTCCACCTCGTACCAAACCTATGTATTCTTCTGTGTGCATTTTAGATGCAGCATCCTTTATGAAGCATACCCAATGGTCTCCAAACACACGTCTTTCTGTATCTTTCCCAAAACGCTCATCACTCCCTTCACTACCTTGTAAATACAATGTACTCACTCATATCATCTCCCATTGTACTGTGGGCTCTTAGGGCTGTGACTTGGCTCTGTATGCCCTGACTGTCATACCCGGTTGATAATAATCACTCCCTACCTGGGCCAAGTCCAAAAGAAGGGAATACAACATAGATCAGGCAGGTTTGTGGCAACTGGTCAATAAGGTCGGCTCTGTAAGGACGCTGATGTGGATAACTGAAGACAGCAGGGGGCAAGGGGCAAGAGTGACCTGACAAGCCCGGGGACAACTTCCTGTGGGTTCAGAAGCCACTCACTCCTCCTTCCACATGTACTTGCTCAGTGCCTGCCCAGCCAGGACCCAGGAGATGGGAAAAACTGGGTGGGAGGAGGCAATAAAGGAGAAAGAAAAGGCCTTCCTCTTTCCAAGGACCTGCTACAGGCATTTTCCGTAGCACCCTGCAGTAACCCCACACTAAAGGCCTAGCTACTGTCCCCTCCTCTCCATGAGCAGCTGAACTGCCAACTGCCAGCTCCCTCTTCCCACAGCCTTTTCTGAGCCCCATGACAGCTGTCCTGGTGGTCTCCTGGGACATCGCCTGCTTAGACCCACATATCCATTTGGGGAGCAATTCAGGTGCCTCTACCTTCCTGAATGCTCCTCTGGTCCCTGGCAGAGGTCCCCTGCTAGTCCTGAGCCCTGAAGTCGGAGCTGCCTGTGCGGCCTGCCTGCCCCAATCCACCACAGACCTTCCGGAGCCCCACCCCACTTTCTCACCCCGCCGCCAGTCCTTCTCCAAAAGCATCATTCTGGCTCGGAGGCCTAGACATGAGGAGCCAGCTTATTGTTCTGGCCTCCGCTGGGCCTCTTAAAGCTGCCACTGAACAAATGGCTCGCTGAGCCTCTCTCTCCTGCCAAACCTACCCAGGTTTGCTCAGAACCCACCCACTTTCCCCTCCCCTCTCCTTGTCTCCCTGGCTCAAAGCCTGCTTCTATCCCACCTGCTACTCCAGGAGCCACTTCCTGCCCACCCACCCCCAGCCTCTGCCTCCTCTAGACACCAGAGGGTCCACTGTACCCCCTCCAGCCATGTCACGTATAGCTTCAGCTGTTGCCTTGAGCTGCTTCAATTGCTAATTATTTCTGTTCCCTGATGATACTGAGTTCCTCCTGGCCAAGATTATATCCTAACACTACCAGCATCTATTGAGACATTATTTTGTGCTGGGTGTTACTTCATTACATCTTCTCCCAAACCCATAAGGTAGGTATGAATATTATTGGCATTTTATAAATGAGGAAACCATTTAGAGGCTAAGTGAAAATCAAGTTCACACAGCCAGAAAGCATTGGTTCTGGGAATGGAAACTGACGTGGTCTGGCCACTTTCTTAAAGCTTAAGAGCCAGACCTCTCTTTGCTACTCAACAAGGTCCCAGCAGTGCCTGGAGCCATGCTGTGCACAATTAATTGTGTTAGTTTGAGGAATGGAAAAAGAATGGATGACTAAGGAGCAAAGAGGAGCCCATGGGGATACAGAGAATGGAGGAGTCTAAGGAGAGAGAGAGGAGCCTGAGGAACAGAGAGAGAAGAGACTGGGGCCATAAAAGGGGCAACTAGGGCAGGGAGAGGGGAAAGTGAGGCAGAGATGTGGCTGTGCATCCAAGGGCAGAGGCGGACGGAAGAGTGAGCAGGAGTGCAGGTGCCTCACGCAGGGAGGGCATTGAAGATCAGCGAGGTCGTCTTGGTGGCCGAGTATCTAATATTGGGCTCCATGTGCAGCAGGGATGGGATGTCAATTTTCATGGGGAAGCCAGGCAGGTACCGATTCCCACTGCTGGGGAATAGGAGAAGGTGGGGGTAGAAGAACAGAGAACAGTCAGAAAGGCCTACAGCTCACTTCTCTAATTCCTCCCCTCTCTCTTCCCCCAGACTTCCTAGGCCTCCCCTCACTCTGGGCTCCTTCCCTGCCCTCTCCCATCAGGCCTGAAGCCACCTCCTCCTCTTTGCCATATCCTGAGGCCACCCCTGCCTATTTTGCTCCTGGCACTTGAGTAGTTGCCCTTATAGTAGTTCACAACTTCTCTTTCCAGGCTGTCTGGGTCCATCCTCTCAACAGACCCTTCGCTTCACACGCCTCCACCTTCTTCCCATGCCTGGGTCCTTCCTCACCTGTCGTCCTGATTTGCACGAGTTGTTGTCCTGGTCAAGGTAAATTTCTTGTCTGACTCCATCTGCTCAAAGCTGCTGACGTCCACGATGCCTGGGAAGCCAGGGGCAAAGACCTTCCAACTTCCAGGGGAAAGAGGTTAGAGATGGTGAGTCAAACTTGGGGTACACAGAAACTTTAGCTTTTAAAGACATGCCTTGAAATGAAAACTCCCCAAAACTCCCACTTTCTAGGTAAGTGACAAAGAATTGGGATTTTCTCCCCAAGGCACTGGGCTTCAGATCAGGGTAGCATTTGAGGATGACATGAATGTCCAGGCTGGGTTAGAGTCAGGTTTCTGTTGAGATTAAGATCATGGCCAATTTGGGGATGAGGTTGAGGATAGGCTGAGATTTGTCCATACCACAGTCACATCAAGGGCTGAATGTGGATTCATTGATGGTATTGGGACAATGATTGGTACTGGCCTTCTGAGTCTGGACTCCAGGTCAATATTAGGTTATGGTTAGGTTTAAATAATGGTCCGGATTGGAGTTGGGCCCCAAGATTGGGACAGAGGTCAGAATTAGTAACAGTGTGATTAAGTCTGAAGTCAGAATGAAAACGGGAAAGAAGTGAAGTTAGGTCACCCTCACCGGTAGCATTCTTGTCGGGCCTGGAGTTCCCGTTTCCTGTGGTCCAGGAGGAGGGGAAGGGAATCTTGACAAATAGTTCTCGCTGTGGGGAATGAAGATTACTCATTGTTTAAGTCCTTTTTAAACAACAACTTCTCCATCAAAGCTTGCCTGAGCCCCTAACCCTTGCACCCCACCCCTCTGTAATGTGGACACCCCATGTTCTTTGTGCATTCACCAGCACAGGGGATTCAGGAAACCTCGCCCCCAAATTCTAACAACCTTCCTTATTGCTTGCATGTTTGTTTCCTTTCCCAGACTATAAACTCTCTCTGGGCAGAAATCACATTATATTCATTTTTATTCCCAGCATCTGGCATGGTGCCTAGCACGGTGCGCATAGCATGCATTGGATAAATGAGATGAGCACGGATATTTTGTAATGTGATGGGTAGATTGCTATGATGATAGATGGGGTTCAGAGTGATGTCAATGAATAACTCACTATGGGCTGAGGGGTAATGTTCACTTATTTGACCTTGACCTAGAATAGCATCTCTCATCCTTAAGACTCATCTCAAACTTCGGACTAGCCCTAGTGGTGCTTTTCTAGATCAGACAGCTCAGGAGATGTGGGGGGTCAGAGGCTGACGGAGTTAGAGCCCAGCATTCTTGAAAGGCCACCCAAATTCAAGAAGGAATCCTAACAGCAACCCACAGGGACGTCAGCCACATTGGAGAAGCCAGTAGTGGTGGGCAGGGCCTTGTCAGCTCAGCACTCGGGGCTTCTCCACCTGTTGAAATCCAACTACTCAGCTTGAGGGTTAGCTTCTTTTGGGGTTCCAGAGGGATTCGCTTCGGGGAAGTGCAGAGGGCGTCAGTGGAGAGCAAACTGCCATCTGTGTGTGTCTGTGTCTGGTGGTGTGAGTGCGCACAGCCTGGGTCTAGTCTCTGTCTGTCCCCAGAGGAGCAGATACTGTCCGAGAAGCCCCTGCATTTCAGGGCTTTAGAGGCTCGCTTTTCCCAGAAAGCATCCACTTGGGAGCCCAGAACTGGTTACACTCACCCCAACCCTGTTCCCTACACCCTGGGCTCTGGGAGACCCCACCCCTAATCCCAAAAGATGGGCTCTGCAGCGCCAGGCCAGCCCCTGCCTCTGGCCCACCTGTGCCTGGTCGCAGCTCTAGAGTGCAGAAGCCCTCAATCCACTGATAGCAGGGGAAGTGGAAAAGGGTGCCGTCGGGGGCAGTGACACAGACATGGCTGCAGTACCAGGAGTCCTTGCGGAAAAAAGCATAGCGCTCCTTGTGTAGACGCAGCAGCAAGAGCTCACCCAGCTCTGCTGAGCAGCGCACTTTGTACTTCTGCACCTGAGGGGACCAAGAGAGGAGGCAGGTGAGCGGCAAGGAACAGCCAGAGCTGTCCTTGCACCTTGCCAGGTGCGTCTATACCTGCACCTATCCTGGCATCGAAACCTGAGCTGCCGCTAACCCATGTGACGTCTTTGTCTGAATCAGGAAAAAGCACCCCTTCACCAGGCAGAAGCAACCACAGCTACCACAGGCAGAGTAGGTTCTGGATTTCACTAGCCCCCTTGGTGGCCAACTTCAACCTAAGACCCGCCAACAAGCAATCCTGGGGCCTGGTAGAGACAGGTGGATGCCCTCCAGAGAAGAAGAAACCCAGACTCTGGGAGTTCAAGCGACTTGCCCAAAGCCCACCTTCAGTTATGAGAGGAGAAGCTGGAAAGCCATTGGAATTCTGACCCCTGCCCAGGACTCCTTCACAGTCCTGCCTGGGTAGGGTTTATTATCCCCAGGAAAGACAGGAACCAGACAGAACAGGCATGGGGAGGAGCTCAGAGCCAGCAGCCAGAGTTCTGCAGGATGTGATGAGCCCTGAGGGAAGAGGGTCCCCTCCTTCAGGGTCCCCTGCTGGCCCTGACCCCCAGGGGTGCTCCTCCCTCTCTCCTCTGTACTCACCGATCCGGGGGTAAAGTCCCTGCCCATGTGATCCAGCAGCTGCTTGGGGCTCTCACCACACATGCCCACCAGAGTGACGGAGATGCTGTCCAGTGTGCCTGCCCCCAGGTAGGCGCCAGTGGTCACACACACGCGGTACACGGCCATGATGGGAGGGAAGGAGGGATGCCTCCCGACAAGATTAGCCCCAGCAGCAGCCGGCCTGGAGGTGAGCAGCAGGCCGAGCAGGACTGGACTGCTATGACGCTGAGCCGCTGGGCGGGAGGTCTGGGGGGTCGGGGGAAAGGCCTTGGAGGAAAGGCCCAGCTCCCTCTGAGATGTTTTCTCTGTCCTGAAGCTCCCGACCTCTGCCCGGGCCTCTGCTCAATGCCGGCTCCCTCTCCCCGCCCACACCTGTCTTCTAATAATTGTTTGCTGGCCTCTGGCGCAGCCGGTCTCTCTGGCTGGCAGGATAGGGCTCACCCAGATGGATATCAGGAGCCCCAGCCTCATTGGGAAGGGAGGGACCAAATGCTCAGAAAGAGACAGCGAGTAGGTGACGCCTGTATGATTGGGACATTGCCCTCCTCCTGCTCAGGGGCCCTACCGATGCTCTGGGGCTCTTGTCCGCCCGGCCACTCCCAAATTCCCCCTCCCCAAGACCCTTTCCTCATCTCTCAGCCACAACTAGAACAAAGCACCCACATTCCTACTTGTGAATCATCCACGTGAATCACTATACAGGAGTGAGACACACTCAGCCATAGATCACACGTGACTTCAGCCACACGCAGGTGAGTCTCACGCGCATTCCTGCACACTGCATGAGGGTCAGAAACAACTCTCCTGTCACCCCACACTCTGCACCGCCGTCCCACGCCCGGCCCTCTGTGACCCCTGTCTTTGGCATGCCAGATCTCAATCTTTCCCTTGGAATGGAGCTCGTCTGGGTACCGAAGTGGACTCCCGGCGCACAGTATCTGAAGGTCCCATGTGGCATTCGGGCCCGCCCTCGACCTTCGGGCCGGTGGGCGGGAGCGGGGGTGCCCGAGTGCCTAAGATTTAGGTCATTCATACCCCGGAGAAACCTCCCGGCAAGGAAAGCCCGCAGCCGGCAGCGGCCCCGCGCGGCAAGTCCCGGCACCGCGCTATCCCAGCCCCCGCGGCTCCAGCCCTAGCTAACCAAACGGCGGAAACTACTCGAGGGAGGCCGGTAAGAAGCGCGATCAGCAGTTGCCCGCTGCTCCAGCTTCCTTAGGGTCTGTGCCGGAATCCTCTGAGCTCTTGCATACAATTCCCCGTCGGTTTTGCGAGCGTGAAATTTTACAAGTCTAATACTCTTAAGGATACCAGAGCAGAATACCCTGCAGAGCCCGGATAGCTCAGTCGGTAGAGCATCAGACTTTTAATCTGAGGGTCCAGGGTTCAAGTCCCTGTTCGGGCGTCTGTGTTTTTTCTACCTAAACAGCAGTATTCACCTTTAAGTACAATTAATATTTGTATTCCTTCAAACAAAACAAAGGAAAAGAATAACAAAAATACTATTAGTTAGTTTTAAATAGTATTAATTAGTATTAAGTACGCCAGGTTTTTAGTTTTCAGAAGATAGAACGAATAATGGGAAGGAAAGTAGAGATGCTTTAGAGTAAAACATATAGGAGTCATATATGCTAACTTAAATTTTCTGGTAGCCACATTAAAAAGAGCAAAAAGTTTAATCAAGATGTATATACATTAAGTGTGTGCAGTTTTTTGTATATCAATTATACTTTAATAAAATTAAAAGTGGAATAATAATAAAGGAAAAAGAAACTGTGGGGGTAACAGGAGTACATGGGAGCTCTCTGAACTTTCTGTTCAATTTTTCTGTAAACCTAAAACTGCTCTAAGAAATAAAATCTGTTATTTTTTTTAAAAGAGTAAAAAGCAACAGTTGAAATTAATTTTAATAACATATTTTATTTAACCCCAAATATCCAAAATCTGAGCATTTAAACATGTAATCAATATTTTAATGTTAATGAAATTATAACTTTTCTGTACTAAGTCTTCTATGGACGGTTTCTATTTTACACTTACAGTACATCTCAATTCATATTTCAGATGCTTGATAACGGCGTCTACCTTATCCAACAATTGTTTTTATGTTGTTTTATCTTCTCTGACGAATAGAGTACAGGGCAATAAGTAGAACAGAGATTACAATTATATAAATATTCAGAAGAACTTTGTGCCAGTTGGTTCCATGGTGTAATGGTTAGCACTCTGGACTCTGAATCCAGCGATCCGAGTTCAAATCTCGGTGGAACCTTAAGCTTTGTTTTTCATAATTGTCAAATATGTTCTATTATGTACTGGTTTTGTATATGAGGTTCTTTTATGAAGAGGATTTAAAAAGAAAAACTACAATTCTGTTCTTTGGGCTTTCACACTGGGCAATTGAAGCCTAGCACACTCAGGAAAACACAGTCAATCGTATATGTATATGAACACGTGTTGCGCTAATTTTGAGAGATAAGAATGTTATTTGAGAACATGTTAATGAGGAGATCAGTTACTAAGAAAAGAAGGTTACTTTGGCAGTTTCCATCAGGTCTTGGTTTGGGGTTGGGATGCAGATCTATGTAGGATATGTCTTGAATACCAGAGAGGGATGACAGTGGTGAGACCTCTATCAGGAGTCGTCATAAAATTGAGGAAGATCCTGTATGAATCGTTACAGGATGCATGAACCAGGAGAAAAAAAGTCTTAATTTGGCAGCGGTGGGATTCGAACCCACGCCTCCGGAGAGACTGGAGCCTAAATCCAGCGCCTTAGACCGCTCGGCCACGCTACCTGCGTGAAGTAAAGGTTATTCCACAGTCCTCCTAAGAGACTGTAGAAAAGTAATCTAGAAATGGTTGTATTAAATTGGCTGGTCTTTGGAAATCATCTAGATTCAGAACTGCAGAGCAGCAGATAGGCCAAAGGAAACAAAGACACACAGAAATTTACAACGAAATAAGTTTATTTTGATGGGTGGGGCCACATCTGGGAGTGGGGTGCGCCTGGGCTGGAAGCATCCCCCAAGCAGGCAGCCGGAGCTCTGTGCTCGTCCCCTCACTCATATTCGGTTGCTCTCTCTCCCTGTTTCTTCCACCCATGTGCTCCCGCACTCCCACCTGGCTCACCTGCTTTGCGCCCGCTACCTCTCCCAGGTAGGCCTCTGAGGTCCTACCCGCAAGCTCTTGGTACGCCCCTCCGTCTCCCCCTCCCCCATCCAGCATCCGTATGCCGTCAGACGCTGCCGCTGGTTAGCGGGCTCTGTGGCGCAATGGATAGCGCATTGGACTTCTAGTGACGAAAGAGCGATTCAAAGGTTGTGGGTTCGAATCCCACCAGAGTCGGTTTTATTCCAACCTTTTTTTTCCTTTCGTTTTTTTTTTTTTTTTTTTTTTTTGCTTTTTTTTACCCCCCCTAAAGGTTCCGTCCTTCTCCCCCTATCCTAACTCTGTTTTCCACCTTTCAGTTCCAGTCTCAGTCTCTGCTCTGCTCTCTTCTTTACTTACCTGTCTGCCCTGGGGTTTGGGCCTCGGAGAGCAGGACTGGGGGGACGGGAGACAGAAGGGGAGGGAAAGTAGGCGTGGACGCCGAGATAAAGGCAGGCCCCTGGCTTTGGGACACACGGGGATTTAATAACCACTTTATTCCATGCACTAGGGACTCGAGAAGGGATTGGGGCTGGGCTGGGACAGAGAGGGTACAATCCTAGACGCAAGGGGGGCAGGGGAAAGGGACAGGAACCAGGAAAATATATATTTATATAGATACTCTAATATAGACCACATCTCACCCACGCGCTGCGCCCGCGCGCCCCGCCGCCCTCCCCAACACCTCCTCGCCCCGACGCCCGGATCCCTCTGCTGCCCTTAGGCTGGAGTCTCTACCCTACCCCCAGCCCCGCCCCCACCCCCCAAAGCTTAGGGCCAAGGTCTCCAGAAAGCGGGCGGCGGGGGCGGCGGGGCCTTGGGCGCCCCGTCTTGTCTGTGAGGAGGCGGAGGCGGCGGCAGCAGTCCGGTGAGGGGTGCCGGCTCGCCGGAATCCCCGGCGTGGGGGGAGCAAGGGGACGGGGACCAGGCGCATCCAGGGCTAGGGGAGCCCTGGTGCACTGGGGGGAGCTGGTGCAGCGCGGGGCCAGGCGCCGGGGCGGCGGGGTCCAGCGGTGGGCGCGATGCTTGGGGCCTCGGATCTATGGGTTCCGGCCGGGGCGGCTTGGGGCGCAGGTAGACATGCAGCGCGGAGAAGAGCTGGGCACGGGCAGCCGGGCTGGCGTCGTTCGCGAAAGCCGCCAGGCGAAGCAGGCACTCTCGGAAACCGGACAAGTAGCAGCTGGCGAGCGCCTCGGCGTCCTGGGCTGGGAACCGGGGGACCCCTGGAGCCGCGGGGCGGGTGCGGCCGACGGGAGGACCGGCGGTCAGGGCAGGGGCCCAGCAGGGGGAAGGGAAGGGGCGGGGCGCAGAAGTACCAAGGCCGGACAGGCGCACAGAGACAGGAAACCAAATGGACGGACAGAGAGAAAATGAGGGAGACACAGAGACAGACACGCGCGGGTGTTATTAACCTCGCCTCAGAGCAGAGCCTGCCGCTCCCCAAGCCCACCGTCCACGGCCGAGTCCGCCCCATCTACCCCGGCCCGGGCCTCGGTGATTCCCCCCCTTCCCTCCGCTGCCCCACCCCCGCGCTGTACCCGGGGGCTCCACCCGGCTTCGCTCCCTCAAGTAGCCCACGGCGAACTCCAGTATCTCTGCTTTCTCCAGCTTCGGGTTCCGGAGGTTCTACAGACAGGAGGGGAGGGCGCAAAGACAGAGGGGTGGGGAGAGAGGGGGAAAGTGGCAGGGGGAAGGAAGGAGGGAGGGATGCGGGGGCTGGGGGTGCCCCCGGGTCGCGTTTGCGCGCTGACCACAGAGCGCGCTACCGAAGGCGGGGTGGAGATGACCAAGAATGGTCCTCGCCCACCCTGAGATGAAACTCCAACCCGAGGGCAGGAAACCAACCCCGCATTGCGAGGAGGGCGTTTAAAGTCGCAAACCCAGTGAGTGACATTCACCACCCTGCTGGCTGTTTGGGAGGAGAGGGAAGGAAGAGGAAGGATTTACAGACCCGGAGGCTGAAACAGACCCGCCCTGGAGGGAAATGCACAGAGCAAGGTGTGAAACTTACAGACCCGAGGGGTGGCCACGAAGATCGCGTTCTGGGAGCAAGAAGGGGTCTGGGATGGGATTCCAAGGGCGGGACTCAGGTAAGGATGCCTTGGGGCCAGGGTCGCCAACGCAGCCAGCATTTGTCCCCACCCAAGTGGGAAGCCCTGGGACGCGAGGACGGGATGCTTGGGGGTCCGGAAGGACTGACCTGGTCCCGGGTCCGTTCCAGCAGCAGCAGCCTCAGCTCTTCCAGGCTGCGGTTGATGCGATCTCGGCGCCGCTTCTCCACTAGCGGCTTCAGCATCTGGGACCAGCAGGAAAGGGAGAGCGGGCCGACGGGACCAAGACTCAGCGCGGCCGCGCGGGCGTGGGGATCCCGCCGCTGGGACAGTCCGGCCTCCACCCCTTCCCCGAGGCTCCCGAGAGCCTGGGGCCCGACCCATTCGACCCCTCTCCGCTCCCCCGCCCAGCGCCCAGTTTCTGAAGCTCGCCTCCTCTCTCTCCCGGGTCTTCTGCATTCTCCTCTCTCAGTCTCGTCCTCCCTCCTCCCCTCTCTGTGTCTCTCCTTCTCTTTTCTCTCTACTTCTCCGCACCGTGCAGTCTCTCTCTGTCTCAGCGGAGAACTTTGAGGGCCCTCTTTGCGCCCAGACACGTGGGCCACAAGGTGCCGGACTCAGAGTTGGCGGCCCTGAGTGTAGAAAGGGAGATACCCAGCGCGACCGCACCTCCTCGTCGCCCTCTGACCCGGCTGAGCGGTCACGGTTCTAAACTGGTTCTAAGATCCTCCACCCGGTCTCCGGCCTCGGGAGCCGGTGCCCGCGGAGCCAGCCCGCGCGGAGCAAGTGCGTGTCTCCCTTTTTATTCCCGCCCCCCTCCCTGAGCTCTGTGCTCCTCTCGGTGGTTTCACTCAAACACCCAGCCCCTCCCACGTCCCCGAGGCCGCAAGCTGCCACCTCCCGCTACCCAACCCCCAGACTTCGGCTTCTGCCGCCCCGCAGGTCCTGCTCTGACCCTGTCCCCTTCTTCAGACTTTGCAGCTTCCTCCCCAGCTCCTGGCTCCGGGGTCTCCCGTGCACATCTCCCCCTTCCAGCCCAGCGTCTCCAGCCTCTTTCCTGACCCAGCTCTCAGAGACACGGCCCCCGGACCGGACCAGGGATCTCTGCTCCCTCTTCTCCCGCCGCTCACCTTGGGGCCGTCCCTATTCTCGGCTCGATCCCGGGTGACCATCGCTCCTCCGGACCCTGGTGTGGACGAGTCCCTGCTCGCGTTGCGCCTTATATCCCTCAGGCTCCCGGGGGCGCGGGGGGTGGGGGGGGGGACAGGGAGGACCCGGACCCGCCCTCTTAGGCACCCGGATCCCTCCCGGCGCGGCCCCAGGCACGAGGCTCCCGGAAAGGGGCGGAGCGCTAGGGGGAGGGGGAGGAGTGGAACGGGCCTGCGAGTGTGGGAAATGAGGGGTCAATGGAGCACCAGCTGTTTTAGGGACCATAAGGCTGTATAATAAGGCGGGTCCCAGCTGAAGGGAGGAGGTTATTAGGGGGGAGAGAGTTCAGGTGATTTGGGGTCAGAATTTGCCACCAGAATCGCAGCTTGTTTTGGCGGTCACTGTACGCCCACTGACAGTAAAAAAGAAGTTAGCATCCTCGGCCCTTAGGCTGGATCTTATACATCTTCACCCACAAGTATCCTACTGAAAATAAGAAGAGACCTAAAGTGTGAGAGGTGGATCTAATTCAACTGGGGTTCTGCCTGGAGGGGGGAGAGAAGCTCTGTTAGGTCGAAGGCAGTCACATTTAATTCCCCAACAGGGGAAGGGACTGGGTCCGCAGAGTCCGGAGGGGCGACGGGGACCCGCGCTCGTGCGCACTGGTCTAGGCCTGGACCATTTGTGCTGAGGTGTGCACTAGAGGTCCAACGCATCCCTGCAGGATCTAGTGGGGGAAGAAAACCACGGCGTGTTATCCAGTAGCTATTATAGAATCTAAGTAAAGTAGGTAATCGGGAAGGAGATCATCCTGAGGATGTCTGGACTGGGGCGAGGGGAACCTCCAAGAAGAGGAAGCAAAGCACGGGCAGGAGGTGGAGAGATCTCTCCATTTACATGTATTTGATTTTAAAAATGGGGGCGATTCGGGCGTGTGGCTGCCAGAACACCTGACACAAGGGTGCTCGCTCCCAGGAACCTCCTGGTAACTAACTATAGGGGAGCAGGGAGCCGGCAGTTTTCTTAAAGGGACAAAAAAGGGATCTACACCCACCCCAAACCAAGACCATGACCCTCTGCAGAATGATGCGACTTCAGGGCAAAATGATCCATAAGGTAAACTCAGAGCTTTAACAGGACAGCAAGAGTGCTAGGACAAGGAGACGTCAAGACAAGGTTGGAGACCAAGTCGGAAGATAGTTGCGGAGTAGGAAACGGATGGGACTCCGCCTAGCCCTCCCAGTGCCCCTCCACAGTCTGATATTTTTCACGGAGCCTACCCTGCCAAAGCCCGAGCCCCAAGGGACACAGACCTTGGGGAGGGCGCTCCCATTTGGGTTTAGGGCCCCCAGCAATCCCACCTCCCCCTACCTGGGCCAAATGGGAACGCAGATGTGTGGCCCCAGTAGCCCCCGCCGCCCCCCTCCTTGGGAACCTGGGCTCAGGCTGAGTTTTTCTCACCTGCACGCGAGGTTTGGGGGCCCCTGGCTATTCGCACCCGGGTGTGGGGCCGCCCCTGGCCATATGGGGCGACTTTATGGCCCAGTGGCTGTATCCGGGAGAGAGGAAGGATGGCTGGGTTGCTCCACCCACACGAACTATTCAGAGCCACTCTTTCTCTGGGTCCCTTGCTGACACAAGCCGCCTGATCACCACTATGTTAACCTCTTATAAGCTCTGGCGAAGCGAGGCTAGGGCACGCATTGGTGGTTCAGTGGTAGAATTCTCGCCTGCCACGCGGGAGGCCCGGGTTCGATTCCCGGCCAATGCAACACCTCTTTTCCTTCCCCCACAAAAAACACACACCTGAAATAAGTTTGATATTTCTCTGAGAAGCATCTTTTATTAATATTTCCACCAGATATTAATATATTACTTTTTACTCGACCGAAGGGTTTGAGGCTCTGGATGGAGATCTTGATTCCATAACTCCTCACTCGTCCATCCTCCCAACCAGGGGGTCCTGCTGCCTTGCCCACCACTCCCTTCGCTCCCAGCCCCCGCACCTCCGCAGGCGTGACCCTGAGAAAGGGCACCGCGCTCGGATCCCTGCCCCGGGGGTCCTCTGGTCCCTCCACGGGGGAGGGGCGAGGTCTTCCCGCCCCATACGCTCTATCTAATTCCCTTGCTCTTCTTTCCGTCACTCCGCCTCGCTCGCTCTCCCTGTCTTACCTCCTGTTCTCTCTGAAGCGCCCTTTCTTTTTCCAAGTCCAGGGGTCTCGGCCTTTGGTGTCTTGCAGTCTTTCTGTGCTGCGTACCTCTTGGCGTCTCTGTCTCTGTATATTTCACGCTTTTTCTTAGCAACTTTTGCACTCATCTCTTTGGGTCTTTCGTTGTCTCTGCGTTTTTGACTCCGGGTCTCTCCACCTTTTCCGTCTCTCTCTGCGTCTGCATCTCGGTCACTGGGTGTCTCGGGGTCTCTGGGATCTCTCGTCTTCTCTCCGGGTCTCTGTCCCCTGCCCGCACTCTGCGCTCCCACGCTCCTGACATCCCCTGGGAAGCTCGCTCACACCTCCGGGTTCCTGCCACCTCCCCGCCCGCCCCTTCCCGGCGGCTTTGATCCCGCACGCGTCGCCCCGGCGGGAGGCGCAGCGCACCCGCCAGCTGCCGCGGCCACTCTTAAGCGGGGGCGGGGCCGGCTGGGTTCCCCCACTGGCCGCGCAGGTTTGCAGGTTTTCCGGCGGGTTTGGCCCCCCTCCGCGCCCCGCCTCCGGGATCTGTCTCTGGCAGCTGCCTCCGCTAGTGCTGAGCTGGGTCTCGGCCTTGTCTACCTCGGTCCCTCCCTCTGGAACTCGCCCTGGGTCTGTCTCTGCCGCTGTTTCTGCCTCCTGTCTCTCTCAGATGTCTGTCTCCTCTGGGCCCGGGTCTGGGTCTTTCTTGTCTCTGGGTTGTGTCAGTGAACGGGAATGCTCTCTTCTCGATCCTAAGGTGGGACAGTGGCCCCCAGAAGGAAACTGTACAACAATCCGAGCATCTGTATGTCTGTGCGCACAGCCGCGGTTTTACTCACTCAGCCGGCATTTATGGAGTGCCGCCTGTGGTGCTACAGTTAGACTTTGAGGGCACATTGGATCTGGTCTCCCCTGAAACTTATACATTACAGTGGGCAGGGGAGACAGAAAATAACTAAGAAAGCAGAAAATAATATAAATTCAGATGTTATGAGGCTGGGGGCGGGCGAGGGACACCCGGATATGGCAATGACTTGAGAGGGAGGGAAGTGCTACTTTCAGTCTGGGTGTTCAGAGGCGGCCTCTATCAGGAGGTGACATTTGAGCCCAGCTTAGCCAGCCATGAGACCTGGCAAAAAAAAAAACAACACAAAAAAACAAAACAAACAAAACAAAAAACAGCAAGTGCAAAGGCTCTGAGGTAGGAAAGGGGTTTGCTGGTGGGAGCTAGAGAAAGAGGTCCGTTGTCCCAGGAGGGAGAACTTGGAGCTGCAAAAATGGAAGGAATGGCCCAACACACCAGGCCTTGGAGGCTCCGGGAGGAATTTGGATTTTAGTCTGAGTGCAATGGGAAGCTAGTGGAGAGTTTTAATAGGAAAGTTATATTCACTGACCTTTGTATTAAAAGATCACTTTGTCTGCTGTGTGGAGGATGGAAGCAGAGATGTCATCTGGGTTGCCAGAGCAGTCACCGAGGCAAGATCTGATTGTGGCTTGTCCTGAGGTGGTGGCAGTGGAGAGGGCACGTGAACTCCTAGGTTTTTGGCTTAAGTACCAGGAGGTTGGTGGTGCCTTTTATTGAGATGGGAAGGGGGCAGGGACAGAAAAGTTTTGGGGAGAGAAAAGAAGCATTTTACTTTACTCTCAGGTGAGTTGAGATCCCCTTAGACATTCAAGTGGAGGATACAGGTAGGCCAAGGATATACAAGTGTGGGGGTCAGAGCTGGAGGGTAGATACAGGGAAGTCATTGGATGTCTTTTAAGGCTATGAGACCCGAGTGCCTAGGGAGAGAATGTGGAGAGAGAAGAGGCTTAGCAAGGAGCACTTGAGGTCAAGTTGAGGAGGGAGAATTGTCAAAGGTGATCAGAGAGATAGCAGAAAAGCCAGGGGAGTGGGGTGTCTAGGAAACCAAGAAAAGAGAGCGTAGAAGGCGGGAGCAGTCAGCTCTAGTTCAGCTATTGGGAAGTCAAGTAAGGAGAGAGAGAAGCAATCATCTAGTTTAGCAGAGATGGCCTGGGGTGAGAGTGACTGTGCAGGCCCAGTGAGTGGGTTGAGGTAAGAGTGGGAAGTGAAGGCATACAGACAGCAGACATTGACAAGTTTTGCTGTGAATGGCGAATGGCGAGCATAACAATGTGTGGCAGGTAGATGAGGTTTGCTAGAAAGGGTTTGAGGATGATGGGAATAACCAAGTCCTGGGTGGTGGGGGAAGGTGGAGGCGAGGTAGGTAGACTCCAGTGGCAGGTAGAGAAGTCAGCCTCAGCTGGTAGGGGAGACAGAGGGCTTGGGTCACTTGGGGTGGGGGAAGGATGAGGCAAGTTATCGCTAGTGCTCTCAAGAGAGGAATGAATCAAGCTCATCTCTGGAGGGGAGAAAGCTACAGGTTGTTTGAAGAGAAAGGGGTGAAATGTTCATTTTGGAGAGTAGGAAAACAAACCTTCTAAGCTACGAGAATAGGATTTCTAGGCAGGTTGAGAGTCCATCCAAGATTTGGGATCAAACATTGGAGTTTCAGAAGCCAATTCACCTTGAAGCTAAAGAAGTTTGTTTCGGCTTCAGGACCCCTCACTTACACAGGCCTCTTGGAGGGCCTAGCAACATCTCCACATGGCCATATGCTTCTATATTATTTGCAAATTGAAGATATTTTTAACTGTAAAAGGTAAAGACCACTGTCACCTTCCATTCTGCTTTCCCTCCGTCACATTCCCTCCGTCCCCGTTGTGTTGGAATGGCTGTGGGCATTTGGGGGGATCCGGTTATGGAGAAGGTGAGTTGGAAAGACCCAACATTTACATTTTTGTGGGATATGTTACTATGGTTCCCAGTCATTCCACATCCAGTTAAGTTAGCCTAGCCATCCTGGTGTAGGAATGGCTTCCAGAAATACTCCTATCACCTGTGCCCACTCACCAGGCTTTGTGCTGTGAAGGTGCAAAGCCAGAAGGCACATACGGTAATGTGCCCAGTGGCTCTTGTCACTATAAGTACATGGGTAACAGAGGAGAAACAAGATTCAGAATAGATAGAGTTGTGATCTCTTGTTGCACTCTAAATACTTTCGTACCTAATTTTGTATATTTTTCTAAAAAGCCCTCCCCACTCCAAACACACACACACACACACACACACACACACACACACACACACACAAACACACACACAAACACACACACACTCACACTCACTTCAGGCCCCCCAAAGTGAGAGCAGTTGTTGGGGCCTGGTGATTTTCCTCCAGCCACTGTTCCCGTGCAGATGTGGCTCTGAGGACATTCCCACCCCCATTCCCAGCAGTTATGGGGTATTGGACAGGGTCTCTGTGGGTCTGGCATGCCTCTATGTCAGTGTGGGCCTATATATATGTCCATTTGTGTCTGTGCACATGGCGTGTGCATGAATGTCTGGGTCTCCATCCTCTTCCTGGCCATGCTCTCAACACTGAGCCACTGGGCTTGGGAGAGGGGAGCTCGTGTCCACACGTGCTGGGCCCATAGAGAGGCAGGGGGCAGGGAAGGAGCTGAGACAGCACAGCTGGCCCAGTTGTCCGAGCTTCCCCTCCCTGCTGGGATACCTCCCCATGCCTGGGTTCCAAGGCTCAGCTCCTCCCTCTTTGTTCTTCAAAGGGAAAGCTGGCTTCCTGGGACCCCCTGGGTCCTGAGTAGAGGGAGTGTCTAGAGAGTTGGATGCTGGGGGTTGGGGGTTCGGAAGTAGGAGGACCAAGCCTCTGGGCCAAAGAAAGAATCAGGATAGGATAGAAAACCTTCATATATCCCCAAACAAAACAAACAATACTCCTTGCTCTTATGAGTCATACACTTCTTGTGGGGGAAACAGTCAAATGAACATTGTACAAAACTTATCTTTTGTTGGATGGTGCTAAGTGCTAGGGAGAAAAGTGAGGCAGGGAGTGGAGAATGGGAACTACAATTTTAGACGGTGTGATCAAGGAAGGACTCATTGAGGTGAAATGTAAGGTGAGAGGTCAAACTCGAGGGATGCCTGGGGGAAGAACACTCCAGGCAGAGGGACTTGGCCTACAGAAAGGCCTTGAGGAGCAACTGTGCCTGGTTTGTCAGAAGAACAGAGAGCAGCCAGGGCCCGCGTAGGCAAGGTTGGAATGGAGGCAGCAAGTGCAGAAGTTGTAGGAGGTAAGGTTGGAGCCACCATGGGAAAGCTGAGTATGAAGGACCATCTAGGCCAGTGGTCGGCAAACTCATTAGTCAACAGAGCCAAATATCAACGATTGAAATTTCTTTTGAGAGCCGAAAACCGACTTCTGCGCACGAAGTTTCAATGGCACTGTACGTGCGCACCCGCACGTGGTATTTTGTGGAAGAGCCACACTCAAGGGGCCAAAGAGCCGCATGTGGCTCGTGAACCGCAGTTTGCCGACCACTGAAGGCCGCTGAGAAGACTTTGTCAGGACTCACGTATTTCTCAGTGAAATGAGAAGCCATTGAAGGGCTTTTTCTCCGTTTGCTTTTTTGTTTTTTGGCTCTTTTAATTTTTATGTAATTTTAAGCTTTAAGAAAAGTTACAATAATAATATAAGAATGCCTGTAGACTCTTTTCCCAGGTCTATTAACTGTTTACATGTGCCCCCTTTGCCTTATCACTGCCCTCTAAATAGAAATATTTGTTTTCTGAACACAAACTCAGTGTGTGTTTCCTAAGAACAAGGACATTTCTAGCATAATAGTATGTAATAGGACAAATATCAATATCAGGAGATTAAAATTAATATAAGACTATTATTTAATCCCCAATCCACATTCAGATTTCCTCAAGGGTTTCAATGACATCCTTTAAGCTCTTTTTCCCAATCCAGGGTCACATGTTGCATTTAGTTGTTATGTCTCTTCAGTCTTATTTTATCTGGAAGAATCTTTTTTTTTTAATATTTAAAGAATATTATTTTAATCATATGTTTTTCTTCAAACAAGGAAAAATTACTTACTTTAGAACCTGGAGATTTTAGTGGAATATTGATTAGCAGGTGACTAACTTTGGGACATAAGTTTTATTCTATAAACTTAGGTCTAAGTGAAATGACAAAATTTTATCGTGTCGTTTTCTTTTTCCTAGAGTCAATACTTGCTGTATTTTTTTGGTTTGTTTCAGTGGTTCTCAACCTTTTTAATGCCGCGACCCTTTAATACAGTTTCTCATGTTGTGGTGACCCCCAACCATAAAATTATTTTTGTTGCTACTTCATAACTGTAATTTTGCTACTGTTATGAATCATAATGTAAATATCTGTGTTTTCCGATGGTCTTAGGCTTTACAGCAGTGGTTCTCAACCACAGGTTGAGAACTGCTAGCAGGGTCGCTTAAGACCATCAGAAAACACAGATATTTACGGTGGAGAACCCAGGCAAACACCACTTTAACCATATGATCAAAGACAATATCTCAATATTGGGACAAACTGCACCTGTCTTCTGAAGTAATGCATTGAGAAAGACATAACATCACTTCTGGGTGACATTTCTGCCAAAAATGCACAACCTGGGGGTAAAGCCTGCAACCCAGGCATGTGCCCTTGACCAGAATCGAACCCAGGACCTATTGAACCCAGGACCCTCTGGTCCACAGGCTGACACTCTGTCCACTGTGCCAAACTGGCTAAGGCTGCATTTCTTTCTTTTTTAAAAAAAAATATTTTTATTGATTTTTTTTACAGAGAGAAAGGGAGATGGTAGAGAGTTAGAAACACTGATGAGAGAGAATCATCAATCAGCTGCCTCCTGAAAGCCCCCCACACACACACCCCCCACTGGGGATGTGCTCCCAACCAAGGTACATGCCCTTGATCGGAATCGAACCCCTGGGACACTCCAGTCCGCAGGCCGATGATCTATCTATTGAGCCAAACCGGCTAGGGCTACATTTATTTCTTTATCTATATATTAAAAACAAGAAATTCATAGATACCCCATTGAAAGAAGAGAGGAATGAAAATCATTTATTTTTTACAAAGAATCACTTTGACCCTGGTTGGTGTGCTCAGTGGTTAGAGCGTTGAGCCACACACCAAAAGGTCTTGAGTTCCATTCCCGGCCAAGAGCACTTAACTGGGTTGAAGGTTCCATCCCCGCTCCACTGGGCAAGTGCAGGGGGAGGGAGCAACCAGTTAATATGTCTCTCTCACATCTATGTTTCTCTCCATCCCTCCCTCCCTTCTACTCTCTCTAAAAATCAATGGAAAAATATTCTCGGGTAAGGATTAACCAAAAGAAATTTTTTTAAATCACTTTGCTCAATGTGTTCAGAATAGACTGTAAGGGAACAAGAAAGGAGCAGATAATCTGGGTGAAGATGAGGGTGGCTTGGGTAGTGGTGAAGTAGTCCATTTTTTTTTACATATTTTAAATAAGAAGTTGCTGACATTCAATGTGCGGTGTATGAGAGAAGAATCAGAGATGATCCTATGGTTTTTAGCCTGACCAACTAAAGAAATGGAATTTCCATTAACTGAGATGGAAAGACTACAGGTGGAGCAGGTTTGGGGAAGACCCATGAGGAGTTTGGTTTGGACATTTTAAGTTTGTAATTGCCTACTAGATATTCAAGTGGAAATGACATGTAGGCAATACTATATATGCATCTGTAACTCAGAGAACAGTTCTGGAGGTAGCGATGAGAATTTTGTATGTATTAATGTATCACTAGTTGATATGTAAAGCCCTGAGACTGGAGATCACTAAAGGAGAGAGTACAGATAGAAAAGAGGTTGGAAAATTGAGCCTTGGGAACACGCCAACATTAGAGATCCAGAAGATGATGAGTCAGCAAAGGAGTTTGTGAATGAACTGCTAATGACCTAGAAAGAATATCAGAAGAGTGTGGTGTCCTGGAAGGCAAGTGAAGAGAGTGTTTCTCAGAGGGAGTAAGCATCTGTGCCAATTGGTCATTTGGTAACCTTAACGAAAGCAGCTTTGATGAAAGGGGGCAGGAGCACCTGATTAGAGTTCAAAGGAGACTAGGAAAAGGGAATTGGAGACATTGGGTATAACATGGTGCAGGAGAGGGCAACAGAGAAATGGAGTGATAGATGAAGGGGAGGGGGCATGAAGTCAAGATACGGTAGCTTTTGTTGTCTTGCTTACTCTAAATTGGAATACATTTTAGTCTGTAGGCTGGTAGAAATAATCCAGTTAGAGAGGGAACATTTGATGGTATGGGAAAGAGCAATGTTCGTGAGCCCTTGTGGGCCAGAGGGAAATGGAGATCTACTTAGTAAGTGTAGAGGTTGGTGGTAAGTGGAAGGATTCATCTACAGGCTGAGGGAAAGGAAGAGTATGTGGGCACAGACAGGTAGGTAGGTAAGTAGGCAGGTAGGTAAGATTGTGGATATCGATGGGAAAATCTCTTCAGAATGCCTTATTTTCTCAGTGAAACAGGAAATAAAACTGAGGGGGGATGCAGGGATTTATGGTTTGGAGTGAAAGGAGAGGAAATGAAATAGTATAGAAGGGTTGCAAGGTGAATGAATTATGGAAATGTAATACGATTGATCAATGGACTTGAGGAATCACCTGAGTTTGGTGGAATTATGAATTTAAATTGGCAGTTAAGGGGGGTGGGGGCATGTGTGGGGAGGGGCATGGGATGGGATTGGGGGACGAGGACAAATATGTGATACTTTAATCAATAAAGAAATTAAAAAAATAAATAAATTGGCAGTTAAAAGACCTCTGCAGGACACAACCTTTGGAAATGTAAGAAGGAGTTTAATGCCTGCAAGGGGGCGTTCATGGAGTGGTAACCAGTGATTGAGTCTCAGAGAGTTCTAGAATAAATGCAGGATCTTCTCCAAGGAAAGAAATCATTGAGAAAACAAATTACTCTTCTTCCGAGGCAGTATTCACATTCCCAAAACTTCTGGCGCTGTGAGCAGGATTCGAACCTGCGCGGGGAGACCCCATTGGATTTCGAGTCCAACGCCTTAACCACTCGGCCATCACAGCCACAAGGGGCCCTCTGCCTGCACAACTATAGCTGTCTATAAAGAGGTTTGCTCCTGGCCGGTTCTATCCCGCCTCCACCCGGTTATCTCGAGATGTTTGTGCATATGGACCTGGACTGGATGCTGCCGGCCGCACCTGCTGTGCATCAGGCATCAGCAGCCCTCTGGGCGCAACTTTCCTTTTCTCCTTCCTCGCACGGAGCCAAGTATGGCTCCAACAAAATAAGCCCAAATCGGCCCCAAACCCTTGAAAGCAAAGGGATGCCCGATTGCGAGAAGCCTTTTGGAAGAGGCGGAAATGTAATACGATTGATCAATGGATTTGAGGAATCACCTGAGTTTGGTGGAATTATGAATTTAAATTGGCAGTTAAAAGACCTCTGCAGGACACGACTTTGGGAAATGTACGAAGGAGTTTAATGCCTGCAAGAGGGCGTTCATGGAGTTCGCCCCTCCGCAATAATATACTGTCAACTGGGCCAGGTACCGCTGGGATTCGAATCCAGGGCCTCCTTTTTACGCAGGCACTTTATTTTACTTATTGATTTGAGAAAGGAAGAACGAGAGACATTGATTTGTTGTTCCACTTATTTATGCGTTCATTTGTTGATTCTTGTATGTGCCCTGACTAGGGATCCAAGGGCAACGTTGGTGTACACGGGTGATGCTCTAACCGAGCTACCCAGCCAGAGCTAGACGGGAGCTTTAACCAGCTAAGCCCTGGTGCCAATGCCAAGCTGGTGCATCTGCAGATAGATGAGCTATTTATGTGGCCAGTGAAAACTAATTACAGAACAATGGCTGCTCCAAGTCCGCAGTGATTCATCCCTTTCAAAGGTTTCCCTTCCCAAAGGTTTTGCGATCTGAACCACAAAGTTAATGCTCCACCCCTCCTCCTTCCATACTTTTGGGGGCCAACTTGACCATGCATGGGTTCGTGACTCCTCCTCCCTTAGCCACTGACACCTGCAGGCCTTCTGTGTGGTGACAAAGATGTCAGAAGTCCTCAACTGCTTCAGGACACTAGCAGGTTGAGTTTCCCCTTGTCTCAGGGGCTGACCCACCATGGTGCTTGCCCAAGCCCTCAGCCACCGGCTGCTTCTCATGTCTCCTTCCTTGGACAAAGGCAGCCGAGGCAATGCTAGAGGTGAGAGCAGGGTTTGAAGTAGGTGGAGATTTAGCGGGCTCAGCATAGCCCTTCAGCGGGAAGGGCGTGGGGAGAAGGGGACAGGAATTGCTCACTCTCACTACAACCTTCCCGGAAGCAGGGCTCCAACAGGCAGGGGAAGGACAGAAAGCCACCTCCTCACAAAGCCCTCCCCTTACCCAACCCCAAACTTTATTCCACAAAGCCCTGGGTTTTATTGTTTTATTTTTTGTATTAAAAAATATTAAGACACACAATATCAAAAACACAAATGTCATAGGTAGAGGGTACAGCTGAGAACGCCTGGGTCCCACCTGAGGGGCAGCACCAAGGACCCCATGGTCCACCAACCTCCCCCACCCTGGAGCAGCTAGAGGTTTGGACCACTGGCTCCTGCTTGAGCCTCGGGCCCTCCTTCTCCCATTGGGGGAAGAGGTAGGAGAGGACTGCCTCCCCCAATAAATAAGTGCAGCCCCAACCCTTGGTTCCCAAGACTAGGGCTCAGCTGTGACTTGGAGAGGCCACGTCAGCAGCCTGTCAGCAGCCCTGTCCAGGGAAGAAAGGACTCAACAGGGGTGGGAGCTCAGGCTTCTCTGCAGAGTTTCACCCTTTGTTCCCTAGAGGCCAGAGGCAGCCCCTGGATCCTGGGCTGATGGTGATGGGGGTCCCGCCCCCTACAGCGGGAGAAGCTGGGACAGTTTGCTATTGGTTGGTCCAGCCACATCTGAGTTCTGAGAGTTGGATGTGGAAGAAGCTTCTCGTACACTCCTGGAGGTGGCCCCCAAATGTAGTTTAGCTGGTGCCATTTTCTGTGGCAGGTAAGGCTGGACTGGAGGAGCTCCCACCTTGTTCCTCCTCCTCCATGGCCAGGTCCTGAGAGCTTGACCCCCCAGCCCCAGCTTGGGCCTGGGCCTCATCTCTGCCCTCATCCTCACAACTGCCACCGCCACCTTCGCCTCCACCCTCTTCCATGGGCTCCAGCCCCAATCCATCCAGTCCTGAGAAGAGTGGGTCTTCAGGGTGGCCAAGGTCTTGGGTGCTACTGCCGCAGTCCACACAGGCCTTGGAGGGAGAGAGGGGGTGAGTGAGTCAGGCAAGGTTCTCCCACTGACGACCCACTACCCCAGCTCCCTGAGTGCTTCCCAAAATGCACTCCGAGGAAACACTAGTCCACATAGATGCATGTGGGCCAAGATTGGAAAATCCACTGTACCCTGTATCCAGACCCCACTATGGGACAGTCACAATGTTCAGTAGCATAGAATTGGCCCAGAAAAGGTCTACAGAAACGCATGTGGTTTAATACTACATAACCCAGCAGCAAACGCAGTAAAATTAAGATCCTTTAGAATAATCCAATGACAATAAAGGGAATCAGCCCTTAGCCTCTATCCTCTTGACCTGAGTTCAATTCTTTCTTCTCCCTCCTGGCCCAGATTTCTCCTCTCACCATCACATCAAGGACCCGAGGCAGCTGGCCCTTCCGGACCCAGGAGTGCACGGCACCCAGTTCCCTCCGCTGGTCCTCCGAAAACCGAGGCTGCTGCTTTTGCATGGCCCGGAGCCGCTCCCGGTCCTGCTTCAGCACAGAGGCCATGTCCCTGCCCAGGGAAGGGGTTCAGAAGGTAAAAGCTGGGAGGTGGAACCAGGGCCCATGAGGCTGGCATTCTTCCTCTACCACAGCTCCCCACCCACTGCCTCATGCTCCTCCCCTGAGGAGTTCAGGGCTTCAAAGACCAGGAAAGCTGCCCTCAGCCTGGGAGAAACTAATGAGAGGGCTCCAACAGGCAGGGGACAGGACAGAAAGCCACAGAGGAGAGCCAGCCCCAGAAAAGAAAACCCCAAGTTAGCTGGGGAGTGAGGGTGGGCCAGCCTCCCCACCTCTCTGAAAGGATGGCAAGGAGGCCTCCAACTCCTCACCTGGAGGGCACCTGGTAGGTCATCATGACACGCTGGTCAGCATTGGCCATGAGCAGCCAGATGGGATCCTGGAGCACGTACTTAATGACCTGGTCCCCGGGCTCAGCCTTGGCCTGGGCAGCCCCAGCCTCAGCTTCAGAAGAGTCGATGCTGCCGAAGTACTTGCTTGTGTGGCTACTCTGACTGCTTCCTATAAAGCAGGGTGCCAACCAACGAAGTCAGGCCAGCTGGCACTCCCACCTCCCTCAAGGCCACATGTCCAGCCCACTGGCCTTAGGAACCTAAGCAAGGCATGGCCCAGGCTGCTCACTTAACTCCCCAGTCACTGTTCTACCGAGGAGGTACTGGTGGGGGGCACTCACGTGTGATGCTGGCTGAGGTGCTGCCCCCCTCATGGGAGCCTGAACCCGACCCAGAGCCCAAGCCAGAGCCCAAGGAGCCTGAGGCAGCAGAGCCTGTGCCCGAGCGAGAGTCTTCTTGCAGCAACAATTCCAGGAGGTCACTGGAGCCCGAAAGTGCATCCTGATTGGAGGACTCAGTTACCTCCACCTGGTGGGGGGACCGGGAAAAATTAAGGGATCAACACCTGAGTTTCCCTTCAACTGCTTCCCCTGGTTGGGGAGCACACCCAACCCAAGTGGTCTTGGATCTACTCCACGACACTGAGACCAGAATGAGAGAGCAGAGAGCTGGCGAAGAGCAGGGACATGATGCGGAACCATTTCCAAGTGGCAGATGCACTCTCAGAAGTTATTGGGATGTCCACACCACCTGTCAGACAGACAGGACCGTCCCCCTTCACAGACAGGCAGCTGGTTTCTGCCTTATTCAGAACGTCAGCTGGGGTCTCCCACCCCCCACACCACCTTCTGGAGATGAGGTGCAGGCAGAGGGCAGGAAGCAGCACAAGGTAGAGGAGGAGCACGGGGAGAAGGGCTGTGAGAGGAAGCGGGGGGACCCATTCTCACCAGTCTGGCCTCTGGCTCAGCAATCTCCTCACTGGGAGGCAGGGGCCCAGCATTGCTCCCAGGGCCCCCTGCAGCAGCACCCCCCTCAACACGGAGGGACTCCTCAAGCTGCAGCAGATTTAGCTGGAGTGGGGAGCTGCACCTCGAGTTGAATAGTGGAGAGTCTGGGCGGTGGGGAGGGCTGGGGGCTGAGGGGGGCAAGGATGGAGAAGGGGAGTGGGACACAGGGGTAGGAGGACCCTCAGCAGGAGTCTGAGGTACCCCATAGGGATAGCTGGATGGGGTAGGGAACAGATAGTTAGGTAGCACCAAGGCTACAACTGGGGTCACCAGGGGGGCAGGAAAAGCTGCAGGGGACACAGATGTGGGGGCCGAGGAAAGAGGCTGGGGGCCATCTCGGGGGGAGAATACTGGGAGGGGGTAGGGCTGTACCACAGCTGGGAAGGGAGTAGCGGCTGGTGGTGGGGGCCAGGGGGCAGAGGGTGGAACAGGTGAGGGGTGGGAGACATAGCAGGGGGCTTCCACCCGAGGTGTCTGGTGGTGACGTGAGCGCTTGGCTTTAGACCGGCAGTGGTATCGGCGGCTGGGGGGTGTGCGGCCATGGTGGCAGCCTGTGGGGAGAGACCAGGGTTAGGAAGGGCCTCAACCTGGGTTTAGCGCCCCTGCCACACTTACTGCCTGCCATTCTAACAAGGAAGAGGGCAGGCGAAGGCCCTAGAGAGTTTAGCTTCTCAGCCTGCACAGAACAGAGGGGACTCTGGGGAGGTGGGAGCCTCCAGGCAAGAATCACAGGAGGCAGGGACAGGGGGATTTATTGAGAAAGGAGCGGGGAAAGGAAAGGTTACATGAGGGGCTGAGGGGTTGAGCTGGGGGTGTGCAGGAGAGAGGCACTGGCAGATGGGAGGAGCAGGGTGGTCCATAAACGAATGGGTGGGAGGCTTCGGTCCATGCGTCAAACTCCCTCAGGCACTGCCAGTGTTGGCGCTCCTTCTGCCAGTCAAGGCCATGCTCTGCCTAGCTCTTGATGAAGCGAAGACATAGGCAGGAAAGCCGGATCCTGAGCCCTGTGTCCGCCTACAGGAGGCCTCCCTCAGTCATCTGCTGGACTCCTGCCTGCCCCTTGAAGCCTGACCCCACCTGGAGTGGTCCCAGCCCTCCTTGCCTAGATTTGGCCCTGAGTTTGTATAGATCTCTCTCTCTTTTAAAATATGTGTTTATTGATTTTAAAAAGAGAGGAGGGGGGAGAGAGAAACATCGATGTAATCGATTGCCTCCTATATGCACCCGACTGGGACCAAATCTGCAACCTGGGCATGTGCCCTGATCAGGAATTGAACTGGTGACCTTTTGGTGCACAGGATAACATTCAACCAACTGAGCCACACTGCCAGGGCCTGTCTACGTCTCTTAATCAGTGACAACTGAGTCTAAGAGGGCACACTTTCTGACCCTGTCCCCTGGCTGCACCTGAAGTAGCTTACCTGAAGCAGAGCACCTCTGCCCACCTGGCTCAGTGCCAGCCTCCCCAGGCCACCCTCCTCTGGCTGCAGCCCGGTCCCCTGGCCTAGTGGGGAGACGCTAACAAAGGGCCCGTCCCTAGGCAGGGCCCAGGGCCCAGGTGGTGGAGGCAGCAGCAACCTGGGTCTCTGGAGCCGGAACATCTCCCTCAAAAATCCCCTCCCCGCAACAGTCTGATCCTAGACTGGCAGAGGGCAGCTCAGAGAGGTAAAGGTTGGCTACCTCGCTCTCCAGGGGCCGAGGGAGCCATGGAGGAGCCATTGAGTCCACGCAGCCGGCCGAGGTCCCGGAAGCGGCTGAGGAAGGCCTGCTCCTCCTTCTGTGTGTGCAGGGACAGCATGGCCTTGGTCAGGCCCACAGGGCGGTAGGCATCTGGGGCTGGGTCAGGGGCTACCGTGGGGCTGGGGGCTGGGCATGGAGCCAGGCCAGGCAGGTCCTCCATCATGATGATGTCTGAGGAAGGCGAGATGGGGAAAGATCATCAGAATCACCTCAAGTTAACACCACACCACACCTTCCCTGTCCGATAGCTTAGCCAACCCCTGGCCTCTGCCCCACGAGCCTGGGCCCTGTGTGTATCTCTCGGCCCCCTCCCCGCCGAGGACTGGCTCTGGGCCCTCTTCTCTATGCAAAGCTGTCCCAGGAGGACAGAGGGTACTCAGTCCCCCCAGGGGCACTCCCCTAGGGTGACACCCTCCACGACTCTCAGAAGTGCAGCCCACCCCTTGCCCTTCTCCTCCACATTTTCCAGGTCAATGTCCTTCAGGGTTTTTCAAGTCCTTGCCTTCTGACCGTCTGTGGTCAGTACCTTGGGGATGACCCCCACCCCATACTTTGTGAACTGACAGTAAGACAGAGGAAGCAGGGTGGGGGAAAGACGAAGCAGCAAAGGCTGGCGGGATGGAGGCAAGGAGCGGCAGCCCCATGCTGAGACGAGGCCTCCTTCTCTCCATTAGGGCAGAGGGGGTGGAAAAGGCAGGTAGGGAACTCTGGCTAGGGGGCCAAAGGGAGCTTGGCACTCCCCCTTACTCCAAGCCCAAGCCCATACCCGACTCCGGGGGCTTCTTGTCTCCCACATGGACGATGGTGGAGCTGAAGCTACACTGACTGGTGATGGACACCACACTCTCCGCCTTATTGGCCAGGGCGAGCGGGCTCAGGGTGCCTCCCACCACCGGCTCCTTCCGAGGGGTGGCCCCCTCCCCCGACAGCACTGCCGATTGATCTGTGCAGAGAGATGGCACCAGTTACCACCACTTGCCCCACCATTCAGGAGAGGAATCCCAGGGAGGAGGGGGAGGGATGGATGGTAGGGAGGTTCTGGAGATCTGGAGACTGGGAGGGGGACAGGCAGAGCAAGGTGGGGGCCCCACAGGCAGAAGCGGGGAGACACAGGGCCAGCAGGCCAGCACAGGGGAGTGGGAGCGGGACATGCACTGGTCTTTACCTTTCTTGGTCCCCACAGGGACTGGACCTGTCCTCTGCTTGTCATCATCAGAGGCTGAGGAGGCGGTGCAGGAGGAGGAGGAGGAGGCACATTTACGCTTGGTCGTGCCTGGGATGTTGCAGCTCTCCAGGTACCTGGCAATGCACAAGAAGACATGAGGGCAGGGCCTGGAGGGGGGCAAGACCAGTGTCCAAGTGGAAGTAGGTGACAGACTAGCCTTACCTGAGGATGCTGTCCAGGCAGTTGATCTGCTGGTAGGAGCAACTGGAGGCTTCTTTCTTCTCAGCCTCCTCAGGGGCCACAGCTGGTGGGGCTTGGACTACAGCAGGGTCTGCCTCCAGCTCTGGGTCTGGGGACTGGCAGTAGAGGGTCTTGGCCTTGACTGTGTCTATAGCTGGGCCAAGGAGAAAAAAAAGAGAAGAAAGTTTCTCTGGGTTGGGGTGAAGGTCAGAAGACCTTCTTACCCACACCCACACCCCTACCAACTCACCAGGAAAGCGGGGCCGGGGAAGAGGCCGAGCCCGGGACTCGATAAACAGCTGCTGCCCCTGGTGCTTCACCAGATGCACATCCTTACAGATCTGCTGGAAGGTCACCTGTGGGACAGAGCAGGGCAGTGAGCAGCATTGGGCAGGCCTGGCCAGTGGCAGGGGTGCAGGGCACAGTGCAACAAGAGGTACCAGTGGGGAAGCATGGAGGCCAAGACGAGAGCAGGAGAAGAAAGGAGGGGGAACGAGGCAGAGCTCCTCTGGGATTGGCAAATGCTGATTCCAAAAAGCCAGGGGACTGGGAGACTAGAGGGGTGTAGTGGGAAAAGAACACTCACCGGGGCAGGAGGCCCAGGCCCCTCGGCATCACCCCCGTTGCTGTCACTAGACGAGCCAGGGCTGAAGAGAGGGCCTGGGGAAGTCACAGGGCCGACTCCACAGAGCCCCATGGGGCTGGGGCTGTGCACAGGCTGAGGCAGAGAGAGGAACAGGTTAGGTGTCTATAGCCCTACAGCCCCAAGCCTTCCTCCTCTCCCAAGCTCTCACCTGTAACAGCAGCCGATGGATTTGCTCAGATAGCTCCTGGATATCAGGGTCCAGGGAGAGAGCAGGGCTGGGGACTGGAGGAGTGAACACGTCCTCATTCAGGGGTGCCCTGTGGGATGAGGAAGGGCGAGTTAAACCCTACCCACTCCAAACCGTCCCACCTCCCAATGCCAGCTCTGGCTCACAGCCCACTTACGTGCGGACTTTGTGGCGGCCCAACACAAAGGCCACCTTGCGGCTCCAGGGGTGCACAAAGCCAGCCCAGCTGGTGTCCATGGTAACATATTCCCCATTACGTGCGCAGAAACGAATAGGAGAGTGGTCAAAGGGCTGACCAGCCAGCTGCAGGACTGAAGCGAAATAAGGTGAGGGTCAGCAGGAGGGGGCGCTGAGTAAGGCGAAAGCCACCCCACTGGAGACTCAGGAGAGCAAGGCACCGAGACTGGCATCCGTTAAGAAGCCTTGGAGACAGCCGGGAAGGAAGCGCAGGGTGAGGACTCACTCTTCTTGTGGATGGCCAGCATGAGGGGTCGGTCCTCCGGATGCAGGAACAGGAGCACTGGGGCCCCCAGGAGATCCTGGGGGAGGTAGCCCAACAGTGGGGCAGCCCTAAAACGGGAGGAGGCATCAGTCTGGCCATGGCCTCAGCCCTGGCCACCCACTTTTCCTCAGGTCCTGACCTCACCTTTCATCCACATCCTGAAAGAGGCAGCTGGGTGTGTGCCGTGTGGTGAAGATCCTCTTGTCAGGCGGTATCCGGGGAGCTGAGCACAGAAAATGTGGCCACTGGGTTTCATCCAAAATGGCCCAGGTCCTCAGCCCTCCATGCTGCCTGGGGCCCAGGCTGGCTGGCAATCCTCCCCACAGCTCTGCCCTGGGCCTTCTGGCTACAAAGATAGTCTGGACCATCCTGTGACCCATGCTAGTAATGAACGAGAACAAGGCACACTGCTTTGCCCTCTCCTGGTTTGGGGCTCCTAGCCAACTCTACCTCTAAAGGAGGCTTCAAACCCTCATCTTTATAATACCTCCTCTGTTCCAAAATTTCAAGGGGCTGAATCATGCCTCCCAAACTCATGTCCTGCCTTACCCCCAAACCAGAGAAGGTACCCTCCCTGCCACCCCCAACAGGCTAGGCTCCTCCTGGCCTGCCCACCTTCATAACCCGAGTGGATTCGCTCTGCAATGAGCAGGCAGCATGGCTGTGTGGGAGCCCCTTCTGAGACCCGGATTTTGGTCACATATGGGGTTAGGCGGAATGGCTGGTACCGCGGCCCTGGGTCCCTGTCAGGACCTCCTCTAGCAAGGGAGAAAAAAGGCATTAGTGACTATCAATGAAAGGCCTCCCGCCCTCCACCTCGAAGTCAGGGTTCACACAGTAAAGAAGGAATATGCGTGGAAGGCGGAAGGGGTCTGCTCCCACCTACCTGATACGGCAAAAGACAGACTTCTCCTGGGTGAAGTCCTTGAAGCCTGAACCTGAGAGAGACCAGGAGAGAGGTGAGCACAGGCCCCCAGACCCTTCTGGGCTGGGAAGAACCCAGCAAGGAAAATCTTGGGCTTCTGGTTCCTCACAGAATGAGCTTCCTGCAACTGCTCATCCGTCCCCCAAGCACCTGGGGACCTCACCTGCCGAAGCCCCCATGCCCCAGGTAGGCAGACGAGATGGGGCCGTGGAACCATAGAAGACGCCCACATCCTGGGGAGCCAGGAGCTCTGAGAAGCGGGCACCCCGGAACACGTCCTGCTTGCAGTGCAGCAGGATACCTGCCTGCTCCGAAATGTAGACGATTCGGCCTGTCAGGAAGGAGACAGCCACGGAGAAGGTATCCTGGGCAGGAGAGGGAAGACAAGAGCGGATTCAGAAGCCACGGGAGTGGGAATGAGGGTGAGTTAGGACGGAGAGGCGGGGCTGCAGCTGACCTGGTTGCGAAGTGTGTACTCAGACGTGATGTGCTCCAGCTCCTCCAGAGTGTAGGTGGACATGTCCATGGCACACGTCTCACCTTCCTCCAGGCTCCACTGCTGGTAGTATTCCTGGTTGGCTACAAGGTGTGGGCAGTGGGACATTCAGTGAGATGGCCCCACCACAGTAACCCAGGACCTGGCCACTATCCTCCTAGGAAGCACCACTCACCCTGCACCTGCTTGACACAGGCCAGTGCATACTGTAGTGTGGCCAGGGTCCCAGAGCGGCCCTTGCCCCGGCGTTCTGGCGGTAGCCGAAGCTTGAGCTCCCGCAGCGCCGTCATGAGTTCCTTCTGGGTTCTTGCGCGGGCTGACTGTTCGCTGCTGCAAGGCCCAGAGGAAGGGAGCGGGCATAGGCATTAGCCTCAAAGCATGGTCCAACCCTCAGGCCTCTTCCCCAGCCCTTACCCCACAAACCTGCAGCCACTGGTAGATGGGTTGTCCTGTTCTGAGCTGGCACTTAGGAGGCTGTAGGCAACGGAACTGCTGGGTGGGGATGGGCTCTGAGAGTTTGTGCTAAGGGAGAAGCAATAGGCCCAAGTTGAGGAGAAAGCCTTTCTCCGGGCTCAGCCTGCTCACAAGACCACTCCCAGACCCTGTAACACACATCTATACACACCTCTTGCTGCTCTCAGTGGTCTCCAGCAGGGCTGAGTCCTTGCCATTGCCAGAGGAGGAGCTATGTGAGCTCCGCTGAGATGCACCCCTGGACTCGTGCCCGTTGGACTCATTGCCACTTGAGCCATTGCTGTTGGCATCTGTGTCATCAGCCAAGCTGGGGCCAGGGCAAGACCTGTGCTGTGGAGGCCCAGGGGAAGGCGCCCCTCCAGGACAAAAGGATTCTCCTGGCCTGGGGTCCCCTCCCCCATCAGCCCCTTCTAGGGGGCTACTCATGTCTGGGCCATGGGGAGGGCAGGTGGAAAACAGCGATGATGGAGAGGCCACCACGAATGCACAAGGGGGCCAGGAGGCCTGGCTGGGGAGTGAAGTGGGAGACCCAAGACTCTGAGGATTGAGAAGTTCGATCACAGATCACAGCCAGTACCTGAAGAGGAAGACCAGAAAGGAGGGCTTAGAGAAAGCTGGGCTGTTAACTTGACAGTAACCACTACACTCAGATCCTCCCCGCGCCTGCCTCCAGGCTCCTGGGACCCGGACTTCTAATAGGAAGCTAGTAAGTTCAGTTTCTTGTCCTGGTAGGGGGTTGGATGTGGGAAGGGACCTTTCTTTGGCTTTCCCCACTACCCTTGCCAGCGTGGCCTGGGTAAGTAAAGCCTGAGCAGTCTACTAAAACTACGGCTGTGGGCCAAACTGGACACCTTCCAGCCCCAAATTCCCATCTGGCTCCCACTCTGCCTAGGACTCCAAGGCCTTTGGGCCCCGGGTGAGCCGTCGCCTCCTATATTTAGGTCTCCCGGCTAATTTTATCAGTGGGCGGTGCCACCTCCGCTGCACATGCGCGGAGACCTGTGCGGCCCCACCACGGCGCTTCCGCCACCACCACGGTCACCAGGGAAACCGACGTCAGCAGCTGAGCTCAGCGGTTGCTGGAGGGACCACAGGAGGGCGGGAAGGGCGACCCTCCCCCATTTCCCAGCGGAAGCAGAGGATGGACCTACTCCCACACAGGCACACAGGCGAGGGTGGCCAGGGTTCGCCCACCTCTAGTTCATCCCCAGTTCCCTGAGAGGTGTAGCCCATCGGGACTCCGCGAGCTGGCCCTGCTCCCCAGGGCAAAACACAACTGCCACTGCCCTCCGCAAAAAAGCCCCACAGCCTGGCACTCGCCTGGATTCCACTCATTCTGGTCAAGATCTCTCCGCCTTAATTATCTGGCCCTGCACCCTCACCCAACCCCCCAAACCGAAGCTGGCACCTGCCATTGTCAGGGACCCAGGAATCCTTTCACCTCAGCCCGCGAATTTTCTAGACACCTACCCCACCCCCATCCGAAGCAGACACACTCAGCTCTGAGCACGGGAGGCACAGAGCCAGCAGATATTTCTTCTCCTACTCTCGGTCCAACCACACCCCCAAACCCTGAGCATTTTCTGAGCGCCAGGAGCAAAGGAAGGCTGTGGCCAACAGCAAGAACTAGCACCGAGAACGGGATGTTCCAGCCCGAAACGGACTGACATCACGGCCGGCGCTGGGCCAGGGGTTGAGGGGGGAGTGCGGGGAGCACAGAAACCCAGAAGGGGTCCTGGTACCGCGGCAAAACCGGGGACCCCCGAGTGACAAGAAAGACGGCAGGGGTCATTCCTGCTGAGGGTCGGGCGTGGGACCGGAAGAGCTGGGAGTGGAGCAGGGAGGGGGGCAAAGCGGAGGTAAGGTAAGGTAAGAGGGTCATGAGTACAGACAGCCGGTGCAGGGTTGCAAGGAACAACACCTGGGTCCCAGGGGGGCTGAGAGGGTGTGGACATCGGTAAAGGAAGATGGATTATTGGTGTGCCGTCTGAACTCCTGGGCCAGAAACAGCACATCAGGCTAAAAGTAGGGGCGATCCGATTTGGAACTGGTAACCGGCTCCCGGGGGGGGCGGGGGGGAGTCACGGAGACGCCTACCTGTCCGCGCGAGCGTCCTTCAGCCCCCAGTCTGCCGCCGTTGCAGCCCGCAGCCGAATGGAAGCTCCGCGGGGCCAGGAGGTGGATTGCATAATGCCAGGCACTGCCCCTCATTGGCCTCCTGCCGGCGGAGCCACAGGCCCCGCCCCCGACTGGCTGAGGCTCTTGTCCTGGCACCTGATTGGCTACTGGCCCCCACTGAGGTCAGGGCTGTGTCACACACGCGGGTGCACGTGTATCTGGGTGCTGGCACAGACATTACCGACCAGCCAATGAGCGCGGGACGCCTTGTACCGTGAATACTGAAAGGAAGGGGAGGTAAGCTGCCCCTCTTGCGGGAACATGCCCAGGCCACATTAGGTATTGAAGAGATGTTCACTAACTGAACTGATCAGCCCTGCAGGACACCTTAGCCTTGCTAGGGGTGGGAAAAGGAATGCAGACCCTGGGAGGAGGATCAAGCTGGATGAGATGGCTGGTCTCTGAGAGGAGGGGGACAGACACTTGGCTTGACTTGTCCTGGGTTCCCTTTCTCAGCCTTGTCATTATAATAAAGCTGTTTTACCCAACTCCTTCCTCTGACACTTCAAATCCTTACACAGCTAGGAGGAAGGCAACTGAGAATCCAGATACTATGAAGTGTGTTGTTGTTGTTGTTGTTGTGTTGGTGGTGGTGGTGGTGGTGGATACACACAATACAAAGGGCAGCCGGAGCCAATAGGAGGCGCGAAGGGAAACAATGGCAGGTGCTTCTGTGGCCAATCAGAGAAAAGGTCTCCAGGGCCTATGCAGCCTATGTGGTGACTAGTGCTTCTCAGGATACAGCCACTCACAGTTAGGGCTGCCCCAGAAGTGGGGGGCTAGAAACCCAGGGTTCAGGGAAACTAAAGGGATACCTGAGAAAAAAGACCAATTGGGACCCTAAACAGAAAAAGTTCTGGTGGCAAGGGCTTCAGATCTCCACCATGAGGAAAAGAGAAAGCCCAGATCACCTCTCTACTTCACTGTATTCCCCAGACCCTAGGACAGGACCTGACACATGGCAGGTGATCAATAAAAACCATGATTTTGTTAATAATGATAGGGGAGGGGAAAGGGACTCAGCCCCGGAGAGGGACTGAAAATTAACACTTTTTTAAAAGAAGGAGGAGCAAAACACTGAGTCCTAAAAACAGAACAGGGGCCTGATTTGGGGAATAAAGTACCAGGCTAGGACCAGGAGAGCTGCAGTTACACAGACTCCTTCCATCCAGGACTGTGATGAGTAGTTCCTCTCAGGGCTCCCTGAAGATGTGGGTGGCAAGTGAAGAGCCCCCCGCCCCCAGCGATGCTGACATAATCACTCTCCTCGCTGTCACAAGGCCTAAGCTTTCCTTAACAATGGTGTCCCCATTGGGTGCCCGGCGGAAGGCTCTGTGGAAAAGCTGGGAGGGAGGATATAAAATAACCTAGAAAAACCAAAGCAAGAAAACACAAGAAGCACCTGGATTTTCAGTCTTCTCTACTTGAATGTGTATCCCCAACTCACAAGCTGTGGCCCCATCCCTTGTCTCATTTTCAGACATCTCTTCTCTGGAAACATTTTTCTTCCTCCCCAGCAGCTCTCCTCAGGGTAAAGGTGTAATCTCTCCTGACACAAGGCAGTCCTTGCTCTCCCACCTACACTTCCATGTTTATTTTTTGCATAGACAAAAGGGTCCAGTGCCCCAGCAGCCCTCACCTGCTCCCACGGCCCTGGTTGTCCTGCCTCATGGTCCCCACAGTAACCAGGCCCTGCTGCCGTCAATGGAGGAGAGGGGGCGGGAGGCAGCGGTGACGTCAAAGCGGAGGAACGGGGCGGGGCGAGGAAGCCGGGGAATGTGGGGCAGGGAGGCTGGGGAGGCAGTGGTGTGGCTGGCGGCCAGACCGAGAGGGCGGCGGCCAGCGCACTTGGGAACATCATGTTCTTTTGGCGGGTGGCCCAGGACATGCACCAAGCCCGAGCGCCTCCCACAACCCAACAACAGCCGTCCTGTCCCAAAGCCAGGGATTCCTGGAGAGAGGATTAGAAGGGGTCCCTCCTCCCCGCTCTTTGCCAGACACGCATCGCCCTCCCCTGGGCTTGTTCTTACAGCTCCTGGCACTGGCTTTTCCCCTCTCCAAACTGTACACATCTGCTGGCCCAATCACAGGGAGGCCCGGCTTCTGTGAGAGAACACACGCACCTTTGCTCTTTGCGAGGCCCCCTTCAGAGCCTGAATCTCTCGTTACTATGGCACCAAAGAAGAAGGAGGGGCAGGGAGGAGGATGGGTCTAGGATGAGGAAATCAAACTGGGAAAGCAAGTGGCTCAGCCTAGGGCCTGGATCCAGGGAGAGGGTTTTGGGCTGGTGCCTGAAGACCAGAACCAGGAAGAGGGGAAGGGGGAGGGAGTCACCAAAACTGGCAGAAAAACTCGAGAATGTGAGAATAGTTCCTAACCACAGCATTCACATAAATCTCTCGCCCTATCGCTGTTTTGACATCCTATAAGCATATTTTTAGCTAAATATTTTTTAAAACATGACCCAGGCATTTTGTCAAGCACTTTACATACATTATCTTATTTAATCTTCATAGTAACACTGTGAGATGGGTATTATTATCACTATTCCAAAGGACCTACTGAAGCTCATAAGTTACTAAACTTTACTAAATTGTCTCATAACATGTTCTCAGGCTCGTAACAAATAGAGCCAGAGTTCAAATGTGACCTGTGATAACGGCTTGAGATTCTGGCTTTTTAGCTTTCTGGAACCTGTGAGGGGTTAATCAGCAGTGGGGAACCTGAACCTCTCCAATATCTGGCCAATTCTGAGCTTGGTGCCTGGAACACAGACCCCATCCAAACCCCCCTCTCGTTTGGGACATTGTTTGCATGCCCCACACACTGCAAGTCATCATAGCCCCAGTTTTCACATGTGCACAAAGTCCTACCAGACCCAGTGATTTCCTAGGAACCCCACTTCCTCACTCTTCCGCCTTACCCCAGGTCCCTGTACCACAGGCCTAGTTGTTTGTAGTTACCAGAGCACCCTGTTGGTTCCTCTTCATCTCCAGGGCTGAGGAAGATGTATGCACAGCCAAACTGTACAAAACCACCGTCCCTCTCAGGATCCAACAGTTGCTACCTGATCTTTACTCCCAAGAATGGCTCTCAGGCCTAACCCCTTCCCTTTACACACAAGACATTCAGAGCCCTGATGTGACTGGCTCAGGGTCACACAAATCATCACCATGTCAAGCCATTCCAGCCCTTCCACTTCCCTATCAGGGCGTCCCAGCAACCTCAGAACCTCTGTCTCTTTCAAGTGCTTAAGACACATACCCAAACAGCAGCCACACACTGGAACGTCCCCATCCACTCTCAGGGATCCCGACCCTCTATTTCCTTGGGAGCAGGGGTCTCAGCACCCTCATGTCGCTGAGGGCTTCCGAGCCCCGCCTCCCAGTCAGTCTGGGGTCCAGGTGCCTTAGAGTGGTGAAGGATTTGATGTCAGTGACCCCCCTGAGCCCCCAGCTAGTCCCTCTAACGCTGAGTTCTGGTCCTTATTCCCCACAACCATCAAGGGCTCCCACCGCTGCGATCATGCATTCGCAGGATCCTTCCCACACACTCCATTAACACCCCTACTGACAAAGCACACCACCCCAGAAAAACTGACCACCGCTCTTCTACCCCCAATCGTGAGTACTCACCGCTTGGCAAGCACGCCGAATCCAATCTCTTCTCAACTAGGACTACAGAGACTGGGACTCGCTCCTCCAGGCCCGCCCACCCGCTGGGATGCCACGCCCCTCAAGCTTATTGGCCTAAGGGCGCGGATCCATGCCCAACGCCTCGTGCCTTCGCCAGGCCTCCGCTCAGCCACCATTGGCGCAGCCCGCCGCCATCATCATCTCATTGGTCAATTTACTAACGCAGTGACAAATCCATGTTCGGGAGGGGCCGCACCCGGCACGCAATGATTGACAGAAAGCCGCGCCCACAACCACTTCCCAAGTTCTTATTGGCTGCGGCAACCAGCCTAGGCCGGTGACGCACATGCTAGCCCCGCCCTCCAAACTTTCTCATAGGCCGAGAGGTCTTGGAGCTGTAGAGGACACGTGCCGGCGGTCTCACGCGGCAACTTGTTTACCCAGAAGCTGGGGATTTTCCTTGACACTACTCAAGGCAGTGGAGTCTGCGCAGGCGCAATGAGTGTGACCTGCACGCAGGCGCCGTTGTGCGCGACGTTGGCTTTGATGCGGGCGCTTTGTGCCGAGACCCCGCGAGAGGTCCCAGGGTGAAAAGAGCGCCCCGCCCCTTCCCTAGCATTGGGCCGGCTCCCAAAAGCTGGAAGGTGTGAGCTCTAGGGTGAAGAGGTGTTAGATCAGTGCCGCCCATGAGGGTGATGATAGCAGGCTCCTAGATTTTCTATGGACCAGGCTAGGTGCTTCTCACAAACCCAGAGCAGGCCGGCTTACTATCCACTGCTTCATAAATGAGATGGAGATCCAGAAAGATTACATAATCTGCTCGGGTTAGCACACCAGTAAGCAAAGGGGCCAAAATTTGAACCCAGGTCCCTAGCACTATAAAGGAGGCAGGTCCTAGGACCTTTGGGAACCCTAAACCTTGAAAATATTCAGAAGATGAAATGCGAAAAAGCCCTGAAGACTAACTAGAATATAATAAACCCTCAATAAATTATAATCGTGTACCTAATTATAAGAATCACCTCAGCCCCTTAGAACTGCTGAATCAGAATCTCCAGAGAAGGGGACCAAAAATCTATTATTTGTCCTGGCTAGTTTGGCTCACTGGAAACAGCCTATACACTGAAGGGTCCTGGGTTTGATTCCTGTCAATGGCACATGCCTGGGTTGCAGGCTCCATCCCCAGTAGGTGTGCAGGATGTTTCTATCTCTCCCTTCCTCTCTGAAATAAATAAAAATGTATTTTTTAAATCTATCATTTATTTATTGTTAATCCTTACCAGAGGGTATTTTTTCCATTGCTCCCCCTAGAGTGGAAGTGGGGGGAGGGAGAGAGAGAAACATCAATGTGATACACATAGATTGGTGGGGGATCTTACCCATGCTGGGGAATCAAACCCAGGAACCTTTGGTGTGCAGGCTAACCCTCTAACCACTGAACCACAGGGGCCAGGGCATAAAAAATATTTTTATATATATGTTTTTATTGATTTTATTTTTTATTATTTTTAAAATATATTTTATTGATTTTTTACAGGAAGGGAGAGAGAGAGTTAGAAACATCGATCAGCTGCCTCCTGCACACCCCCTACTGGGGATGTGCCTGCAACCAAGGTACATGCCCTTGACCAGAATCGAACCTGGGCCCTTCAGTCCACAGGCTGACACTCTATCCACTGAGCCAAACCGGCCTCTGCTAAAAAATATATAATAAAAAATGATTTTTTACAAAGCACTCCTGGTAGTTCTTGGGAGCCAACAAGTTTGGGAAACACTACCTAGGTTACCTGCAGCCCAGAGAAGTCAGCCCCCACAAGCTTTTCCAGCATTCTCCACCCATTGTTAAGGCACTTGGGGACAAGAATGCTAGGGTGCCACATTAGGGACTAGAGTCCAGTGTAGAACAACAGAGTGCAGGGGCAATAGGCCATCTCTAGCCAGCTCCACACCACCCTCAGCTGGCTCTCCTTAGGCTGATTTGTTTGTTGAGAAAGAGAGATCAATTTGTCGTTCCACTTATTTATGCATTCAGTGGTTGCTTCTTGTAGGTGCCCTGACCAGGGATCAAACCCGCAACCTTATCATATAGGGATGACACTCTAACTAACTGAGCTACCAGGCCAGGGCCTTGTTCAATAAATATTTATTAACCCTCTGGGTGCTGGCACTGTGCTAGGCACAAAGGAGAAGAGATATTTCATAGAAGTTGGCCATTTACTTCAGGCCTAGGAGTAAATAACTACAGAAGACGACTGCACAGCATCTGGGAGTTAAATCAAGGGGTAAAAAAATCCAACAAAGGGCAAGAGCATACCCTCAGGCAAGGGAGGAGGGAAAGCTGGGAAACAGACCTCAGGGTTCACCAGGATGAGACACGGGATCAACACTTCCCATTAAAGCTTGGTGCCCCCTGATGGACACTTTGGGAATCACACTTTGCCCTGCCCAAGGTCAGGCCCTCCAATAAAGCTCAGTTCCTTCCCAATGTATATTCTTAACATTCCTGTTAAACACGAAGACCCAGTACCTTTCCTACTGGTTAAGAAAAAAATCTTAGAACAGACACCACTTACTCATTACACATTTATTGTACATTTTCACAATCTGGATGCGCCACAGAATTGGGGGCATGGAGTGAGGGAAGGGGGGAGGCAGGGGACACTGGGATAGTATGGGGGGGATCTAGAGCACAGCATCCCCACCCCCAGCATCTCTCCCTACCCTTTCACACAACAGTTTAGATCTCCCTGCTCCCTATCCACACAGAAACCTTGAGTGTGGGGGAAAGAGTTTGGGGGGGGTCCCCTCCAGTGACAGTTTAAGGGACTACACCCTCAGACCCCCCAAAATTGTGCCATTTAAAAAGACATTACATCCTTCCTCTATCACTTCACCTAAGGAGAAGACAGGTCTCTCTCTGGGCTTGACCACCCTGGAGAGGGGCAAGAACCCTCATCTTCCAGCAAATCCCACACATTGGCAGTGACTAGTACCCCCCCGCCCTGAATTCAGGGGGGGCAGTCAGAGGAGCTGGGCAGTGAAGGAGGCAACACCCTCCAAACTGGGGAGGAGGGTTTTCAGTCCAATCCCCAGCAGGGGTGGGGCCAGAGGAGACTTCCAGCAGGAATTGGGGAGATTCTCTGCCCTGCTCCACTCCTCTCCAAGGCAGTGATGACCCTTCAGACACTGGCAGCCACCTCTCCCAAAACAGATCAGATTGTGGCCAACCCCCAACTCTCCTGGTGGGAGGAGGAGGGGGAAGATCAGGCAGATGGGAGGGAGGGAGACCCCATGGGAATGTCAGTTGAGCGCCCCACATGAAAACTGGGGATCAAGAATGTGGGGAGAAACTTCAAGTGGCAGAAATATCGGTCCATCATAACATACTGAACTCCAAAACACACACCAGCTCAGGGGAGGGAGAGGTGGGGAGAAGAGGTTTGGAAAATAGGGGGAGCAGAGGCAAACTGGACTAGAGGGGCTAGGAAGGGATGATTCTGGGGGCCAGAACAGCCTGGCTTCCCAAAAGCCCAGGCTCCCCAACACCTACAATTAATGTCATGCAAATGAAAGTGTGATACAAGGACCAATGGGGACTAACTCCTCAGTGAAAAAAACAACAACAAACAAAACAAAAACACAGGTTGGGAGAATGAACAGAGTGATGTAACAAAAAAGAAGGAAACCAAAAGGGTTGCCAATATGCACATGAATGCTAATTAACATGCTGGAAGCTCCCAGACCTTGGGATTCTTAGGACCAAGTGGGGCCAGTCTCAGGGCCTCCCAAATAATGCAAAGAAGATGCACCTAGGGAGGCCTGGACAATTGCTTTTTGTTTTGTTTTGTTTTGTAGGGGGGTGAAGATATGGGGAAGGCCAGGGTGGGAGGAAGGATCAGCTGAATCCAAGGAAAGGAGAGGAAGAGGGACTATTGCATAGCAGATGCAAATGAAGGGACTTGGGACTGGTCAGGAAAAGAGGGAAAAGGAAGGAGGGAAAGAGAAAGGCAATGGGAACTCAGGAAGGGGTGTTAAGGACAACCGGAAAAATCTTCTAGTAATAAAACTACAAACAGACCAAATATATATAATATTATATATGTATAAATAACAGCTGGCTATTTACAGGAGGGCACACACACGGACACACACACAGATGGGGGGGCTGGAAGATATGGCTGAGAGGTGGAGGAGCGGCTGGGGATGGGTGGGGGGAGAGGCCCTTCTCTGGGCTGGCTCCTCAGGGGTTTAAGAGCTGAAGTAAACTATAGAGAAGGAAAGAGAAGGAAGAGGGAGAGGGGAGAAAGAGAGGAGAGAAAGCAGTGTGTCAGGCCTGGCCCTGCTCCCCCCCTACCCACTCCCCAGCTGGCTGACATCCCTTCCCCTCTGGGACTCAGGCTCTCCACCTGTAAAGCAAGGGGGCTGGACAGGTGGGTTCCAAGGTCTCTTCAAACCCACAGTATGGCCTTGGGACAGACCGGTAGTGGTCTGGGCCTCTGAGACCACAAGCTCTTCAACAATTGGGTGGTGGGCTTCCTAGCCATGTGTCAAGCCCAAGGGCCTTTCCTGCTCTCCTACCCCCCAAATCCAGGGCTCCCAGACTGGGGGTCTTAGGCCCAAAATGTCCTCAAGAGAGCAGTGGGAATCCACCAGCTTTCCTGTTTCCAAAAATCTTAATAGATTTGCCCACAACCAGGAAAAGTGCAGACTAAACAACATCAAGGTTTGGGGCTCTAGATGAATCAGAACTGCCATTGGCAGCTTTATATGCTTTATGATAAAGAGTAAAAACTAGGTTAATGACCTTCAAAACCCAGAACTTATAGGGGAAATCTCACCAAAGGGCCCTAGCTACTCCCGTCCTACTCACCAATGATGATGATGAGGATGATGGCGCAAATCACTCCCAAGATGATCATCATCTGGAGGCGAGAGGGGAGGGTCAGTGAGACAGACCATGAAACCCCCATTCACCTCCAGTCCTACCTGGCTCCACCCTTACCTTGAGGTTTTTCCACCAGTATTTGCGCTTGAGCTTGGCTGCACTTGTTTCAAACTGGGAGGCTCCTGCCTGGAGTGCATCGGCACGGTCGTCCAGCTCCGACAGCTTCTGGTCCCGCTCCAGGACCTTGTCGACGTTCACCCTCATGATGTCCACCACCTGGGAGGGGAGCCCCACGAGGCAGGGGGTGTGCCAAGGCCCACCTCAATGAGGGCACTCCTGGACCATGTGCCCACATATAGAAAGAACATGCACCCTGATGTTTCCAGGTTAACATGCCAAGGGCACACACAGAACATGCATAACACACCTGGGGACATGCCAGGAGCACACATCAGGGGCATGCTGTTAGACATCTCAGATGTCATAGCAGCACCTTTTATTTATGGAGTTTCAAGTGGCCTGCCCCCTGGCTGAAACACCCCAGGCTAACAAGGCTAACACTCCTAGTGCACGCTGACAGGAATGGGGCATGGTATCTTTGTTCCAAAACTCATAAATATGAACTGTTATCACCCCCAGTCCAAGTGGACCCCCACACTAGTTTGCCAACCCTCAGGGTCCTTCCTTTCCACTGCCTTTGGCATTCTCCACCCCAACTCACCTCATCCACCTGGGCCTGAGTCTGCTGCAGTCTTCTGTTACTGGTGAGGTTTGGAGGGGGCCCAGGGGGACCTCCCTCCCCAGCCGGGGCGGCAGGGGGGGCGGTGGCTGCGGTAGCCGACCTGAGGGGCGGAGACGGATTAAGACCCAGGGCCTGGAGCCTACGGCCCCGCAGTCAGGGCTCCGCCCATCCGCCTGTCCATCCATCCCTCCCTCCCTTTTTCCTTCCCGGGAGGGAGGCCACCCAATGCGAGCCCTGGATCCCGTCCGGCCTCGCTGCCGAAAAGCTGCGTGACCTTGAGTGAAGCCCCCTTCCCCCTCCAGGCCTCGGTTTCCCCGCCTGTCAAATGCGGGCAACCTCACAGACATGGTCCGGGGGCGATTCGAAATGTCGGGCGGCAGCGATGACAGGAGCGGGGCGGGCGGACAGACACCGGGTCCGCTCCCTCCGGCGGCCACCGCCCGCGCGCAGTCACGGGCGCTGGCCTGGTCTCCGGGCGTGCGGAGCGCGAGGGGCGCGGGTCGAACCGGGGCCTGGGCCAGGGCGGCGGTCGGCTCAGGCCAGCCCGGGAAGGACAAGGGCGGCCGACTCACATGGCGCGGGCAGCGGGCGCAGGACTTGGCGGCGGCAGCGATAGCGGCGGCAGCGGCGGCGGCGGCGGCGGCTCGCGCTGGCTCCGACTGGCACTGGCTGCCGGGGACGGGAAGATGGCGGCCGCGCGTCACCCACATCCGGGCACTGCGGGCGGGGGTGGGGCGCGGCGGCGACTGGCCCGGAGCAGGCCGCGGGGGCGGGGCGCGGGCGGCTGGGGGCGTGCCCGCGGGGCGGCGGGCCTGGCGCAGCAGTCCCCGCGCCTCCCTCAAACTGCCCGCCCCACGCCCGCGCCAGCCTGCCCGGCCGGACCGGAGCCCGCACGGCCGCCCCCGCAGCTCGAGGTCTCCCCCTGTGCCCAGCTCCCACCGCCTGGCGACCCGCCTTCAGCCCTTGGCTGGGCTGGGGGTGGGAAATGAGAAAGGGCAAGTGCAGGCCCCGGCACTGCGGGTGTCTCCCAGGGTCCCTGGATGCGAGGGGGTGTGAAGGGGATGAGGCAGCTCTTCCTCCGCTCCCAGCCAGGTCAGCAGGAGTGTGAAAGGCGCCCCTGCTTACCCTGGGGGTCTGCCGGGGGTACTTGGCAGGCGAGGCCCGACTGAGGTGGGGCAAGCTCAGCACCCCGCGGGGAGGGTACAGGCTGCGCGACGGGGCTGTTCCCGCATTTGGCGGCTGCAGACTGGCCAAACCTAGCTCTGGCCCGGAGTTGAGGCAGCTCCTCTGGCCTCCAGAGGAGGGCTCAGCCTTTTCCCCTCAGCACAGGGCTGGGCCAAAAGGGTCAAGGTTTTTTGCTTTGCTTTGCTTTGTTGTTTTGGTGGAAAGAGAACAATAGGCAAAGGGGCGCCTGCTGGACCCAGGTTAGTGGTACTACTTTACGTGCGGATTAGTCTCATCGGTCTGACCTTGCACAGTTCCAGCCCTGTCTCCGGACCCAAAATACATTAGCTGTGTAAGCACTAAATGTGTATTTGTTAAATGGCTTGATCTGGAACATGGTGGAGAAGATGATCCGTGCCCCGTCCATCCCTGACTGATCTCTCCTTGGATCCTGTCAGACCCTGCAGCCGCACAGGCCCAACCAGCTCATCCCAGCAGGCCTGGCACCTCAGCCAGGAGGAAATAGGAGCAGGTGAACTGCCTATGCAGTGGAGTAGATGAAGGCAGCTTTCAAGATGAAGAAGGGGGCATCTTAGGGGAGCCCTAGTGGGGGTCATTGTGTCCCTGGAAGAGGAGAAGGGGAGGCTGGGTGGCCTTGGCCTCTGAGACAAACAAGAGCCAGCTTCTTCCCTGCCCCCTCAGGCTTCCCAGGGCCTCCAGGTGTGAGAACCTCCCCCATGCAGCACCCACCCCCTCCCAGCAGAAGCCTGGGGACTGGCTGTGTCACCAGAGGTGTCCTTTCCTAGCTGGGCCAGGGAGGGAGCCTATGTGTTGGGTGTGGGGACTCAGCAGAGCTGGGATAAAATGCTCTCAACTCCCCCCTCATCTGTGAAACAGCCACTTCCCTGGATCCGTGTGCACTGACACACAATGTCTAGTGGCTCAACCTATGTGAAAAGGAAGGAAAGAGTGGCTCCCATGATGGCGTCAGATCCCACTGTGGGGGGCTAGCTCTTGCTTTTTGGTCCTGAGACGACTCCACTCTCTAGCCAGAGAACAAAAATACCAAATTCTAAGCTTTTAAGTTCAAAAGCCACAGTACCTGGGTGTAAGACAGAGAAGTTGGAAGGAGGTACACACAGGCAGATCCCCTCCCAGCTCTGCCCCAGCACCCTCCCTGCACTAGCTGTGAAGCTAGCCGAGGACTAGACAAGATGTTAGACACTGGTTTGGGCGTGATCCCATGTCCACTTATGGCGGAGTCCAGGACATGAAAGGGACAGAACCTGAAATAAATTTCATGCGGCAGGGCTGCTGCGGGGTGTGGCTTGGAGAGCTGGCAGTTGCTATTGCTACTGGACCCAGGTGGGAGCAGCAGCAGAGCAGAAATGAGAGCATGTGTGATCCATGGAGTCAGGGACTGGGAGAATTTATCTCAGAGAATTCTCACTGAGCGGTACCCCGCCCCCTCCCTCCCGCCCCCCAAACCTGTGCTGTGGTGTTAAGGAACTCCCCAAATTTAGATCACTAGTGGAGGCAGGAGAAGGGGAGGGGTGGGATGACACACCTCAACTGGAAATGAGTAAGGGAATGTTTTCTTCAAGCAGGTAGAATGGAGACCCAGATAAGGGTAAGTCGAACTAAAGGAGAATAAGGTAATATGTTTGTATAACTGAGATCTGGCTTCTACATTTACTTCAGGGCTTGTCAACTGAATCTCTGGGCCCCACTGCCAAGGTTTATTCAAAGGCTGCAGCAGGGGGCCCAAGTACACCTCTAACAAGCACCTCTGGTGATTCAGATGTAGTTGACGCTTAATAAAGGTTTTCATTTCTTGTTTTTTTCCTCTCCTAACATAACTGGCTGAGAAGTTGGGACGAAAGGGGGCTGGGTCATTTCCACACTAATGAACTTGCTCCATCCACATGAGCCAAACCAGACCAAAATAGTCATGAATTTCAGAGATCTTGTGTGTCCCTCAACACAGCATGTAAATCAAGGCCTTCTAGTTAGAAACAAAAGAAGCACACCCTTGGGAATACGGCTTGGAATACAGATCCAGGGGCTAGCACCACCACCATCCAATCCAATCAGCTGCTCAAACTCTGTGACCTCTGGCTGAGCCCTCCTCCAATCAGGAAGGCTTTGGAGCTGCCTGCCAAGCCCTGGGTTCCTGGAGAGGAGAGAAACTACCAGGAATCTACTGTATGCCAGAGGCTTTTCAGAGATTGCTACATGTGCTCAGTTTCCTAATTACAAAAGTAATGTGACTGCATTCTCCTTGCAAAATATTAAAATCTTATACATAAAGCTGAGGCTCCCTGATCACCCCCCAACTCATTTGTCTTTTTTTTTTTTTAACTTTCTGGAACGTTTCATATATCCTCCTTTTATGAAGGAAAAAATTGTTGTTTTATTTATTTTTTTAATTTAAAAAATGCAATATCTTATCTCACTGAGTATAATGATATTTTTTAAATTCAATATTAGATTTTATTTACTTTTAAAATAACTTTCTTTTTAAATTACAGTTGACATACTTACTATATTATATTACTTTCAGGTGTATAACTCGTGTATAACTCAGTAATTAGACACCTATATAACTTACAAAGTGATCACCCTGATAAATCTAGGACCCATCTGACACCATACACAATTATTACAATATTATTGACTATATTCTTTATGCTGTACTTTACATCCCCATGACTATTCTGTAACTATCAATTTGTACTTCTTAATACCTTCAGCTTTTTCATCCATTCCCCTAACCTTCCTCCCATCTGGCAACTGTCAAAATGCTCTCTGTATTTATGAATCTGCTTATGTTCTGCTTATTTATTTTGTTTTTTAGATTGCATGTATAAGTGAAATTATGTAGTGTTTGTCTTTCTCCTACCTGACTTATTACATCTGACTTATTTCACTCAGCACAATACCCACTAAGTCCATCCATGTTGTTGCAGATGCAAGATTTTATTCCTTTTTATGGTTGAATCATATTCCATTATATATATGCACCATTTCTTCTTTATCCATTCATCTGTTCTATTGATGGGCAATTAGGTTGCTTCCATATCTTGGTATTGTAATTAATACTACAATGAACATATGGATGCATATGTCTTTTGTTGTTGTTGTTAATACTCACCCAAGGATATTTCCCTCCACATTGAGAGAATGAAAAAGAGGGAGAAAGGGAGAGAAATCACCTCCCCCATGCACTCTGACCTGGCCAGGGATCAAACCTGCAACCCAGGTTCGTGCCCTTGACCGGTAATTGAACCCAGGACTCTTCAGTGTGTGGGGTCAATGATCTAACCACTGAGCACACCCATCAGGGCTGCATATGTCTTTTTAATTTAGTGTTTTAGGTTTCTTCAAATAATTACCCAGAAGTGGAATTGCTGGGTCCTTTTTTGTCTCTTGTTATATAACCTTTGTGTTAAAAAGTCTATTTTATCTTGTATTACTTCCCCAGCTTTTTGTTTTTGTTTTTATTTTCATGAAATATCTTTTTCCATCCCTTTACTTTCAGTCTGTGTGTATCTTTTTATCTGAAGTGAGTCTCTTGTAGACAGCATATGTAAGGAAGAATCTTGTTTTGTTATCCATTCAACCACCCTATGTCTTTTATTTTAAAACTAGAGGCCCAGTGCACTTGGGATGGGTCCCTCAGCCCGGCCTGCACCCTCTTGTACTCGGGGACCCCTCAGAGGATGTCCACCTGCCGGCTTAGGCCCGATCCCCTGGGCCTAAGATGGCAGTCAGACATCCCTCTGGCAGCCCGGGAGCCCTCGGGGAAGTCTACCTGCCAGCTTAAGCCCACTCCCCTCGGGGAGCAGGTCTAAGCCACAGTCGGACATCCTTAGCGCTGCCGAGGAGGTAGGAGAGGCTTCCACCACCACCGCTGCGTTCGAGCCGTCACCCCGGCTTGTGGCTTGTGGCTTGTGGCTTGTGGCTTGTGGCTGGTGGCTGAGCAGAGCTCCCCCTGTGGGAGTGAACTGACCACCAGGGGGCAGCTCCTGCGTTGAGCATCTGCCCCCTGGTGGTCAGGGCACGTCATAGCGACCGGTCATTCTGCCATTCGGGTCAATTTGCACATTACCCTTTTATTATAAAGGATATGTTTTTATTGATTTTTTAGAGTGAAAGGAAGGAAGAGGGAGAGAGAAACGTTGATCAATTGTCTCTCATAGGCACCCTGACCAGGGATTGAACCTGCAACCTGGGTATGTGTCCTGACCGGAATCAAACAGGCAACCTTTTGTTGCATAGGATGTTACTCAACCAACTGAACCACACCATCCAGGGCCCTATATCTTTTGATTTGAGCATTTAACCATTTACATTTGAAGTAATTGTTGATAGATATGTATTTATTGCCATTTTATTGTACATATTTTTAAAAATCTTTTTCTTAAAGAAAACTCTTTAACATTTCTTGTAATACTGATTTAGTGGTGATTAACTCCTTTAACTTTTTCTTGTCTAGGAAGTTCCTTATCTGTCCTTGGATTATAAATGATAGCTTTTCTGGGTAGAGTAATCTTGGTTGTAGGTCCTTGCTTTTCATCACTTTGTATATTTCATGCCAGTCCCTTCTGGCCTGCAAAGTTTCTGTTGAGAAATCAGCTGACAATCTTAAGGAAGCTCCCTTGTAGCCAACTGCTTTTCTCTTGCTGCTTTTAAGTTATCTCTTTGGTCTGGCCAGTGTTTCTCAGTGGTTAGAGCATCATACCTTGCACTGAAGGGTCTCAGGGTCAATTCCCAGTCAAGGACACAGACCTGGGTTGCAGGTTTGACCCTGGCCCCTGTCAATGTGTCTTATTCACATAGATGTTTTCCTCTCTCTTTCTCTACCCCCTCCCTCCCTTCCACTCTCTAAAAATCCATTTTTTTAAAAAAGACTATTTCTTCGTCTTTAACCTTTGGCATTTTAATTATGATGTGTCTTGGTGTGGGCCTCTTTGGGATTCATCTTGTTTGGGACTCTGCACTTCCTGGACTTGTATGTCTATTCCTTCACCAAGTTAGGGAAGTTTTTTATTATTTTTTAAAATAGGTTTTTAGTTGCTTTCTCTCTTCTCCTTACAGCACCCCCATGATGAGAATGTTTGTCTGTTTAAAATGTCCCAGAGGTTCCTTAAACTATCCTCACTGGGGAGGGATTTTTTTCTTTTTGCTCTCCAAATTGGGTGCTTTCTACTTCCTTATCTTCAAAATTGCTGATTTGATCCTTCTGTTTCATCTGCTCCACTGCTGATTCTCTGTAATGTATTCTTCATTTCCATTATTGTGTTCTCTACTTCTATTTCTTTTTTATGTTTTCTATCTCCATGTTTATGTTTTCTATCTCTTTGTTGAAGTTCTAAGTTTATCTACTCTTCCCCTAAATTCATTGAGCATTCTTTTTTTTTTTTAATTTATTGATTTTTTACAGAGAGGAAGAGAGAGGGGATAGAGAGTTAGAAACATTGATCAGCTGCCTCTTGCACACCCCCTACTGGGGATGTGCCCACAAGCAAGGTACATGCCCTTGACCGGAATCGAACCTGGGAGCCTTGAGTCCGCAGGCCAACGTTCTATCCACTGAGCCAAACCGGTTTCAGCCATTGAGCATTCTTATAAACAGCATTTTGAACTTCACATCTGGTAGATTGCTTGTCTCCATTTTGTTTAGTTTTTTTCCCCTGGAGTTTTGTTCTGTTCTTTCATTTGGGACATGTTTCTTAGTCTCCTCTTTTTGGTTGCCTCCCTGTGTTTGTTTCAGTGTATTAGTTAGAGCTGCTGTGTCTCCCAGTCTGGTCTTGGTAGAGTGGCCTTCTGTAGTAGGTGTCCTCTAGGGCCAGTGGTGCAGCCTCCCTGGTCACCTGAGCTGGTGCTCCAGGTGCATTCCCTATGTGGGCTGTGTGGACTCTCCTGTTGTAGTTGAGCTTTGATTGCTGTTGGCACAGCAATGGGAGGGATTTGCTCCCAGGCCAATTGGCTATGAGGACTAGCCGTCACCATGTAGAGAAGTGTCGCTCATGGAGGTGCTTTGGTATGGTCTGAAGCTGGCCACTAGGTATGCTGGCTCTAGGGCTTCTTAGGAGGTGCAGGCTAAGGTCAGCCACAGCTTGTGCCCTGTCTGGGGCCACCACCTGGCTACCCAGCCATCCAGCATGAGCTACAGAGCAATATACAGGTGACTGCTACTTGTGCTGGGCTTGAAGGTCACCAGGAGAGGCCAAACTACAAACCAAGGCTGGCTGCCACTTAGTGAAAGGAACATGGCATGCCAAGGCCAGATGTGGCTTGTTTGAGATATTTTAGTAAAGTGTGAAGCATAAGCCAAAAGAGGCCATTTTTATGGAAAAGCCCCTGGAAATGGCTTGGGTGGCCCACAAGTTGGGTGGGGCAGGGTCTTAGGGAATCATCAGGGCAGGGTAAACAGTGTTATCCAGGTTGATGGAGACTCAGATATGGTGTCCACCAGCACTTCTAGGGGGAGGGCTTAGCAAAGAAACAATGGCTACTGCCAGCTCTTCTGTCTGGGAGAAAGCTGCGCCTCCAGCCCTTGTCCTGATGCCAGATAATTCAGTTCCTCCCCAATGTGTCCCTGGAACTTTCAAGCTGCTGCCCCTGCACTGGAGCTCAGAGCAAGTGAGCCAGAATAAGTCCATGTGTGGAGCCCTTTAAGAGAAACACCTGGGACCACAGCAGCCTTCCAGCTCATTCAGCCATAACCCCAGCTAGTTTTCACAGCCAGAAGTTATGGGAACTTGTCTTCCCGGCACTGGAAGCCCGGGCTGGGGCCCCTCCTCTTCCAAGGGGACCTCCACAGCCAAGACATCCCTCCCACATGTGGGTGTGGGACCAGCCCTTTCCTCATCTCCACCCCTCCTACCTGTCTCAACGTGACTTCTTCATATCCTGTGTTATACGACTTCTGTACCCCTAGATTTCAGGCTGTTCTCAATGATGGTTGTTCTGTAATTTAGTTGTAATTTTGATGTGGTTGTGGGAGGATGTGAAATCAATATTAGATTTTAAACTAGGTAATAGGTAATGATCAAAATTCAAAAGTTACAAAGGAATGAACAGTGAACCCTGGTTTCCAGCTGCCCAGGATCCCTACCTGACACAGCTGCTGTCTCCAATCTTGTAAATGTTTACAGATACTTTTTTTTTCTTTTTCAAGTACAAATACTAACAGACTATCTGTATTCAGTTGCCTCTTTTCTTTTCTTTCCTTTTTTTTTTTTTTTTTTTTTTGAGAGAGAGAGAGAGAGAGAGAGAGAAACATTGATTTGTTGTTCCACTTATTTATGCATTCACTAGAGGCTCTGTGCACAAAATTTGTGCATGGGGAGTCCCTCACCCCGGTCTGCACCCTCTCTAATCTGGGACCCCTTGGGGGTTGTCCGACTGCCAGTTTACGCCTGATCCCGTAGTTGGACATCCCTCTCACAATCCGGGTCTGCTGGCTCCTAACCCCTCGGCCTGCCTGCCTGATTGCCCCTAACTGCCTCTGCCTGCCTGTCTGATCACCCCTAACTGCCCTCCCATGCCAGCCTGATCACCCCTAACTGCCCTCCCCTGCCAGCCTGATCACCCCTAACTGCCCTCCCCTGCCGGCCTGATCGCCCCTAGCTGCTCTTCCCTGCTGGCTTGATTGCCCCTAGCTGCTCTTCCCTGCTGGCTTGATTGCCCCTAGCTGCTCTTCCCTGCTGGCTTGATCACCCCTAACCGCCTCTGCCTCAGACCCCGCCATTGTGACTTTGTCCAGAAGGAGGACCAGATGACTGGAAGATGTCTGGTTGACCCAGTCTAATTAGCATATTACCCTTTTATTAGTATAGATTGGTTGATTCTTGTATGTGCCCTGACCTGGGATAGAACCTGCAACCACTACTCAGCCAGTGTTCCATTTTTGAAAAGGTTTTCTAATTATAGGGTTTTTGTTGTTTTATTATTGTTCCCTAGTATCTCTGTCTCTTCCAGATTTCTTTAGCTTTTTAAAAATAAGTTTTGATTTTAGAGAGCAGAGGGAGAGGGCAAGAGAGAGAAACATGGACACGGGCCGAAATCGGTTTGGCTCAGTGGATAGAGTGTCAGTCTGTGGACTGAAAGGTCCCAGGTTCGATTCCGGTTAAGGGCATGTACATTGGTTGCGGGCACATCCCCGGTAGGGGGTGTGCAAGAGGCAGCTGGTCGATGTTTCTCTCTCATCGATGTTTCTAGCTCTCTGTCCCTCTCCTTTCCTCTCTGTAAAAAGTCAATAAAATATATATATTAAAACAAAACAAACAAACAAAACAAAACAAAACATGGACACGGATTGGCTGCATCCTGCATATCCTACGCTGGGGACCGAGCCCACAAGCAGGGCATGTGCCCTTGCCGGGAATCAAACTCGTTACCTCTTGGTGCATGGGACCACATTCAACCAAACTGAGCCACACCAGCCATTTTTAAATACTGTATATGGATGGGAGAGTGTCTCTCTTTTCTTTTAGAGGCTTTCCTCAAATGTCTGCTGGTCTGTGGCTCGCTGTTCACATTCAATACGGAGCCACCGAGAGGATGATTGGAAAGTGTGTGTGTGTGGAGGGGGCGGGGAATGGACATTCATTGGCTATTAGTTTTGCTGTAGGACAATTGAAGCTTTTTCACGTGGACTCCCAAGTGTTGGTAGGTGACAGGCTTTCTCTGGTCCATTGAGTATTTTGAGAGAACATTACCTTCTGTTCTTCCCCTGTCCTTGATGAGGGAGTGGATCTGGAATAGGATGGGTGCTTCTGTTTCTGGTCTCAGCCCTAAGCTTTGCTGGGCCTAAGCCTAGTGTCCCCGAATTCAAAGCCTCCTCCAAAATGGGTATGGGGAGGGAGGGGTGGTTTGTGTGACTCATGTGTGAGGTGAGGCAGCGCCAGGGGTTTTATCACTGAACACAGACTCTCAGCTCCCCCACTGTTTGGCGTGGCCAGACCCAGAACCTGGGGACATGCAGGATCTTTGGGCATCATGTCCTCCTGACTCCCTCTGCCCTGCTTAGTCTGTCACCACACTTTGGCTCCTGTCCAGCCTCCAAAACCTTGTTGAAATCCTTGGTCTGCTGCTGTCTTCTCTCCTGATCTCGTAGTCCTCGTAGATTTACACAACTTTGACTGCTCTCCTGTTATTTGGTTAACCTTTGGAAAGGAGAGAAGACAAATGCTCATGACCCGTCTTCCATGTTTAACCAGAAATTTTACTACAATTTATTTAACCCCTCAGGGATCAGCCTTTTAGCTTGTTTCCAGTTTCTTTGCTATTACAACAGTACTCTTAGGACCATTGTAAATACCTACCATGATCAGCCCTCAATCCTATGAGATAGGCATTATCTTGATTTTACATTTAGGGAAACTTAGGCTTGGATACATGCCTTGGGGTGTCTTTTTTAAAAAGTTGGCTAAATGGTGGACTCCTGGGCACCTGTTTGGGGAGGACTCGTTGCCCAGTGTTCCTATAAGGACAGCCCTGATTAGACTCATAAAGCCCTGATCACTTGCTACCAGTTTGGCCAGGAAGCCAGCTGAACAGCACAGGCCCAGCCCTCAAGGCCACTGTGAAGCTGGGTAGTGTTACATGGGCAATGGGGGAGCCACAAATCAGAGCCCTATGTGGGCAGGACAAGACAGGCAGGGCATAGTCTGCTGGGACGAGGCGATGGAGATCCCTCCTGGTCCCACTCACTCTTCAACCTCCATTCATTAGAGAGTCACTGGGGTTGACAAGCTCCTCTATGTGGGGGAGGGGAGTCCTCCTCTAAATAGTGTGGTTGGCAAGAAACCTTGTTTTCCTCATTTCCCTCCGTATCACCTGCCAAGCCAGAGCCTGCTGGTAGTGGGTGCTCAATAAACTCTTGTAATAATGAGCCAGCTGATTTGGCCTGACAGCCAGGAGACTCGGGTTCTAACCCCAGCTCGTCCTATCTGCATGATGTCCTGAAGCAAATGGCTTTCTCCTTGGGCCTCATTTCCCTCATTTGCTAATTGAGGGCTCTTTCATTCTACAATGCTAGGCATTCTGCTGGCATCAGGAGTTGCAATAACACACAAGAAAAGAGATTATTAAACACAGTGTGATTGTCAATTATATCTCAATAAAGCTGAAGAAAAAACACACCAGGAGATCTTTTTAATTTTTGTTTCAAATTATAAGAGAAAGTTTATTTAGAAAGTTATAGAGGTAGGAGAAGTGAGCCAGCTGGACTGCATAGGAAACAAGTTACGGAAGCAAGAAAGGCCCTTGGAGCTTAAGAGAGAACTAGGCAAAGGTAAGGTGCCTGAGGGAAGAAGAGGGCACGGGGAAGGGCGAGGGCATGCTCCCAAGAGGGAGAGCCTTGAGATCTTTGATGGACATAATAATCAAGACACTTGCCAATACAGTATTACTGGACTAAAGGGTTTTGTTTGTCTGTGTGCATCAAAGCCCAATCAAACGCTAACAGGAATTTGCAGCCAAGAAAGTAAAGGGTTATTTTTAAGGAAATGGCGCCCCAACTGGAGTCACAGGTGATGGGTTATATAAGGGGAATTCACTGGTGGCTAAAGGAGTTGGGGTCATGGGCTCTATTGATTGGCTGGGACCAGAGGAGTAGTTAATCACTGTATCAGGTCCTGCTGTCAGTCTTGGCTTTGTTCTGTATGGTTTCATGAGGGTGTGGTTTGTCGGGCCATTGTGCTTTTCTGGGCCTGGGGTTGAACCACAACTGAAGTCATGATGTTATCTGTAGCTAGAACAAACTCTTGTTTCTGTGTTCAACAGACCCGTGGCTTTGTTCTTAAGAGAGTTTGATGCTGACCAGAACCTGAGGTTCTAAGGGCTTAATGATTAAGGAAAAGAGTGGAGGGACATGTGACACCTTAATCAATAAAAAATTAAAAAAATAATAAAAATATATATATATATAAAAATATATATATACATACACACACATACACATACATTATATATATACATATATATTATATATATGTATATAATATATAATATATATCAATTTCTGAGAGGAAGGGAGAAGGAGAGATAGAAACATCAGTGATGAGAGAAAATAATCATCGATCGGCTGCCTCCTGCATGCCCTCTACTGGGGCTCGAGCCCACAACCCGGTCATGTGCCCTTGACCAGAATGGAACCCAGGACCCCTCAGTCTGTAGGGCAGGCTTTATCCACTGAGCCAAAACAGCTAGGGCAAAACGGTCTTTTTTAAAATAAGAATTTGAGTCAAACTGACAACATATACCATATCAATATCTTAAATGCTTTCAGAAAGGGTCGTATTCTTCAAGACACAACGTTTCTGCACGGTTACAACAGCTCAAACAAATTTCAACCAAAAGGAAGACTGAGGGCTCACTAACTGGAAGCCGCAGGATCCAGGTGCTCACGTGTCAGCAAGGCTTCTTCTCCTTTCCTGGCCTCTGACTCGGCTTCATTTCCAAACAGGGAAGATAAACAGCTGCAGGCTCATATTATTATTATTATTTTTAATTTTTAAATATTATAGTTTGTATGTTTGTTTGTTTTTAATTTATGTGGTTCAAATTCCAAAAGTTCAAAGAGCATACGGAGAAAGTCTCTCTCCAGCCCTGTCTCACAGCTACCCACCTTCTGCCTCTTTCCACAGGTGTGCTGAGCTCACAGCTTTCCACTCGTTCACACTAAGGGAAGCAAACTATATGAACTCCTCTGTGCCTTACTTTAGTCAAGTAACTTGGAGATCATTCCATAACAGTATATAAAGTTTGTTTTTTCCCCTGGGTGCATAGTATTACACTGAAACATAATTTAACCAATCCCCTGTTGACATTTAGATTGTTTCCAATCTTTTCCAATACAAGCAAAGCTACAAAAAAAATAACCTACACATTCCCATTTCACCTATATGCAAATGTGTAGGGCTAATTCCTATAAATGAAAATCCTAGGTAAAAGGGTATGGGTACTTGTAATTTTTATTGATTTTGGTGGATATTGCCAAATTGCTCTTTGTGGATATATTTCCAATTATTACTCCCCCCAGCAAGCAGGTGAGGCCTGCTTGCTTAAACCCATACCCTCTCTAACTTTCTATGAAACTTTTTGGTCATTACAAATATAAATTAAAAATGATTTGCTTTTTTTTTTTTTTTTTTTTAGAGAGAGAGTGGAAAGGAAGGGAAGGAGGGAGAGAAAGAGAAACATGGATCTGAGAGAGAGACACATTGATTGGTTGCCTCCCACATGGGGAACAAACCTGCAACCCAGGTATGTGCCCTTGACCTGCATCAAACCTACAAGCCTTTGATGTGTAGGCTGAGGCTCTACCACTGAGCAACACCAGCCAGGGTGATTTGCATTTTTTTATGGTGAATGAGGTTAGGCATCTTTCAACATATTTGAGAGTTGTTTATGTGTCCTTTTCTGTAAAATGTCCATACATATTTTTGTACATTTTTATTGGGTTGTTGGTATTTTTCTTACAGATCTGTAGGAGATATTTATGTATCAACATTAGCTCTTTCTCTGCAATATGAATTCTATTTTTCCTTGATTGTCAGCTGTCTTTTAACATTTGCCATGCATACATTTAACATTTTAATATAGATTCAAATGTATGTCTTCTCTTTTATGACTTCTGTGTTTTGTTTTCATACTTAGAAATGTCTCCCCCGTTCTAAACTATTTACTTCTGCATGTGGTATTCTTGCCCAAAATGCATAATCTACCTAGTCATGAGGAAACATTGGACAAATCCAAACTGAGACATTCCACAAAATAACTCACCAGTATTCTTCAAGTGAGGCAAGGGGAAAAAAACAAAAACGACCAAGGAACTGTCTCCGATTGGAAAAGGCTAAGGAGACATGACAACTAAATCCGATGTGAAGCCCTGGATTAGATCCTGAATGACAATGGGCAATAGTTGGAAAACTGGCAAAATTTAAATAAGACCTGTTGATTAGTTAATAGCATTGTATCAATGATAATTTCCTGTTTCAATTACTATACCACTAGTGGCCCAGTGCATGAATTCATGCACGGGTAGGGTCCGGCGGACCCGCCCTGATGGAGGCCTGATCTGGGGGGCCAGCCAGGGGGAGGGGCTGCGGGAGGTTGGCTGTCCCCAGTGAGCATCATAGCAACCTGTCATCCTGTTCGTTCTGGTCGCTTGGCTTTTATATATATAGATGGCTATGCAAGCTGTTAATATTTGGAGACACTGGGTGAAAGGTACTCAGGAACTTTGTACCATTTTTGCAGTTTTCTGTAGTCTAAAATTATTCACAATATAAAGGTTAAAAATTTCAAGGTTTCTTTGAGTTCATGATTTTTTACACTGTAATCTTTTGTTCTAAATGTGTTTTCTTATTGATTTGAGAGAGAGAGAGAGAGAGAGAGAGAGAGAAGGACATTGAGCCTGCAACACAGGCATGTGCCCAGTGACCTCTGGATGTATTAGGGATAATGTTCAACCAACTGAGTCACTGGCTTGGGCTACACTGTAATCTTTTCTTTCTCTCTCTTTCTCTCTCTCTCTCTCTCTCTTCTTTCTTTCAAAGAGGGAGAGGGAGAGATAGAAACATCAATGATGAGAAAGAAGCTTTGATCGACTGCTGGCTGCTTCCTGCATGCCCCCTATTGGGGGGCAAGTCTGAAACCACCCTGATGGGGGATCAAACCGTGACCTCCTAGTTCATAAGTTGATGCTCAACCACTGGGCCACACCAGCTAGGCATGTAATCATTTATCTACCTGTAATGTTTGTGTAAGGTATTGATCCATATTTTCCTCCAGATGGTTACTCAGTTGTTCTTTTATTGACTAATCCCACTTTTTACCACTGATATTTTTATTTTTCAATTATCTATTTTTAAAAATTGAGATAAAAATACATAACAAAATTTACCCATCGTAACTATATTTTTAGTGTACAGTGCAGTAATATTAAATACATTCACATTATTGTGCAACCAATCTCCAGAACTCTTTTCATCTTGAAAAACTGCATGTGGTGCCCCTTAATAATTCCTCCTCTCCTCTTCCTTCTAGCCCCTGGCAACCACCATTCTACTTTCTATCTCTATGAATTTGACTGCTTTTGGTATCACATGTAAGTGCAACCATGAAGTATTTATTTTTTGTGATTGCCTTATTCTGATTAACAAGCCACTAATTTCACAATAAAATGGAAACCTATTTCTTTTTAAAAAATATCTTTATTGATTTCAGAGAGGAAGGGAGAGGGAGAGATAGAAATGTCAATGATGAGAGAGAATCATCGATTGGTTGCCTCCTGCACACCCCCCAAGCCTGCAACCCTGGTAAGTGCCCTGACAGGGAATTGAACCATGACCTCTTGGTTCATAGGTCAATGCCCAACCACTGAGCCAGCACGGCAGGAAACCTATTTCTGATGCTAATTGGCAAATCTTCTGGTGTTGACTAAGAAACAAATAGTTGAAGCGCTTGTAGTAGCTACTTCTGGAGTGTGGACGAGGGGATTGAGGCACAGAGAGCCTAAGTGACCTACCTGTTGCTGATCACACAGCCAAGAAGGATAGCGGGTGCACTTTGAACCCTCAGCTTGCTCCTATAGCTTTTGCCCTGGGCTAGAGCTCACATAAGAGAGCCAAGACTTGGAAACCTGCAACATCTGGTTGCTGTTTGAAGACGAGAGGCGGATGAAGTCAATCAAGGAGTGGTGACCACCAACATTTAAGGGACAAGCAAAGGAGACAAACCAGTATTATGTCCCCAGTGACTGATACACTCTAGGTCCTCAGTCAGTATTCACTGGATGAGTCTGAGGAGCAGCCAGCACAGTAGGAAGTAAACCAGGTGAATCAATTTTCAGAAGCCAAGAGAGAAAATTTTTTCAAAAGAGAAGAGTAGTCAACATATTATATGCTGAAAAGAGGTCAAGCTAAAGTCTAAGAAGTGCCCGGCCCATATGGCTCAGTGGTTGAGTGTTGACTAGGAGGTCATAGTTCCATTCCCGGTCATGTCAGGGCACAGGCTCCATCCCCAGTAGGAGACGTGCAGGAGGCAGTTGATCAACAGTTCTCTCTCATCATAGATATTTATCTCTCTCTCTCCCTCTCTGAAATCAATAAAATATATTTAAAAAATAAAGTCTGAAAAGTGACCTCTGGTTTTAGACACAAGGGAGTAATTAATGATAAGTAGTTTCTTAAGCCAAAATTAGGTTGGCTCAGTGGATAGAGCGTCGGCCTGCGGACTGAGGGGTCCCAGGTTCGGTTCCGGTCAAGGGCATGTACCTTGGTTGTGGGCACATCCCCAGTGGGGGGGTGTGCGGGAGGCAGCTGGTTGATGTTTCTCTCTCATCGATGTTTCTAACTCTCTATCCCTCTCCCTTCCTCTCTGTAAAAAATCAATAAAATATATATTTTTAAAAAAAGTAGTTTCTTGGGATGGTAGGGGCAGAAGTGTGCTGGCAAATGTTAACAACCAACTTTCCAAAAAAGTGTCCATTTATGGATGTACATAATCTTTCCTAATAATAAACATGTAAATTGACGGTACCTCTGCTACGCCAATCAGAGTGAGTATGCAAATCAACCCAATAAAGAGGGCAGTTAATTTGCATACATACCTGGGCCCCAGGAACCTCCTCGGCACCCAGGTCACTCCCAGCCGGCCATCCCTCGGAGGCTTTAGGCTTGGGGGACGGGGGTACCCGCTTCCCAAGCCTAAAGCCTGGGGCGGAGGCTGTAGGCTTGGGAAGGGGCTGAGCCTGCCATCGGAGGGGCGGGGGGTGCCCGCTTCCCAAGCCTAAAGCCTGGAGCAGAGGCTGTAGGATTGGGAAGGGGCCGAGCCTGGAATCGGAGGGAAGGGGGAAAAAAATCAATGGAAACATATCCTCAGGTGAGGATAAAAAGAAAAATAAAGAAAGAAATGTCATATCTTATGAAAGGCACATCTTAAAAATGCCTAAAGAAAGTTATCATTTTTTCATGGTGAAGGGACTGGAGTCCATGTTGATGAAAATACCTTGGCGGCTGCGGTGAATGGCAGTGGCTGCAGCAGCGGGATGATGGGGCTGGCGCCTTCCTCTGATCAGCCCGGTTGCTTCCCACAAAGGGAGGACAGGCTGCTCCAAAAGGGAGCGGGCCTAAGCCATCAGTAGGACATCCCCTGAGGGCTCCCAGTATGTGAGAGGGGGTAGGCTGGGCTGAGGGACCCCTCCCCAGTGCACGAATTTCATGCACCGGGCCCCTAGTTTTATTATAAATTTCACTGATATAACAGATATGTAACAGAATGCACAAATAATAAAATATACAATATTCTTTATTCTGTATTCCACTTTTATATCCATGATTTCATAAATGGAGTTGTATCCATTTATATAGTTTCAACATGAATGTTGTTTGATATTTTTATTTACATTTTCAAGTAAGACAAAAAGTGAAACAATGAAGATATGTTGAAACTTCTGGTTCCTCAGTGACTTGAGTGATTTCTTTGGTATTCTTGTCCAAAATGTATAATCTCAATCTAAACATGAGAAAACACTAGACAAATCTGATAATAGTTTATAAATCCTGGAAGAATATTTCCTCAATTTTTTGTGTTATTCACAATGCAACAGTTACAGACACTTCTAAATAGAATCTGCATTATTAACATTTCTCCATTGCTTTCTTAAATCTACACAATCACAATTGTTATGTTGTGTTTGCCAATTCTGTGGTGTAAATATTCCCACCAAGGCCAATTTATATCTTTCTTCCTCACTTTCTTTCTTGTTGGAGAGAGAGAGAGAGAGAGAGAGAGAGAGAGAGAGAGAGAGAGAGAGAGAGAGAGATCTTTGTTCCACTTATTTATGCATTCATTGGTTGCTTCTTGTATGTGCCCTGACTAGAACCTGAAACTTTGGCATATCAGGATCATGCTCTAACCAACTGAGCAACCTGACCAGGGCTCAATTTCAAACTGTCAATCAGATGTTACTAAATAAATAAAGAAGAGATACACAGTAGTAAAACCTTATATAGTACCTCTGCCATACAGATACATAAATGTAAATAATCTTAAGAGTATATAATAGTGGCCCTGGCCTGGTTGCTCAGTTGGTTAGAGCATCGTCCTGATATGCCAAGGTTTCAGGTTGGTCCCCAGTCAGGTCACATACAAGAAGCAACCCCATCAAACCTCAGAGGGACGGCAGGGGAACGGGGGGAGAGAGAGGGGTAAGAGATCAACCTAAGGACTTGTATGCATGCATACAAGCATAACCAATGGACACAGACAGTAGGGGGTGAGGGCATGTGCTGGGGGGGGGGGGGGAGTGGCCAGGGAGAGGTCAGTGGGGGGAAAAGGAGACATATGTAATACTTTCAACAATAAAGAATTTAAAGAAAGAAGAAGCAACCAATGAATACATCGTGGAACAACAAATTGATGGTTCTCTCTCTCTACCCCCCCTTCCTCTCTCTCTCTAAATAAAACATTTAAAAAGAGTATGATAGTAAAATGTAAAACAAAGTATTGAATTTTGAGTATCATCTCTGTTTTTAAATATACTGTATATATTTTATTGATTTCAGAGAGGAGGGGAGAGGGAGAGAGAGAAACATCAATGATGAGAGAGAATCACTGTGTTACATTTAGCCACTCTGCCTACTGGGGATAGAGCCCAAAACCTGGGCATGTGCTCTGACTGGGAATCAAACCAGTGATTGGTTTATGAGTTGATGCTCTACCACTGAACCACACCAGCCAGCCTATAATTTAATGTTTTATAATAATAGCGCTTAACAACTGGTTCACAATGTTTCTGTAAACAAAGTTATCTTTCACAAGTTAGTAGAACACACCCCTGGGTGGGGATGAAAGCCAGACTGAGTGGGATGTCCACCTTTTCTCACAATATGCTCTCCTATCTCTCCGCTCCAGCCAGGGCCTCACTCAAACTGTTGCTATAGAAGCAGCACCTGCTACTTTGGGCAAATTGATTCCTATTCCATAGCATGAGTAAGTTTACTTTGTAGCACTTACAACTAATTGCTATTAAACGACTCTGGAAGTATCGGATATTGTTTCTTTTCTGTCTCTGCTAGTCGTAATAGCTGTGATGGCTGAGGCTGAGTATGGGTCATATTCACATGGATTCCCTCAGGAGTACCTATTACAGTGTACTGCATATAGTAAGTGCTCAATAAGTATTCACTGACTGAATGCTCAAGATGAAGGGCTGTCAGGGGAAGAAAATATGGACAGGGAAAGGTTATGTATGTGTGAGGCAACACCAGAAAGCATCTTTTAGGATGCCTTTAGATTATTTAGTCCCGGGTCCGGGTGAGGCCGTGCGCCCCTGGATCTGGGTGAGGCTGGGTCCTGGGTCCGGGTGAAGCCGCGCCCCTGGGTCCGGGAGAGGCCACGCGCCCCTGGGTCCGGGTGAGGCCACTTGCCCCTGGGTCCGGGTGTAGCTGGATCCCGGGTCCGGGTGAGGCTGCGTGCCCCTGGATCCGGGTGAGGCTGGGTCCCGGGTCCGGGTGAGGCTGTGCGCCCCTGGGTCCGGGTGAGGCTGGATCCCGAGACCGGGTGAGGCCACGCACACCTGGATCCGGGTGAGGCCACGCGCCCCGGGGCCCTGGTGATGCTGGGTCCCAGGTCCGGGTGAGGCCGCGCGCCCCTGAGTCTGGGTGAAGCCGCGCCCCTGGGCCCGGGCGAGACCAAAGCAGAGGGAGTCGGACCTGCATTGCCACCATTTGTCCACCATCCAGAGCTGAAAAGTCAGTGCCGATATGTACACATAAGGAACTGGTGGACATTGAAATCGGGTCTCAAAAGAACTGTTGGTCCAGAAAGAAACTTACTACAGACTGATTCATTTGCCTGTCAGCATAACTATTATTGCTCGTCTCACATTCGGTTCTTATAAGTATATTTCTAGTAACACATGATCTCACTCATCTAGGGGAAATGATGAACAACATAGACTGATGAACAAGAACAGACCCAGAAACAAGGAGGCATCGATCGGACTGTCGGGCCTCAGAGGGAGGGTAGGGGAGGGTGGGGGTAGGGGGGAGAGATCAACCAAAGGACTTGTGAGCATGCATACAAGCCTAACCAATGGTTGGGGACAACAGGGGGGTGGGGGCATCCGTGGGGAGGGGTGGGGATGGGAATGGGGGGGGAAGAGGACAAATATGTGACACCTTAATCAATAAATTAAAAAATTAAAAAAAAAAAATTCACTTGGATCACCAGCTTTGAAATTATAAAACTTGGCAAATTTAAAAAAAAATCAACTACATTGTATTTTTTCCACAATCGAGGCTTTATAAATATTTATATTTCTCACTATTTCAAATTTTTATCCCTCAAATTCAACTAAAATGTAATTAACCATTATGAGCATCTATCTCTTTAAGTACGATATACTGAAAATAAATACAATTAATATACTTAAAAAAAAAAATGCCCTGGTTCCATCTTCCCAACATACACCATACCAGGAAGCATCTATCCTATGACAAGTTAGAAATTTTTACTTTTGTAGTTTGTATGTATAATACCTAATCGGTATATGTGTTTTAATAACCTTTTAAACATGTTCTTGCCATGTGCTGACATGCAGAGGTGGGATATTGCTCCCCTGTGAACAAGTTTGCCAGGTCTGGATGGGAGCTCCAACCACCAGGAAAACCACCGTTGAACAGGTGGCCTTTCTTGCCATAGTGAGATAGGTTATCTGTGACACCAGGTATGGTCAACATTAACGTGTTTTGTTTTGTCTACATTACCGTTTTGTAGAAAACCATGAAACACAAATGATTCTTCGCTCATTCAAGTTTTCAAAACCCTTTTCTCTTAAATATTAATAACGAAAACCTGGAGCTTAGATATGAAACTTACTGGTGACAACTGTTTTCCGGACAACTGAAATTCCCTGCCAACTGAAGCACTTCGCCACTATCAACGCGAGAACAAGGGGAGAGATCGTCAGGAAGAATCAGATTAGGAGCAATCAGGGTGTTGCAAGTCCTGATTACGCTGAGACGTTAATCACGAATCATGCGATCTCCAATCATCATGTTCCAATCTGCCCTCCCGAAGGAGGAACAGGTAAGGATTATCCTACCTGACGATAATCACTATCGTGGAGTATTCCGAAGTCCATGAAAAGGATCCCACGACAAGATAGGGTGAGTAAATAACATGTTAGCCTGAGTAGTAAAACTATTCAGATTCTTCCTTTTCTGTTGCTACATTTATTTGCAGATCTTTCAAAATATTTTTTTTTTCCATTTGGCAACCAAAAGGAATAAACTAATCCATCCCAGAATGCTCCACTCGCGAGCTTGCAGTCTTGGCCGTTAGCACCACTTATTTACATATCTCCGCCCACTCCCTTCCGCCAGACATTTACCGTAATAACCAAGATAAAAGCGGTACATATTATCTTACAGTCTGCAAGGCTGGAAAACAGCCTTCCGTTTCTCTAGTAGTTTGGCTACCCCAATTCTCCCCTGAAATTTTTATAAGTTTTGATGTTACTCTAAAATAGGATTTCATTACAAAGCTCTAAATAAAACGCTAATAAATCCCAGACTCGACAGTTAATTACTCTAACACTAAAATTCTCCACCAAATGCCGTTTTAGGGGGAGTTGGGGGCGGGGGGAGGGGGGGAGGGCGCTTCCTCCTTCCAGGAATGGTGAATGCTCCTCCAGCCTTTCTTCATGCTCTCATGAAGGTAATCAGAACGGTTTCTTTTTCAGCCCAAAGACGCTGATGAATAAGGCCATTTCAGTGACTGCTGGGAGGGCACTGTGGGAAGTAGGTGGTAGGTTTAGGGCCCTTTCCAATTAAAACCCCCAAATCCCCAAATCAGACACCTCATCCCCAAAGTATAGGTGGGGCAGGACTTCAAAAGACTACAGGAGCTTGAGTGGATCTGGTATCTCACATGTGGAGTAAACCTTCTTTCCCCATCCCCAAACATTGAATGTTACTGTACCTGCAGAAGACAAAAATGTACCAGTACATGGTGCACTCCCAACGCTCAAATATGAAAAAGGATAGGGCCACAGATGCACTACAGTGAGCCCCGATGGCTTGGTAACGCACCCGAGTCAAGGAAAACCTTTGAATCAACAGGCCTTTTCTCTCAGGTTCACTTCTTGCTTCCTCAACAATTGCAAAGGCCAGAGCCAGCAGGCCTGCCTTAAGAGACCAGAACTGAGCTTGCACAGTTGGGCCTCCAGGGCACCCCATTCCATATCTAGGGGCCAGCCTGGACTCCTCAGATGTGGTAGGAATAGGCTTCCCCTCTACCCCAGGCCACACAAGAATGCTCACAGTGACTTGATACATTCTGCTGGAATCACCCACCAGCGCCCTGTTCCTCTTGGCCCACAATTCAATTGTCAAGAGCCTTCCCTGATCCATCTTCCTCACTTCCTCTGTCTCTTCCGAGTTCCCATAGTGCTTTATATCTTCACACACTCCTATAGCACAGTGCTTATCACACTGAATTACAGGGTCTGTCTCCTCTTCAAGGCAGAAAACTGTGCTTTATCTCATTTTGGGATCTCCATTGCCTGGTGCATAGCAGGAGCTTGACAAATGATTGCGGATTGTATTAAATCTGCATTGACTAAGAAGATCTCTCAACTGGAGAGATTCTATTTGCCTACAAGGGCAGACACTATTGTACCCCAAAGTGCTAGTTAGGTGGCCCAGGAGGTACGTGGTGGAAATGGGCCCTGTGGGAAAGGTGCGCAGGCAGAAAGGATACAGATAAGGCTCTGGGTACTGTTGAACATGGAAACTCCTGAGAAGAAACCGGCCAGCTCCACTGCAAAGAGGCCCAGGGTGACGGCGAGCGCTGCCACCAGCCTGCAGAGAGGAAGGGAGTTGGCTCCGGCATCTGAACTTCTTCTAAGACCCCTCCCCTCCCACTACTACTTAATTCTGATCACCCCACCCAGAGAGCTCACTGAATGTCCTGCGTCTTATACTCTTCGGTGGTGAACGTGAGAGGCAGGCATGCCTGGATGTTGCTGTCCTGGGGAGCAAGCAGGGCAAAGAGAATGAAGAGTAAAATAGGGGTGTGAGGACCCGACTGGGTCAGGTCCTGGGGGAAGAAGAGGGGATGGGCAGGGACCACCCGAAGTGGGGATGCGGGAGGGGGGAGGGTGCTCGTAGGTCTTACCCGGGACCAGAATAAGGTGATGACGACCACCAGATGCGCCAGAAGCGTCAGGAAACGAGAGGGCACGAGCCCTGAGATCCGGCCCATGGCCCCCAGAGGCAGGGGCACCGCCTGGAGCAGAGGCCGTGGTCTCTAGGGCTGGAAGCTCAGGGATGGCTACTTCTGAGGTCTCCTAGGCTAGCGGGGGAAATTTGTGTGCCTCCTTCCCGCGGGCACTGGTACCGCCCAGTTGCCTAGGCAACAAACGAAAGCGGCGCGCTTGGAGCGGATCTTTGAAAATCTCGCGAGAGCAGTACGTTTTCGAGCCTCTGTGAGCCTCCGGGTCAGCGCCGACCTGGGCTCCGCAGGGGGTGGCCCCGTAGGTTGGTCATGGCGGGCCAGCTCCCCGTGTGCAGTCGAGCTGTCGGTGACTGCGGTGTGACCCGGCACCTCACCGCCAAATCCGCCCGCACGGGGCGGCGAACGGAAACCCGCCCTGTCCTAGCCCGGGGACACCTCCTCTTCTCCGTTGTCCACACAGCCCCCGGCCCCCGGCCCCCGGCCCCCAGCCCCGGCCCCCAGCCCCCAGCCCCGGCCCCCGGCCCCCGGCCCCCAGCCCGCAGCCCGCAGCCCCCACTACGTGGCCCAGGATGCCTCCCCATACGAGTTGCTGGCTGCCAACCGCTGTCTTCGCCACGCTGGACTTAGGGCACCGTCATCCCCTTCACTCCTCCGCATCCCTCTGGCTTCCCACTGCCCTGGGCCAGAGGAGACGTAGGGAACCGAACGTGGAGAGGTGGATGTCCCTAGATTGTCCGGCTGTCGCTTATTGTCACGGAGCCCCTGGTTTTCCGAGGACCCCATCCCTGAACCTTCCTTTCTTCCCTCTGTAACTTACATACTATTTCTCGTGGGAATAGAAAGCCCAGGCCTTCAGAGCCAAGTTTCCCTCAGTGACAGTGTATCAAGTCTGACGGTTCACAGATGAAAAGCACAATCACAATATGAAAGTGAGGAAAGACTGGGACCTACTTTTGCAAAGTGAGGTCCCTGGAACAAAGAAAATGAAGAGGAGTCAGTTTGGAATCTGGGGAAAGAGCATTCTAGGTGGAGAAGCAGCAAGTGCCGAAGTCTTTAGGTGGGAACAAGCCCAGTTTGTTGAACAGAATAGAAGCTAATGAGTTTGAAGCCTAGCAATGGAAGGGGAAGAAAAGATCAGGGTGAGGTGGGATGGGTCAGATCACGTCCAGCCTTGCAGCCATGGGGAGGGACATGGTCAGATTTGTATTCTAGAAGGTAACTTTGGTTGCAACATGGAGAGTGGATTTTAAAACATATTTTTACTGATTTCAGAGAGGAAGGGAAGAGAGAGAAACATCAATGACCGGGAATCGAACCATGATCTCCTAGTTCATAGGTCCACACCCAACCATTGGGCCACACCGGCCAGGCTGGAGAGTGGATTTTAAGATTTTAAGCAGAAGGCTAGTGAAGAAGACATAAAGTTATCCAGGAAGGCCAGGATGAGCTTGGACCAGGGTGAGTCAAGAAGGTAGAATGAAGTGGAAGGAATCAAGAAGATAAGAAGGTCTGACCAAGGGGCTGAGGATAGGTGAGAAAACGGGAGGGGTGCAAGGATGACAAATTTGGGGCCCCAGCAAGCTGGAAGTTTGGGGAGTTATTCGCCTTATAATAGGCTTCCTGCCTAAAGGAACTACTAGATAGTAAGAATTGGGTAGTCACATTTCACACTGTGAATTAACAGTGAGCAGGCATTTCGGTCTGTCCTGTCATTTTCCATGACCTTGGTTCACAGAAAGACTGCCCTAGAGAAGTCTTCTCAAAAACGTTGAGTTTTGGAGCCTGCCTGTGGTCATAGGAGGTACTGCAGGTGACTGGGTGTCCTTCACTCTGGAACCCTGAACTGGTCATAAAAGAACTTAGAAAAAAACTTTACCTTGGAAAAATGTAAACATATGTAAAAGTAAAAAATAGTATAATGATCCCCTTTGAGACCTACCTTGCTTCCTCTATACTTTTCCTCTCATCCCTATTAGATTATTTTGAAGTAAATTCCAGATGTCACCAGGTAGTTCAAATTGCCCACTCACACATTTTTTGGTTTTACACTTTGCTTGAATCAGGGTCCAAATAAAGTTCACACATTGTACTTGGTCAATGTGTCTCTTAAGTCTCTCTTTTTAAAATCTGTATTGTTGAACTTATTACATATGTTTCCCCCACTCCCTCCATAAGTCTCTTTTAATCTTAGGTTCTTCCTCCTCACTCTTTCCTCCTTGTTTTCTTTTCTTGCAATCATCTGTTGAAGACACCGGGCCATGTATAGGCTGTGTTCTGATCGGGTCATTTGACTTACTCCTCTGTGCTCTGTGTTTCTGTGAACTGGTTGTCAGATCAGTCTCACGTTCAGTTTTCTGGTAAAAATACATCATGAGTTGTGGCTTGTACTTACTCCATTACAGCAGCAGGGACGTACTGCCCGCTCCTCTCTTTCTGGTATTAAATGTGAGTAGTGGGTTCAGATTCCGGCAACCAGTATGAAGTTCCCCATCACTTTTCCACGTACTGATTTAATTGATCATCCGTTTTTGCGCATGTCCTTCCCTGATGTGCTGTGAGTCCTGGGTCTCCCAGGTAACCAGCTCTGGGCCACCGACTCCCGGGGAGGGGTCGGAGGGACCGCTGAGCCCGGAGCCCGCAAAACCATTGCCGGGTCAGTGTGCCCAGCTCGCCCTACAACGCAAGTATCACGCCGGAAGTTTAGGCAGGCCTTAGGCTCTTGCTCTTCGATCCCTGAGACTCCGGCCACCTGGAAACAAACATCATCAAATGGTTATGAGGAGACCTGACCAGCCCAGAGGCCGGTCGACCTCGTGGCGCAACGGTAGCGCGTCTGACTCCAGATCAGAAGGTTGCGTGTTCAAATCACGTCGGGGTCATACTTTTAGTTTCTTTTTCTTTATTTCCATAATTTTCAACTATGAGCTCCAGCGGTCAAGTAGAAGCAGCACCTTGTAGGGGCTGGAAGGAGAGGTCTCCTGACCTGAAGCCTCGGCCGTCCCATGGAGAGAGCCCAACAATCCCGCGTGTTTTTTGCGGCAGGTCAAGGGTCGTAGTGACGGCGCAAGTTCCAGATCGTTCAACCCAGAACGGAGAGTCGGGAGCTTGCGCAGGCGAGAATGTAGCTCGGTCAGTTCAACATTCTGCGTATCGGCTCCGCAGTACTGGGCAGGATCTCAAGTAATGAATTCTCTTCGCGTCCTGTCATTTTTTATTGCGAAGTAAGAGTTCAGATCTCAGAGGGAGCAAACAACGTTAACTTACCGTGGACGAGGTGGCCGAGTGGTTAAGGCGATGGACTGCTAATCCATTGTGCTCTGCACGCGTGGGTTCGAATCCCATCCTCGTCGGTTCAAGTTGCTTATGCCAAATTTTGTTTACTGAAAGTAAGAATTTCTCTTATTTTCTGTTTGCCCACATTCAATTTCCGTGTGACCCTTTTGTTCTTGCTAACAGTTGGGGTTTTCGACCCTTCTGCATTTTCCAGTATGGGCAAAATTAGTTATAAAATAACACTGGACATTAACGCATCTGCTCTGGAGCTGACCTGGCCAAGAAAAGAGGTTCCAAGGTTTCTAGCACCAGGCGCCGTGGCTTAGTTGGTTAAAGCGCCTGTCTAGTAAACAGGAGATCCTGGGTTCGAATCCCAGCGGTGCCTGATTGGGTGCTTGCGTCTTTTACTAAGACTGCGAGAAGAAGAGCTGATACTTACTGAAATGTTTAGTAATTTAGTTTTCGAATTGTTTATTCTTACCCAATTTTTCTAGGCAGGGCGCATAAGTACTGTAAATTCTACATAGTATTATATGAGGGGCCAGAGCGTGACTGGCCGGTTAGCTCAGTTGGTTAGAGCGTGGTGCTAATAACGCCAAGGTCGCGGGTTCGATCCCCGTACGGGCCAGTGAAGTGGAATTTTTAACAATTTTCACTGGGTGAACTTAAAAACGGCTTGTAGAACATTTCCAACGCCGGAACTCTTTACACATAAAAGAGAAACTTGTTGAGGCACAGTCCGAAGTGCTAGTGTTTTCTGGAACAGTATGATAGTAAAACAGAACAGGATCTCTTTCTGTGATCTCTTTATAAATCTGGCCTTAACATGGTGGCTGCTGGAACTTACTATGTGAACTATAAACATAGAAAGGTGCCAGGGGTTGGAACAAAGATGGTCTCAAACTATACATGTGGCACTGATCAGTGCAGTGTGGGAAATGGGATCAGGAATGGAGCTAACAAGTTTCCCCCATCTTTCTCCACAGACAAAATGTCCAATTCGCCCAGTCCTTCCCTGAATAAGGCGTATTAGCATCTGAGAAGACAATCCCTTCCTTTTCTGGAGCACCTTACTTCGTTTCTGCTTTTATCGGATCTCTGGGTCATATTTGTGTCCTGCAGTTCCCTTCAGACCTGATGCCTAAGAGCGGGAACCATATCCTTCCCCACGTAGCCTGGGTCCCCCACCTCACTCCCAGCACCGACCCCAAGGGAGCTCCACGAAAAAGACGGACCCTTATTCCCATTCTTTTAGGCTCATCAATCCGTGTAAAGCCACACAGACACAGCTTCAGCCTTAGCAGCAGCAGCAGCACTTTAATTCCACAAAAACTCAGAAAGTTAAAACTGATTAGAACACTCCACAACAGGTGGGCTTCAAAACCAGCAACAATTCTACTGAATCCTGAGAGCAGTGAGACCACTCCCAACTCACCCCCTCTACCATGCAATGCATTCCTTCTAGCTCCACCCTGGTCTGGCTGAAATGGGATGGTAGGGGGCCAGTGGGCAAAAGCAGGAGGTTATCCATCTGCAGGTGTGCATCCTTGTCTGCATGGTGTGTGACCAAGGACCACTCAAACTCCCATAGCTCCTGGCACCTGAGATGTGATACTGGAGTCAGAGTGGCCACAGTGGGGGCTGGGGACTCTGTTCCCCTTTCTTGATCACATATAGCATGTCTCTCAAGCCCAGACCTGAAACCCTGGGTTCCCAGGGACGGTGCTTTAGTTAGAGAAGAGTTGAGGAAAACAACGTAGCTACAGATGGCCAACTGAATAGAAGCTGAGCATCATCACCTCCCACCAGGAAAGCCTTTAGAACTTCCCATATACACCTGCATACGGCCCAGCGAGTGGACGCCGGCCTGCTAAATACATCTTGAAGAGTCCATAGGATCCTACTGGGCCCTGGCCTGGTCTCTCTTGCCCTCCTGGTCACTTGCACAGAGCCTCCAACACCTCCAGGGTGCGTCGGATATCCCGGATTTGGCGCGCCAGCCCCTGCACTGGCTGCAGAGCCCTCTCCAGCTCCTCGCAGCGCGCTAGCAGGGTGTACATCCCCTTGATGCTCATGTCCACGGCTTCGCCTAGGGAGTCCACGGCGTCGCGGTAGGTCTGGATGCAGCCCACGCTCAGTGCTGTCAGCTCCTGCACCGCACCCCCCAGCCCGCGAAGCAGACGGTCCACCCTGCCGCCCAGCTCCCGACTCAGCCGCTCCAGGTCCCGCAGCACGTCCGGGTCGATGGGGGGGATGGCCGGAGTGGATGAAGGTGCTGAACAGGGCGGCGCAGGGACAGGTGGCGGGGGTTGAGAGGTGCTGCTCAGACGGATCTTGAGTTGCAAGTTGTTGGCGACAAAATGGGTGAGGTCGCCCTGGCGGCTCACCGTGCCCTCAAGCTCCAGGGGGCTGGAGATGGTGGCCCGACGCCCGCCACCCGCGCCAGACTCTGCACCCGCTGCGGACCCAGAGCCGCCGCACGCCCCGCTCAGCCCATCCAGGCTGCGGCTGTCCTGAAGACGGCTGGAAAACGACCTGCCAGCCCTGCCGGCCGCCCCCTCGTCGTCTTCCTCCTCCGGCTCATCATCCGTCCCGCCGCCTCCCGGGCCTCCTCGATGGCTGATCGTTTCGGATACAGGCTTGTCCTCGGGCGGCTCAGGGTCCTTGCGTATGGAAGACCCGTGCGGGTTGTGCTCGGGATCCGGCTCTCCCTGGAGGCTCCCCGGTCCACACAGCATCACTGAGCGGCCGAGCTCGTTCTCCGGAGCCTCCGGTCCCGGCCAGTGGACGACGCTGTAGCTCGAAGTCTTAGGGGACGCCCTGGGGTGGCGGCTCGCGCCTCCAACGTTCTCGGCTTCTTCCTCTCCCGTCACCCGGAAGCCTGAGGGCGGTTCAGAAGGCGTTCGGCCCGGCCCGCCGCCAAAGATCGCGGCTCGCTGTCTCCCTAAAGTCAGAAGGTCTGACTCGGGCCCAGGCGGCCCGTGGGACGACTCCATACTGCAGCTGGGGACAGGAACCGAGGACTGGGTTCACCCGGGCTCCCGAGGCGTTTGCGGCGCCTTTAAGAGGCGTAGGTAGAGGAGCGCCGAGGTCTGCGTGCCGACAACGGTAAGGACGGAAACAACACTCTGATTGGTCACGGCGACCAGGAAGTCCCGGAAAAAGAGCTGTTATTGAAGAGCCGGACACAAGTGAGAGCCCGCGGGGTGGAGATGAGGTGACAGCTGCTGTCGTAGTCCCGCCCATTCAAAAAGTTGAGGGGGCGGACTTTAAAGATCAAGATCCTGAAATACCGGCGTCCTCCAAGGGCGGGGCTCCGACTCTTTATGCCCAAATGGCCACGCCCACAGTCGTTGCTTAGCAACCCCACAGGTAATGATCAGACTTGGAGTAGTACCTGCGAGAGATTCTTGGGATGGAAATACATAGTGTATCCTGCTTGGACCATCGGGATTGAACCGCCTCTAGTGGATCAGGAAGGATGAAAACAACTCTCAGCAGAACGTGAGCAGAACGTGAGTGGTTCGTACCGTCGTCCTCGGCTCACAGACCTAGCAGATGAACTATTCAGAGCGACTAATGGTGGACACCGAGGCCTGTGTAAGGGCTTTCCTGTGCTTTTGCCACTGTTCTTTCTCCTGCCCCCTCCAGGTTTGAGTCTCTTCCCGTGGAGGATGGCATGTGATTTTGCCGCTAGATAAAATATTCAGTAAGTGAATGTCCCTGCATGAAGGTCAGAGCCCTGGGACCATTCTGATCTCATCTCTTCCTTCTCTTCCCCTCACTGGTCCTGCTGGAGCCACAATGGCTTCCTCCTCACTGTTCAGACATGCTTTACAGTCTCAGGGATTTACACTTGCTCCTGCCTTTTTTTTTTTTTTAATTATTAAGTTAAAACTTTCCTAAGCTAAATAAAAATAAATATCAAGAAACAATTTTTACCTTGTAATGTAGAAAAAAACAGGTAAGCTCTATTCCATGCTTAAGTGTTAAGGTTCTTATTTTTCAAATCTTATTTCTTAAGACTCAATGTAGCTAAAGTTTAATGACAAGTCCTGTTATTTCTTGCCATATGTATTACATAGCAAGGGTATTCACAATAATGAAGCGGCTGACACGTGTTTGTTGTCAAAGTGTAATTTGGGAGGTTTTTTTTTTTTAAACATTTTTAAATGGTTGAAAAATAATCTAAAGAATATGAAGGTTCACATAATTATAAGAAACTCAAATTGTAATGTCCATAAAATTTTGTCATACAGCCATGTTCACTCATTTATGTACCGTCTGTGGTCGCTTTTGTGCCACAATGGCAGTTTAGTAGTTTCAGCAGAGGCCATATGGCCTGCGAAGCCTTAATTAATGACTTCCCGGACTTTGACAGGTAGTTTGCCACTTCTTGCATCAGGCTGCTGGAAATGGCTCACTTCCCAGGAAGGGCTCTCTCCTCCTGTTTGCCTGTCACTGTCACAAACTGTTGGTCACTCCTGGATGTCTGATGTGACTCATATTTCCACACATATGCACACTGTCTGTGAGGCTTTGGAATACTCTTTTCAATATTTATAAAATATTTTTGGCCCAAAAGGCCTGTACTACACAGTGCCAGGAGCTAGAGAAGGATGAGTTTTGCTGCAATCAGGGTCAAGTGTCTTGTTAAAAGCCCATGTTTTCCCTGATACCCCATAAATGAACATATTTTTTGTTACAAACTGAAATTCCTGTATATGGGAATTTAGTATGAGAACAGGTATTTGAACTAAAACAAAAAAACAATTATTTCATTCCTTACACCAAAAGAATTTCCATTTTGATCACAATTTTAAATGAAAAATAAAGTACTGAAAGAAGACAGAGGTGCATTTTTTTATAAGTTTGGGGTGATCAAGATTTTTCAGAGAAAAATCAAAAGTCAAATACCGTAAGGGAAAAAGATGGTAGACTTGACAACATAAAACTGAAAATGCCAACAAAGAAAACCACTCTAAACTTTCTTTTGAAAGACAAAGGAAAAAAATATTGGCAAAGTATATGACAAATTAATATCCCTTGTCTTTACAAGTAAACTAGCAAAAGACACATATAATAGAAAAATGGCCAAGGACACCAGGGTTCATGAATTTATATTTTATCCTTACCCAAGGATTTTTTAAAATTGATTTTTAGAGAGAAAAATCAATGTGATGTGAGAGAAAAACATCGAGACGCTCTGACCAGGGATCAAACATGCAACCTAAGTATGTGCCCTGACTGGGAATCGAACCTGCAACGTGTGTGTGTGTGTGTGTGTACTGGACGATGCTAGAGCCAGGGTTAATTTAGTAACTCAACAAAATCATCATGGACTCAGGTAGGGGTAAGTCCATGTGTTTGGAATTTTTGAAACACTTTTGAAATACTCCTGGATCAGAGAAGAAATCATAATGGTAATTAGAGAATATTGAGACCTGAAAAATACAAAATACTGTACTCCATATCAGGCCTGTGTGATGCAATAAAATGACACTTCGATGGATGTTGATAGCTTTATAGTGCTCACACTGAAGGAGAACTTGGAGATGGATTAGTGATCTATACATAGAAAAATGAGCAAATAAGGGACTGTCAAAAGCTGTACAAGCAAGAAAAATACTAGAATGCCCCATGAGTCATCTTGGCTAGCATCTCATGATAATACAAACACTGGACATTGATCCTCTAGATTTGCAAAGCCCAGGGCCTCAGAGGATTTCTTCTTTTTATTCACTGCTTGACCTTTAGCCTCTAAAAGAGAGCCTGGAATGTTAAAACACTCAATAACTATTGTCAAATGAATAAATCTAATCAAAAGTATGATGTAACTACATCAGAAGAATGCAAGGACAGAACCTGTGAACATATACATAGTGGCAGAGGGGTAAAAGAGTTCAATCCTTAAATTTTATAGCTGGTAAATAATAGGTAATAAATACCAAAAACTGAAGATTTATGGAATAGCAACAGAAGCCTGTGGTTTGGAAATAGATAGTAAATACTAAGAGCAAAATAAAACAAAAAATAGCAAAAAGAGTTGGAATTGGCTATCTCAGGGAAAGGAGAAATGAGCAGGCTGCTTTATTTTTAAACATATTTTGATTTTTTTACAGAGAGGAAGGGAGAGGGACAGAGCTAGAAACATCGATGAGAGAGAAACATCAATCAGCTGCCTCCTGCACACTCCGTACTGGGGATGTGCCCACAACCAAGGTACATGCCCTTGACCGGAATAGAACCTGGGACCCTTGAGTCCGCAGGCCGACGCTCTATCCACTGAGCCAAACCGGTTAGGGTGAACAGGCTGCTTTAAAAAAAAAAAAAAAAGAGCCTTATAACATCATCCAGTTGTTTCTCTATGAACATGTGTAGCAGATTGCATGGTGGCCCCCAAGAAGATATGTCTATATCCTAATGAACCTATGAATGTGCAGTTTTTTTGAAAAGTGCCTTTGCAGATGTAATTAAGGACCTTGAGATCATCCTGAGTTATCTGGGTGGGCTGCAGATCAAATGAGAAGTGTGCTTATGACACAGGAGAGAGACAGAGACAGAGGAGGGGAAGGCCGTGTGAAGATGGGAGCAGAGATTGGAGTTATGTAACCACAGCCAAGAAATGCCTGGAGTCCCTAGCTGGTTTTGCTCAGTGGATAGAGCATTGGTCTGCGGACCCAAGGGTTCCAGGTTTGATTCAGATCACGTTAGCTACCTCAGTTGTAGGCTCCTCCCCCACCAGAGCCCTCGGGGCACGTGCAGGAGGCAACCAATCTCACTTGGATATTTTTCTCTATCTTTCCTTCTCTCTGAAAATCAAAAATCAGCCCTAACTGATTTGGCTCAGTGGATAGAGCAACCGCCTGCGGGCTCAAGGGTCCCAGGTTCGATTCCGGTCAAGGGCATGTACCTTGGTTGCGGGCACAAACCCAGTAGGGAGTGTGCAGGAGGCAGCTGATCAATAAAACATATTTTAAAAAAAAGAAAAGAAAAGAAAAAGTCAATGGGATAAAAAATTTCCTCTGGTGAGGATTAAAAAGAAAGAAATGCCTGGAACCAGCATCAAACAGACTGTCAAATTACAGGGGGAAGGTTAGGGAGAGGTGGGGGAGATAAGAGATCAACCGAAGGACTTGTATGCATGCATATAAGCATAACCAATGGATGCAAAATTCTGGGGGGTGAGGGCATATATGTGAGTGCGGTGGGGGGTGGCAATGGTAAGATATGTACACATATAATACCTTAATAAAAAAATTGGAAGAAAGAAATGCCTGGAACCACCTGAAGCTGGAAGAGGCAAGGATTTTCCGCTGGAGCCTTCAAAGGGAGGATGGTACTATGGGCGCCTTGATCTTGGACCTCAGAGCTGCCAAGGTAAATTCCTGTTGTTTTAGATCACTAAGTTGGTGGCATTTTGGTACTCTAGCTCTGGGAATAGAATACAGCACGAAAAACTGAGATAAAGTAAAGATTAGAACATTTATTGATGTATTTCACCACATTGATTGCAAGAGCAAATAATCAATACAGAAAAAACATTTGATGAAAGTCAACACCTGATACAAAAAAAACCAAACCCTTTGCAAAGCAGAAAGAGACTAGTTCTACCTTAACCTGATAAAGGTTTTTAAGCTATACTTAGTAACAGCAGAAACGAATTCTTGCTCCCCTTCTGTGAAATATATATATGTATATGTATACCCATGTATACATATACATATCAATATATATTATATATACATAATAAATGTGTTTGCTGTGAAAAGGCAGCATTACACCATTACTCCATTAAATGCGGAGTTTTAAAATTGGGCTACCCCACTTATTAGTTGTGTGACTTTGTACAGATCAAGTGTCTCAGTTGCCTTAACTGCAAAATGAGGGTAAACCTACCGTAAACATCATCCTGAACAGTGAAACCTTAGTCAGGAATGAGACACCATCAGTGCTGCTTCTACTCACTCTGTGCTAGAGCCTGACCAGAGCCGTAAAACAAACAGAAAACACCACTGCTGGGCAGCAGCTCTGTTCAGTGGCTCTCAGGTTGGCAGGGGCTGAACCAGGAGAAAGACTAGAGGTCAGACAATTGAGAGTGAGAAGTAAGAGGTGGGCAGACGTCAGGCTTAGCAGAGTACAGCCGAGGTCCCAGCACCCCGAGACCCTGGGAGTTAGAGCAGAGGAAAGAAAAGGCAGTGGGGACAAGGTGGCTGGGAGCTGACCAGGTTGGTGTCAGAGCTGAGGGCAGGGTGCAGGAATCCAGTGCCCATCCTGGGCATCCCTGGGCAACTCTTCCCATAGGGGACAGCTTCATCCCCAGCAAAGTCTCCACCTCTAACACCTGCACTCATCATTACAAAAAGCTACAGCCTTTATTAAATAAAAAGGAGGTAGGAGACAGATAAGGGAACAGCCAGAGACCCCTCCTTCCAGCTACACATATACAGACATACAGACGAGGCTGAGTAAAATGACGGATGATTCAGGGGACGGACTGAAGGGCCGAGGGTGGCAATACCCTCCGAGAGTGGGCCCGGACCCAAGGGTGGGCTGAGACCTGGGCCAGAGGCAGACGTTCTGAGGGGTTATGTCTGAGCAGCTTGGAGATGAGGTCCTGGGCTCCCACGGGCACAGAAGGGGGGAACTTCAGGTCTACCTGCAGAGGTAGAGAGAAGAAAGGACCCATCAGTTGCATCCTGGCTGCTTATTCCTTGACCGCTCATTCTATTGGGAGAGCTAGGCCCCACAGCTATGTTCTTCACACTCCCGGCCCCTGAGCCCTGCAGCCAGCACAAAGCCCCAGCCAGACACCTGGGTCAGCCCTCGCACCTTGACGATGCGCCGATAAGTTTCATTGTGTGAAGCACTCTCAAAGGGGGGGTTTCCCACCAGCAGCTCGTAGCAGAGTACTCCGATGCACCACAGATCCACCTTCTCATTGTGCGTGCGCCCCTCAATCATCTCTGGAGGCAGGTAGTCCAGGGTGCCACACATTGTCTTCCTCCTGGGTGGGGTGGGGCAGTGGGCAGGGATCCCAGAGACAAATGGCCTCTCCTTTCCTAGTTGCCTGACAAAGGTGAGCCAAGACCCCAGGACGCACAGGGATGCAACAAACCCTGGTCCGACAGGGCTGGTGGGGTAGCAGTGGGGTGAAGCTATAAACCAGTGCCCCAGAGGTGGGTTTATACACTGCCCCAGCATTTCCAAACTGAGGGATGTGTCTTAAAATAATCAGATGAGAGGGCAACGCTCCCCTTAGAATTAAAGGAAAAACTGGAGACAACTTTCATGTCCATCAAGCATGTCCTGCTTAAATAAATCACATTATAGCTCTACTGTGCAATAGTAGGAAGCCATTAAAAATGATGTGGGAGTATTCTCAATATGGCAAGAGGGTCCCAATAGACTGAATAAGAAATCTGGGCAACAACACCGAGTCTCCTATTTTTGTAAAGACATTGCTATGTCTGTCTATATATTTACACGAGGGCAAACCCAAATGTTTCTAGGTAGCAAGATCTGAACATCCCAGCCTCACCCAGGGCTGGCCTCCTGGCACACCATACCTCAGGGAGGGGGCATGTACGGACCAACCAAAGTCCGCAATCTTCAGCTCTCCCTGGAGCCCCAAGAGCAGATTCTCTGGCTTTATGTCTCTGTGAATCACCTTCTTCTTGTGGCAGTACATCAGAGCATCTGCCAGCTCCTCCATGATCTGGGAAGGCCAACGACAGGCGGTCAGACAAGGGCGGACCTCCAGCTGCCAGCAGCATCCCCCGAGCCTCAGGCCCACTGTGGGCGTCCCAGGTGCCCACCCCTTCCCAACCGTGGCTGTTCGCTGCTGGTCAAAAGTGCGGCTCTTCTGCAGCTCCTTGTAGAGCTCCCCGCGGGGGGCATACTCCAGAATCAAGTAGATCCTTCGACGGTCATAGAAATAGTTGTAGAGACGCAAGATGTTGGGATGCCTGGGAGAAGAGACATAGAGGCCTCAGGCCACATCCGGGCATAAGGAAATGGGAAAGATGACAGGTCCCGTATAGGTCAAAGTTGGAGCAGGCTGGGGACACCAGGGCTGGAGGTGGTAAGGGAGAACTGGAGACAGGTCTCTGGATTCAAGGCTCTGGCTGCAATTGAGAGCTCAGTGGGGCTCAGTGACCACAGCAGCAGGGAAAACAGTCTGGATGAGGCGGGGCTGAGAGAGGAGCTGGGGGAGGGAGCAGAGGGGCTCTGGCTCAGAGGGCAGTGACCATACTGTAGATGGGCCTGGATTTCGATCTCCCTGCGAAGCTGGTGCTCCACACCCTCCTTCTCTATCTGAGACTTGAAGAGGACCTTGAGCGCCACGATGAAACGGCTTTTCTTCTCCCGAGCCAAGTACACATTTCCAAACTTGCCTTTGCCCAGAGGACGCCCAATCTCAAAGTCATCGATTGTGAAGGACCGCCTGAGTAGAGAGTGGGGGGAGGGCACCTGAGCAAGGGTTTGTGGGCCACCTGAGGTGTCTGCCTTCTCTCTGCTCCTCAGCCCGCTTCTCTTCCAAGGGACTTGACGATAGATCAGGCCTTCCTGCTGCCTCCCTGTTCCTCCTGCCCTTAGCTCCCACCCCCTTCATTTCCCACCTGTTCCCTGTCCCACCCTCACGCTTGCCACCCCACGGCTTGGGCACTTACATTAAGTTGGGTGTCCCATTGCTGTTCTGGCCAGGGGCAGCTAAGAAAAGAACAGGTAAATGGAGGCTGTCCTTGAACATTTCCATCCCTGTACCCTCCCAGACTCCAGTCCCCTCAGGCAATCCTCCTCCCCTAGTCCCGGTTACCTGTGGGCTGGGCATTGGAGCGGCTCATGAGGACCAGCGAAGACGGGGTGGTAGGGTCCCTCTGGAGGACTCTCTGTGGCAGGGTGTTCAGGCCAGACTGAGCCTGAGGAGGAGCACAGGGAGCTCTGAGGATGCCTTTGTCCCAGTGACCAATTTGGAATGTGCTGCAAGCAGCATGTCAGTACTTGCTATGGAGCTACCCCCCACCCACCCAACCCCAGTTCAAAGAGGAACAATGAGACCACAATATTGCTATTCAGCTCCGATAATCTGCTCAGAACCCCATATGAATGGGTTATTAATAAACAAGCCAAGTCAGCTTAAGATAAGGAGCGAAGGACTTAGCCCAATACCTAACATTTCACCTCTTTGGCCTGGCCCACACCACATTCTCAAGCATGAAGTTGTCCAGCCTCTATGGTCCTATTCATAACTCGCATAACTTGACCGATCCACCCAGCTCTCCACCCCACGGGGCCGTGGGGGCAGTAGAAGGCTAGGACGATGAACATCCAGAATTCAAGGAGTTTTCGCACAGAGACATTCTCAGTCCCCTAAAAATCTCAGTGTAACCCTGGCCAGTGTGGCTCAGCTGGTTGGAGCGTCATCCTGTACACCAAAAGGTGACAGGTTCGATTCCTGGTCAGGGCACATACCCAAGTTGTGGGTTTGATCCCTGGTCAGGGCATGTGTGGGAGGCAACCAAGAGACATTTCTCACATAGATCTTTCTCTCTAAATCAATAATGAGATGCACAAAAAATGTCACAACAGCTTAATTCATAATAGTCAACACCTGGAAGCGACCCAAATGTCTCCCAATGTGTAAATAAACTATGGTATATTCACATTAACACACCACTACACTGGAGAAGAATAAACTACTATGGAAAAGAATAAACTTCTGATATATGTAATAACATGAATTTTAAAGACACAAAAATATATACACTGTATCATTTATTAAAAAGTCTCAGTCTATTAAGGCTTGGATAAGGTCCTGGATGCCTTGAATATTCAGCAAATACCAGTTTTCACCCCTTTGCAACAACAGACTTTAGGGACACTGAGGGAATACTCTGATGACCTTGGACCACTTCTCACTTTCAAATTGTGGGTAATATACACAACTTCCTTTTGGGAGTGACCATTGTAGAAGTGACAATGGTTTCTCATCCAGCCTCTACTCTTGACAGACTCACTCAGTACTCCACGAGGGAGGGAGAAAGTCTCAGTGGCCCTAAAAACCTGTTCCCAGTGATAAGAGTATAGAATTTACAAATAAGCAAGTTGAACAAAATAGAGTCAAAAAACAGACTCACACAGATGTGGGAACTGAATATTATAATAAAGGTGGCATTTCAAATCAGAAGGTAGACTCTTCAATGAAAGGTGTTGGAACAACTGGAAAATAAATCTATTTAGATCCTTATCTCACACCAGTCTTTAAAAATAAATTCCAAACTATTGAGCCTGTTTCTTTCAGGACAAGGGTTGGTAATCCTGGCCTAAAGGGCCGACCCTGGCTGCTCAGTCTCAGTTACCATTTGTGTATAACAAGTAGATTAAGCCCAGAGGTCCTCAGATTCAAAGCTGGCAACACTTGACGGGACGTGGCTGCAAATAACCAGACCAAGTGCCACCAGCAAACTCTTGGAGCAAAATGGCAAAGAAAGTGCTTAGGAGATCGCCTTCTGCAGGATCGCAAATCTCCAAGCAGGAACTCACCATGCGGGTTGGGGGAGGGTAAGTAGGAAAAGCCCTTACCGTTTGCCGGCCGTAGGGCCACGGGCAGGCGTTCTCCTTCTGAGACATCCTTAGAGGGAAAGGGGGAGGAGAGCTGAGCAAAGGGAAACAGAGCCGTGAGAAGCAGAAAAAAGAGGGAGCGAGAAAGGGCGGGGTCGGACTGATCTGGCCGGAAGCGATTGCCTGGGGCTGGAGAAAGGGAGCAGGTCCACACGCTGACTGCTCAGGGCGCACCCGGACGCAGGCCCCATCGGCCCGGCCCTGCTACACGCCCCACCCCTTTCCAGGACCCTCTCTCTGCCCTGGGGCGCACAGTAGCCGGTCGGATGCGCGCGGGCCCGCCCAACGGACCCAGATCCTCCTGCTCCCCAGCCCTCTCCCGGCGCAAAAGGAGGTCAGCTCACCTGAGGCCCGTGGCACAGCCAACCTCCTGGCCGCTGGCAAACGACTGAATGGCCCCAGCCGCGCCCCTGCCGAGGCCCTTTCAAATCTCCCGCTTTGGCCCTATTGGCCGAGTGCGCCGCCCGTGCTCAATTCTCATTGGCTGGATGTCCAGGGACGTTACTCACGAGGGACCAATGGAAGCAGCGGAACGAGAGCTGCTGCGCGCTCGGGTTCCGGGTTAGATAGGTTTCCCTCATTCCCCAACCAAATATTCTCATGTCCTTTTTTCTTCTTCTTAATTTAAACCTCTAATATTGCTGGAACGTAGCCTTGTGTGTGTATGAACTAGAGTGTAACTTTGTTTTCTGCCAGATGGAGAGCCAGTTATGCAGCACCACTTGTTAAATAAACTACACTGTTCCCAGTGGAATTTAAATGCTACCCTTGGAATGAATGAATCCATAACTAATTAAAATAATTAAGTAAATGCTACCCTTGATATATGAAGTCATCATAGACGCTTGGATCTACTTCTGGACTCTATTATTATATCGCTTGCTTGTGTGTTTATTCTTGTGTCATTACTATTTTGTTCCTTAAAGTCTTCGCTCACATTCCTAATAAGAATTTCCCACCAGCAGACCTGATGAAGGCCACATTGTTTGGACCCACTCTCACTTCTCGCCTTCCTGTCACACTCCCTTTTTTCTCTGCTCTTTACGACCTCACATGGGTTAAATACATTCATTTTGGGTCCGCCTATGAAATAACTAGTGGATATTTGTAAGTAGTGCTGCCTGTCCAGCACCCTTCCTCTTTTTCAAATAATAACACCCTGATTTTGCCTGCCTCCCATCCTGTTGTCTGTTTCTGTGCTGCCAACTCCAAATCCCTAAATTGATGATGACCTGTTGGAGTGGACATTGTGCTTATCTGACCAGCCCCCATTCTCTGAGGGATTCCCACTTCTTGAAAGTGCTTAGAGTTCTGGGAGAAAGATGTTGACCCTATCCCAGGTTCAGGAGTGGACTCTGTTTCATTTATACTAGTCAAGACCTTTTCATCCGAGATCATCCAGGATCATGGTCACTGATTCAGGCATAAGCATGTGACCTATGGGAGCCATTTAGTGGAAATTTTAGAATTTTCCAGAATGCTGAGCAGAAACTCCTTTTCTCCTGCTAGATGTGGACAAGAAACCACGTGGCCTGCATGGAAGCTGAGGTTGCAGAAGGCAGAAGAGAGACCTGGGAAAGAACGAAGGCCTTGATGATATTGCTGAGTCTCTGGATGCCTATTTCTCCACTTTCCTTACGCAAGTCAAGGTCTCCTTCCCTAATGCACTGAATTAAAATGTGTGTTATTTGCTTTCAAAAGCATACTAACAGACACACACCTACAGGTTGAATGATGCAAAACTGCCGCTAGTTAATCATTTTGACCTATAAAAATACCAGTTTCATATGATTCAACCAAATAAATCCTTATGGGTTTCTTGATCAGTTCACAATGTTTTTGGCTGCAAGTGACAGAAAACTAAATTAACAATGACATAAATAATAGGGCTCTATGTTCTCTTTCATAACAAGAAATAAAAATGTAGGTAGTTGGTTCAGGAACCAAACAATGTTAGAGATCTGGATCGTCCTCTCAACATCTCCTTTATGGTTGCAAGATGGCTGCTAACTATCTCTATCTCTTTTATCAGGAAAAGTTGAGGCCTTTCTAGAAGTACCCAATAGATTTCTCCTTGGCCAGAGCTGTGTCACATGACTTCTGAAAAGGAGGCTGGTAACGTGAATATTTATCTCTTCTGACCACAACAGAAGAGGGGCGTGGTGGTAAAAATAGGTGTGTGACAGTTATTTACAGTTTCGTTCTGGGGAGCGTATGATTAATTTAAAATGTCAAAGATCTGTGCATGATGAGGTATCTGTAGAGATTTGAGGATCATGGCCACCCTGCTGCCATGTGTGAAAAATCATTATCCTTCTGGAGGTTTTCGTAGAGGGTGAGCCCAACCCCACATCCCAAGATCAGGGAGCCCATTTCAATTGTAACGCCTTTATCAACATACTTGGCATAGAGAGGCTCCTAATGAAAAGCTTTATAAAAATGCTATCACTTTGCAGTGTATTTTATTCGTTAGGACCTAGTGAATAGATGAGTATAGAATTTGAGAGGAAGTATTTAAAAGCAGTCCTGGCCAGGTAGCTCAGTTGTTTAGAAAGTCCCAATACACCAAGGTTGTGGGTTTGATCCTGGGTCAGGGCACATACCTGGTACAAGAATCAACCAATGAATGCATAAATAAGTGGAACAACAAATTGATGTTTCTCTCTCTCTCTCTCTCTCTCTCTCTCTCTCTCTCTCAAGTCAATAAATTAAAAACTCAAATGGCATTTGTCAGAGTACTTTTATATATGTTAATTATTACGTAAAAGTGAACTTGTAACTTAGCATTTTTCAAATAATTCCTTTTTATTGTATTTTATAAAGTATCATCTTAATAGATTGAAAATAATCAAGACTAGTTCTTCCCCACAGGTCATTTGAAGAGCTTTGGGGTAAATAACAGATTTTGTTCACTAACTGGAACAGGCAGCTGATAGTTGCCTCGCTGATAAAATAATTTTTGTTTCGTTTTTATGAATAACGCCAATCCAGACTTGATGCTGGCCCATCAAAAGGCCCAACATCGCACTCCTCCTTCCCTTCCTCCCTCGCTTCCTCCCCCACATCCTCCTTCCCTCCCTCCCTCGCTTAAAAAAAAAAAAAAAGGCCCAACATCTTCTGATATAATGTGCAGGCAGTAATTTAAAGACAGGGGACAGAGCTACTGTATTGGATTTACCAAGCGTATTCTTCCCAGGCACAATGCCTCACAATAGGTTGTTAGTGTTGGGAAAGCAACAGGGAGTGGCGGGGAGTGCGGCCAAGCACAACCTGAATGGTGAAGGGAACACGTGGCCCTGGTTGGTTGTCACTATATGGAAGTGTAGCCTAAGTGTGGACAGAACTTTCCGTTTCCAACGAGAAGCTGGAAATCTAGATTTACACGTGAACTTTACTGAATTGTAAATGTTGCCAAATAAGACACCAAACAAGTCTGTGGGCTGGATTTGGTCCATCACTAATAACGTCCAGAGCGCTCCTAGACCAGTGGTCGGCAAACTGCGGCTCACGAGCCACATGCAGCTCTTTGGCCCCTTGAGTGTGGCTCTTCCACAAAATACCACGTGCGGGAGCGCACGTACAGTGCGATTGAACCTTTGTGGCCCATGCGCAGAAGTCGGTTTTCAGCTCTCAAAAGAAATTTCAGTCGTTGTCCTGTTGATATTTGGCTCTGTTGACTAATGAGTTTGCCGACCGCTGTCCTAGACTATAAACCACACTGTAAAGTGTGGTTCTCACGCTTCTCTCCCAGGGCCCCTGACCTTCCGTAGTCACTCATCAGGTGAGCTGTTAGCGGACATCATGCAGCAGGATGTAGCAGAAAGACTATGGGCTTGGGTGCCTCTGGCCTTGCCATTTACAATCTGCATTGCTTGGCAAAATGCTCAATTCTTTTGCATGTCAGCTCTAACATGGGCACAGTTATAGTACCTTGCAGGGTTGCTGTCAACATTTCATGAAGTAAGGTCATTAAAGCACTCAGCACAGGGCCTACCACAGTAAGCTCTCAGTGTTTATTATTATTATGATTTATTATGATTTACTATCTATATATATAAAAGCCTAAGTGACCGGCCGACAGGCTGGTAGCTATGATGCACAATGACCACCAGAGGGCAGATGCTCAACGCAGGAGCTGCCAAGCTGCAGTGATTTGGCAGCTGCAGTTCTCAGGTAATGCACCTGGAATCAGAGAGGAGGGGGCCTGATTCTGGGGTGCATCAACCGAGAACTGTCCTCTCGCAAACCAGGACTCCTTGGGGGATGTCACAGAGCCAGTTTTGGCCCGATCCCCACAGACCAGGCTGAGGGACCCCACCAATGCATGGATCCGTGCACTAGGCCTCTAGTTATTAATAAATCAGCTGGCCTCAGTGGATGAGAAAAGGATCTTCTTTGTGAGTTAATGTCAACCAATAAATGTAGAAGGAAAGACAGAGTTAGAAACTTACTGTTTTGTATCTCCTTATAAAATAACTAGTGGCCTGGTGCATGAATTTGTGCACATTGAAATTAATTAGAAGAAATATTTTAATATCGCTATTTGCCCTTTCTCTATAATAGAAATGTCAACCAAATTCACAATCCACAATGACAGATGGAAACACACGTGTGTAATTGGTGCCAGTGAAAGCTTTATATGTATTGTGCATGCACAAGTAACTTAGCCATATATATATATATATATATATGGAATAAACTTGCTTAATTAGACCTGCTTTCTGATTTAACTAAACTTTTTCCAGCCCAGTGAAGCACCCCAACTTCTCTTTCAGGTAATTGTCAGCAACACAGCAGTAAATATCAACATGAAGCAAATTATTATTGTAGATCATGTAGGGAGAACAGAGGGTAAAATATTTAACTGTAGCAGTGTTTGACTATATTCTGCACAGTGACAAAACCTGAAGTCATTTTCAAGGTCCACCATTTTTTGCTTCTTTCCAGCTGGGTAAGTTTCTAAGCTTTCTAAATCTCCATTTTCCAGCTAATGAAAAGAGTCTCCTATCTACCTACTCCAGGACTTCTTTGAGGATCAAATGAGATGAGGCATGGGAAAATGCTTCACAGACATTTGGTTAAAGTGTAAATTGTTTCCACCTGGCTATAAAGCAAGTCCTGTTCCTGGGCTGAAGAAATTCCAAGGAGGCTAGTTGCTAGGGAGAGAAAGCTGGGTGTTGCTATGTGACATTACCTAGCACCCACAGCCACCATTTCCGGGCTGGGCTGGGCTGTGGGCTGCATTTTGTGCCATGGGTTCTCAGCAGCACCGGCTACAATTTAGTGGGGTGTCACTCCGGGGTGGTGGCGGGGCCTGTGTCCCACTTGGGGAAAGCTGAGTGTTGCTTTCTGGGCACCGTTTCTCTGTAAATGGCCAGTGCGTGTCACGGGAGCTCCTGCATTGAGTATCTGTCCCCTGTTGGTCAGTGCACATCATAGCGACCAGTCAGATGGTCAGACAATTAGCATATTAGCCTTTTATATATATATATATAGATTGATTCAGGCAAGGTGCTCTAGTTTGGGTGGGCAGCAAGAGGGTGCAGGACTGCCTGCCAACTGCATGCCTCACACGCCTTCCTATCTTTAGGTTGCCGAAATCCTGGGCTGTCGCCTGGCTAAAAAACAGTTCTCAATTCTAGCACACAACTTCTTCAAAAATGGCTAGGTGAAGTAATTTCCCTACCAACAGTTCTAAACCTACTTTTGCTACACCCTGTATTTACCTCCTGCCCTTTTATTTCTCTTTCTGCCTCCTCAGCCCTAAATGCAGTCATTGATATTCCTTCCTTTACAAGATTAGTTCATATTTTTCATAATTTCGTAAGTACTACAAGGGATATACTCTTCAACAAATATTGCTTTTTTAAAAATTACTTTATTGATTAATATCACATATTTGTCATCAACCCCCTCCCCCCGTTCCCTTCCCACCCCCCCCACACACACACGCATGCCCCCCTCCCCCTGTTGTCCGTGATCACTGGTTAGGCTCATATGCAAGCACACAAGTCCTTTGGTTGATCTATCTCCCTTGTCCCCACCCTCCCCTACCTTCCCTCTGAGGTCTGACAGTCTGATCAATGCTGTTCTTGTTCTTCAGTCTATGTTGTTCATCTTTTCCCCTAGATGAGTGAGCTCATGTGATACTAGGAATACACTTATAGGAACCGAAAATGAGACAAGCAATAATAGTTATGCTGAGAGGCAAATGCATCAGTCTATAGTGAGTTTCTTTCTGGGCCAACAGTTCTTTTGAGTCCCGGTTTCTATGTCCAACAGTTGTTTATGTGTTCATAACAGCAATGATATTTCAGTTCTGGATGGTGGACAAATGGTGGTATTGCAGGTCTGACCCTCTCTGTTTTGGTCCTGGGCAATCTGCAGTGACGCATATCTGCTGACTGCTAGTATGGCAAGGCATCGTCAGCGTCTTCCATCTCTGGACTGTTTCTCTTCTGACTTCATGGCTGGAGCACTCCTGTCAATTCCTCTCTGTTGCAGGAATCCACATGTCTCGGAGTTGTTTTCTGAAAATATACAAACATATTCTCGACCAAAAGTTAATAAAGGAATATTTTCTATAAATTTGACTTGCGATCCTTTTTCATTTTTTTGCCCAAATGATTTTCCTTTGGCTTGTTTTGACACCATGTATGTTTTACCTGGATGTCTTGCTGTTAGCATTACAAATGAAAGTTAATTTTCTAAAGTAAAAATTTTCTAGATGTAATTTATTTGCAGGATATTTTTCCTTACATGATATTCTTCTACTATCCCTCCTTTTTTTGGTTTAAATATTGGGAGGCTTTTGGAAATTTTATGCTGTAATCTTGATAGCTTTTAAATTTTACTTTTTTGCACTAAAATGTGACTGCTTTAGGTTCTTTATATGTTATGCAATTTTACCATGAGATGAACTACCAATAAAAATTTTAGTTAACACTTTAGTAACAGCTTTTTTGTCCAGTACAATTGATTTTTCTAGAGTATTTGCTTATTTTGATTGGCCAATTTAAATTAGTCTGAAAACTTGACTACTATTTTACTGTCAAATTTAATACTCTAACAACCATCTTGTTTTACCCTGTAATTATTAGTGGAGAGGACTATTTGCCTTCTTGGGTAGGCCCTGAGCATTCCTGGTGCTAGGCTGGATTTAGATATCCTAGACCCCAGTTCCCCGGATCATGGGTGCAAGACATCTCCATCAAGTCTTGTTGTAGTGAGAGGGCATCTGCTGTCGGCCAAGTCTCTGTTACCTGGGTCCTGATTTGAACTGGGCATGTGAAGCTGAGCAGCCATGGGGGGCAGGAGATCTCCTTCAGCAGGGGTGATGGTTCAGGCCCCTGCAAACTTGGGGGGGTGAAGGTCTGTGCCCCACCTCTGTTGACCCCCAAGTTCTCTCCTGATGGCCCCTATGCGACTGTGCCTGTCTTAGGTTGTTCCTTCCCTGAGGAATCTTACCCGTCTCTGGCTAACCAGCCATCCTCCGGGGCCAAGCAGGGTGATGTGAGGTTTAGTTCTGTCTCCTTGGTCGCCTATGCCCCCATGGCCTCCGCGCCCAGCACCTGCCTTGGGATCCCCTCGCCTGCTGGCAGGGTCCCAGCACTGATCACATATCTTGTGGAACCCAGGTTTCTTCTCCAAGGAGGCCCAGCTCACCCCACTGGGTGAGAGACAGATCCATGGTACCAGCCATCACGAAGTTTCAACCTTGGCAGGAACAGAAGCTCAGGCAACAGCTGTGGACAATTGGATTGTGAGAAGCAGGTCCCTCTTGGCCAAAAGGGCAAGAGGGGCCAATTTAGAATGCTCAGGTGCCTTCCCAGGGGGCCCTCTACATAGTGGAAGGGATTAAACCCTTTCATGTCCTTTTTAAATTGCTGCCAGACATTCAAAGAATTAGTTTGTAAGTTTGTTTGGGGTAATTATATAATATGCTGTTGTAATTCTAAAATATCTAGAGATGTGTTACGTTTGTCTCCAAGCACCAAACAGATGATCCCCCCCCCCACCATGGGCGTGAGGAACTATTATAAGTAATGGGGGTGATCCAAATCTGGGAAAAATTTTAATGACAGTGTAGAATAATATCATGTAAGGATATTCTTTGTTCTAGTCCATGGCAATACCCTTTCAAACTGGCTGTCTATTTCTTTTTGTATAGACAAGGTCTTAGTTACATTTTCTGCACTTCTACCACGGGCAAGTAGTGATAGTAGTGACACCCTTTCTTTGGTGTCCACACAAGCCAGAAACCTCTCTTTAATTTTACACACAAAGGGGCATTGTTTTGATTTTGTGTCATACAAAAGGGAAGGTGGGTGGAGACCCCTGTGTATTTATACTTTCTTGCCCCACCCATGGGCCTCCTGGATGACCAAGGTGTTTGGTATTATTGGTAACTACATTAGTCAGGGGATCAGCCCACATGAGTGGTCTTACCCATGAAGAGTCAGGAGCATAAGTCCAAAATACTTACCCTCTTGTCCCGGGTAAAATTACCTTACATCTGATGATTGCTAGCATGGCTGGAAAGGCGTTCTCATGCATGCTTGCGTTTCTGGTTACCTCACAATTTCTTACCTGAGGTTTGACATTCTGATTGATGTTTCTCTGTTTCTGGATCTATTTTTCCCCCCATCAGTTTATGTTGTTCATTATATTCCACAAATGAGTGAGATCATGTGATATTTATCTTTCTCTGCCTGGCTTATTTCACTTAGCATAATGTTCTCCATCTCCACCCATATTGTTGCAAATGGTAAGAGCTCCTTCTTTTTTACCGCAGCGTAGTATTCCATTGTGTAGATGTACCACAGTTTTTTAATCCACTCATCTGCTGATGGGCACTTAGGCTGTTTCCAAATCTTAGCTATGGTGAATTGTGCTGCTATGAACATAGGTGTGCATATATCCTTTCTGATTGATGTTTCCAGTTTCTTAGGATATATTCCTAGAAGAGGGATCACTGGGTCAAATGGGAGTTCTATTTTTAGTTTTTTAAGGAAACTCCATACTGTTCTCCACAGTGGCTGCACCAGTCTGCATTCCCACCAGCAGTGCACGAGGGTTCCTTTTTCTCCACATCCTCTCCAGCACTTGTCATTTGTTGGCTTGTTGACAATGGCCATTCTGACAGGTGTGAGATGGTACCGCATTGTTGTTTTGATTTGCATCTCTCTGATGATTAGTGATTTAGAGCAGGTTTTCATATGTCTCTTGGCCTTCCTTCTGTCTTCTTTCGAAAACTGTCTATTTAGATCAGTTGCCCATTTTTTGATTGGGTTGTTTATCTTCTTTTTGTTAAGCTGCATGAGTTCCCTGTAAATGTTGGACATTAAACCCTTATCGTTGACATCATTGGCAAATATGTTCTCCCACGCAGTGGGCTTTCTTGTTGTTTTAAAATATTGCTTTCTTTCATGCTCCACTTTTATTTTGAGATTCAATATGAATGCTTATGTGAATAGTTAATTATTTTTTTTATTGCTGAGTCATACTGTGTTCTGTGAATAAACACTTTATCTACTGTAAAAAAAAAATGGTTAGGTGATTGTCTGTCTCCATCTGGGCACACATGACACAGAGACCACTCTGGCAGAAAGTGGGGCATGAGCCAGGGAGCTGAGCAGAGAGGAGGGTGAGGCACAGATTCTAGCCTGGTCAGGTGGGTGTCTGCTGGTGCAGGTGACCCAAATTCCTCTCCAGCAGTTCAAGCCTTTTACATTAACAAAGGCACTGTGAGTTAAGGAAAGAGATGGCAAGGAAGAAATTTCCCACTGGGAAAGACAAGGTCGATGGAGTGGCTGGACTGGATCTTTTGGTTTTTCCAATTTACTGGAAGCAGCAAAAATGCACGTGGCTCTGGGCTTCCAGTGACTACTGAGAAGTCTTGTAGCATTTGTGTTTAATACCATTTTGTTCTAGTTTAAGTTCGCATGGAGAGAACATCAGCGGTGATTAAAACATAAAAAGAAATTTTGTACCAAAATCGTGAAAACAAGAAGGCAATAATAGAAACAATAATTAATTTTAAAAGAAAACAACAGAAAGATTGTTTTTGCTCGAAAAAGTAACATAGCTTTTTGGACAGCAGTACAGCTATGGAGAATCTTTAACCCTGGAGCTGGGGTTTCAGGATTTTATGTCATGGACCTAATTCAGAAGAGGCAAAGAAATAAGAACGTACAAAGATGTTCATGGTCACATTTTAGATAGTAATAAGGATGAAAGTGCAGACAATTGGACAACCAAAATGTCTACCTTTAGAAGATTGTTTGATATGAAGATTGTTTAATACAGTAGTCGCCCTTGTTCACCAGGATGCCTGTAACCGCAGGTAGTACTGAATCCTATACAGTAGGCAATAATGACAAGAAAAAGATTCGTAAATGTCCAATACAGACACAACCATGCAACCATTGTAGGCCTAATCTATAGTATACGTCAGCAAAATTATAGCTTTCTTTCCCTCCAAATATTTTCAATCTGCAGTTGGTTTAATCTGTGATGTGAAACCCTTGGATAGAAGGCCAACTGTATATGCTGTGCACCAGTTAGTCACTTAATAGCTGTCTTGGTTATCAGATCGACTGTTGCGGTATCACAGAGCTTGTGCTCAAATAACCCTTATTGTACTTAATAATGACCCCAAAGCATAAAAGTAGCAATGCCATCAATTCAAATATGCCAAAGAGAAGCTAAAAGTACTTCCTTTAAGTGAAAAAGAGATGTATAAATTATGTATAGAAAAAAAAACATAGTATATACCGTCAGCCCTCCATATCCATAGGCTTCACTTCCATGATTCAACCAACTGCAAACCGAAAATATTTTTTAAAAAAGTTATGTTGTTGCTGACATGTACTATGTAGTTAGGCCCAAGATGGTTGTATGGCTGTTTCTGTACTGAACATGTACAGACTTTTTTTTTCTTGTCATTATTCCCTAAGCAATACAGTATGACAACTATTTACAAAACATTTCCGTTATATTTGGTATTATAAGTAATATAGAGATGGTCTAAAGCAGTGGTCGGCAAACTCATTAGTCAACAGAGCCAAATATCAACAGTACAACGATTGAAATTTCTTTTGAGAGCCAAATTTTTTAAACTTAAACTTCTTCTAACGCCACTTCTTCAAAATAGACTCGCCCAGGCCGTGGTATTTTGTGGAAGAACCACACTCAAGGGGCAAAAGAGCCAGATGTGGCTCGCGAGCTGCAGTTTGCCGACCACGGGTCTAAAGTATATGGGAGAATGTACATAAGTTATATGCAAATACTACATCATTTTATATACCCTTGAGCATCTGAGGATTTTGGTTTCCCAGGGGGTCCTGGAACCAATCCCCCTCAGACACCAAGGGAGAACAAAGTATGATTCACATCCCCAGGGGATAAAGTGGGTGGCTCCAGATTTCATTAAGCTACTCAGAACTGTGGGCAATTTAAAACATGAATTTTTTCTGTAATTTTCCATTTAATATTTTCAGACCACAGTTGACTGTATCTATAACCTTCCTCAGAAAGCAAAACTGCGGAGAAGGGGAACGACTGTAATTTACAGAGTTCATAGAATATTAGGTGGTCATTAAAATTATAAGGACTATGGAATCATATTTCTATTACAATGATAATTAAAAATACTGGACTGTAAGATTATGGATAATAGTGGAAGTTAAATCGCCAAATTTTAAACCTGGTTTAGCATAATGTGTATAAATTATTATTACTTTAAAATTATTCATTATTGTTATGTTCTTTCCAATATAGAACATTTATTACTCCAACTATATTTTGTGAACAAGAATTGGGGCCTGTTCATGAACAATTTCTGTGTTAGAATTCCTAAAATATCTATGAGATTAAAGGTATTACTATTGTAATTGCTTGAAACAGTTAAGATGAAAATGAAAGTTCCAAAATTTATATTTAGGAGAAAATTCAGATACTTTAGGAAAGAAAGTGACAGGAACAAGGAGGTTTATATTTTACTTATTTAATAAAACCAGTTTTACAATGAGGTTTATATTTTTCTTATCTAATAAAACCATTTTCCTCCCTTTCCGGAAAATGGTTACTGAAAACGTATTAGATATTGTAAACATCTGACTTTTGTGACCTCCACTCGTCTTGATGCGAACACTGCAGACCCGACCTGCGGCCAGAGGCATTGCCACTGCGCCAAGAGGCCCAGGGTGAGGAGTTTTGACGGCCTTGGAGAACAGAAACATTGTAAGCAGTAAGGGGCGGAGTTTACACGGAAGCCCCGCCCCTAAGATTTTCTCAGTTTGATTCTCCGAGCCGCAATAGATGAGCGCGCATTTTGGAGTCAAACCTTCCCCGGACAAATTGTGCTTAAGCACATTTGGCTTAAGACCAATTCTTTAACTTTGAGACACACTGAGCTCACGCAATATAGAAGCGATTTTATATGTCTTTGAGATTTATTTCTGGGGATCATAAAGCCATTACGGTGTTCCTGCAGTTCTGGCACCCTAGACGGATTTTAGACTTAATTCCGGCCTGCCAGTTACTGAAAGTCCCGTTATCTAGTCTCCCTTTACCTAGGTTTATCGTCTGTAGACTGAGTATAACCACAGTCTCTCGTGGGGTAACGGGAGAGCACTAGCGGTGATGGGAGCCGAGCCTCTCACACGTGCGTGCTCCGAAAACAACAGACATTACTTTTATTTTGGCTTCGTTCCTGTCGACCCTTGGCTGCACCCCAGTTCAAATCCGTAATTATTTCCCACAAGCCACAACCGTACGGAGGTATCTGAGTCTTAAGTAACACTGGGAAAGGAGCAAACACCGTCGGCGTTGGTGGTATAGTGGTGAGCATAGCTGCCTTCCAAGCAGTTGACCCGGGTTCGATTCCCGGCCAACGCAGTCTTCTTTTAAACATTTCCCTCCCCCCTACGTTCCTCGAATCTGGCCCCAGTGCCACACACAAGAGTTGTTTAAGGTCACCAACTCTCTGTGACCTCTTTTTATCGAGAAGACGAGTTGTCTCTAGGGTGGCTGATGCATAGGCAGACGCAGCAAAGTTGGCCACCTCACCCGCTCTCAATTGATCACAGGAGAGATAATGCTGGTGCTGGAGGCAAGATGATGCATTCTTCAAATCCCCATTCAGGCCCAGGGAGCGGCTTCCCCTCCGCTATTCCGCTGTGGTCACCTCCGCACACACCCTCACACAGGCCACATGGGCCGCTCTCTCCAGCAACTTCGTCGCGGTCCAGTGAAAGGTGCGAGCATCTGGGGGCTGCACCCATGCGCGCTTTCTCCTCCATGGAGTAGCACCAAGCGCAACTTGGTCCCAACAACCTCTAACCCCTGCGGCCACCGTACCAAGGACCGCCGCGGATCCTTCTGTATTTTTCCCCCCTTTCTTTCTATCTCCAACCCAGGGCTCAGGATGGGTACTTCTTAAATAAGTAGGATTTAAAACAGAACGGTCGAACGGAGAAAGAAAATTATTTTACTTCTCCCCGTCGGGGAATCGAACCCCGGTCTCCCGCGTGACAGGCGGGGATACTCACCACTATACTAACGAGGAAGAAGACAGGTGCTGGCCTTTCCAAAGCCTTGATCTGATTATTTCACCAAACTCAGCCTGGTAAGGTGAGGTTCCTGGGGATTCTGTCCTTCCGACTGAGAAACACTGACCTGAAACCTATGCACACTCTGAACCACAACTGAGCGCCAATCCCCAGAAAGGCAGAATGAACAGGAGGGACCGATACAGAGGCCTCCAAGGCTGCAGAGACCTGAGTTCTAAGCAAAAACAACCCTGAATAAGTCCTACCCCTTTTCATTGTCATCCACAGATAAAGGTTGGCCGGCATCAATCAAGCCAAAAGCTGGCTCTCGCAGCCCTGGAGAGGTACCAAGTGGGAAGGAGGGAGCAGGTCCTATGTATTGCCTAATCAAGTCAAGAAGTGTCTTGCTCTCTTCCTAGCACGTCAAGAACTTCATATC